>NC_137650.1:20754687-21142187 GCF_963422515.1 Blennius ocellaris | reverse complement strand
CCAAAATATCTTTTTATGCACACGCAACTATCAAGCTCCACCTGGGGCATCTGATAATTAAGTGTGAGGGCTGACTTCTTGCCAGTGTTTCATGGTTGCGTGTGCTTGAAATCTGCTAAAATACACAGGTCGCAATGTCAGTGTTTAACACCCAGGCAACATATGACCAAGCTCTGAACCGGAAAAGAGAAACAAGGAATCTTGTCTTAGTTGGTCTTGTAGGCGCAGTGTATGTGTGCAATCCCGATCTTGTGTGCACTTGTGTGCTCTGTGAACCAGAGAGCTCGGGTCAGTTGCATCCAGTGTCGAGCTTAACGTTGCTTTGAATGGGCCAGGCTGTGCTCATCTTCTGTCTAATCTTCCTGCTCTGGTGAGTGTAGGGAGGAGGAGAAAAAATCCATAGTCTTTTCATCCTCCTGTGACCACTGTGCCTGTGAGACAGCAGCCGTGGGAATGGAGATGGATACAGGCAGCCCTGCCTCTGACCTCCCTCTACTCCAACACAAGGGTGGAGATAAACAGGGCCACAAGGATCGCTAACATCTTTCTTTCTCAGGCGCACACAGACACGATAGCACACACACACACACACACACACACACACACACACACACACACACACACACACACACACACACACACACACACACACACACACACACACACACACACACACACACACACACACACACACACACACACACACACACACACACACACACACACACACACACACACAGCATAGACATCTCATTAAAGCAATAGTAGGTGAATGTTGCAACAGCAGTGTGCCACTGGGAGAGAGGTCTATTAGGGATACTATCAAGAGACGAGAAAAGGAAATGAGAGTCAGTGTGCTGGTCCTGTGTGCATCTACTTCTAATATGGCACATGTGTTTGACGTATGTTTAATTTTGACCCCAGGGATCAGGCCAACGGACCTGTATTAATACGTATTGGCTAAATCATTATGATAATGGAGGGACGAGAGAGTTAATAAAAGGATACATGCAATAAATATTACCCATCATGTGTGTGTGTGTGTGTGTGTGTGTGTGTGTGTGTGTGTGTGTGTGTGTGTGTGTGTGTGTGTGTGTGTGTGTATCAAAATAAAGCAATCTCCTTCACACACAAATCTGTACCTTTAACGACAGACCGCTTGAGAGAGAGTACAGAAGGCAGTTCGTCCCAACTTCCTCTTTCCTCTTCTCTGTTTCATGGGGAGTTTGTGTGAAACTCCCCTCCTTCTCCCTCGCTCCCTCAGCTGTCACTGCCCGTCAGTACAACTATTCCACTTCAGCCACAGGGACGAAGAGAAAGCTTTGTCCCTCTCCATCAACCTCATTTCACATCCTTCACACTAATAACAATTGTAGCTGACCTGTTTGCATATTGAAAACTGCCTCCCCACCCCCCCACCCCCCGTCTTTTTTATGATTTAAGCACAAAAACAGAAAACTAGTAATGTGTTACAGCTAAAGAGTCTCAGACTGTCAAACTGGAAGGTAAAGACAGCCATTCCTTTGGTCATGGCTCGTGTCCACAGAGATGCTTGTGTTTTATTATGGTTCGTCAGGGGTCATTTGTGTAATCCAAGCAGACACAAGTTTGTACTGAGAGAAGTATGCCATAGTATTTTCTTTCTGTTTGTGTCTTCTTCCTTTTTCTTTTTTGTATCGGCGTCAATATGCAGCTGCTTCCGATAATGTAATCTGAAACTGTTCTCCGCTGCTTGCAACCAGACACTATCAGCTGTGAATTTATCACTCTCCTTTAATAACCAAATCACAAAGACGATGAAGGTGAAGATCTTGCGTATGTTCACTAAGGGGGCAGATGCGCATACACATAGGGGGCAGATTCACTTACATTTGGGAGGTTCTATTCTTCAATGAGAACAATACTACACTGACTTCATAAAATGTCATGATATATATATATATATGTGTATAGATATGTATGTGTATATGTATATATATATATATGTGTATATATTTGTATGTATGTATATATATATATATATATATATATCCCCTCTGATGGGAGCTTGTACACTGGACAACAGCAGTGTAAGGTTAACTGCTCTGTCTGGTCCAGCATGGTTGTGTTTCACTTCATAGACATCACCTACTCACGCCATGAACAAAAACATGCAACTTAAACCTCTTTAAGAGTCGTGCCGCTCTCTGAATCGTGCCACAACATTGTGCCTGCAGAGAGCCTTCCCCTGGCTGGTCTCTGAAGCCATCTACTCTTCAAGGGCGACGCTACACAAACTCTGTAATTATAAAAGGCAAAGAGCATTCCTCAGCCTGGTTAACCAGAACTATGAGAGAGGGACAAATATTTACTCCCTCCCACCCGCCCCTTTCCCTCCATTCCTCCTACTTGAACACACCCCCACCCCAATAATTTAACAGTAAGAGCAACTCAGCCTTGTAAACACAATTGTTATGTCTACACTCACGGAGCCATGAAGCAGACATACAGGCTCCACTGCCCCTGCAGCTACCACTAATACAGCCTCTGCTCGCCTCGCCTTCTCAGATTGTCTCACTTATTAATCTTTAAAACCAGGAATGACAGGAACTCAATGAGATATTTGAAGCTATGCAAATTGTGTATCACCTTTGTATTTGAATTTTTATCATCAACAGGACACAATGCCTTACAACGTTTGAAGAAAACTTTACCGGATAAGTCACAGGTTTCTTCATTTCAACCTGTTTCTTTTCAAATAATAACTTGATGACAGAATTGATGACCAAGAAAGCATAATTAAAAAAAATTATTCTGAACATTGAGATGGGTGCTACTTGTGTAGGGCTTCAGGAAATTGCGTAAATGATGACAATGTATGACACTTGTTTTTCACTGAAGCACAAAACAGTTTTTGGCTTATTACCTTAGAAATAATGTCTTAGTCACAGCCGGTGTGTCTGATGACTGTGTTTTACATAAAATGAAAATGGGGAAAAACGTATAAAAGGCGGTATAATATTTGATCATATGTACCTGAAACTACTACAAGTGACAGCATGTCCAATATTATACACATGCCTTTTATATCGAGTAAGTCATATCTGTTGATACATTATTTTTTAAGAGAGTGGTGCTAGATAATATTCAGATGTTATACATATAGAAAGAGAGAAATATATCCATTTTAAAGTTATTGTTTTTTGGTTGTTGTAATTTTATTTATTTTTTTAGATTTGATTGTCAGTATATGTGATTTTGGCACTTCATAACAGATTGTCTTGTATATGTATAGCTCATAATGTATTATAATAAAACATGTCATTTGGAAAGTCACAAACGCAAAAATATATTTTAACTGCACCATTGTAAATATCATTTATTTGCACCCCTTGGTTTTAATCTTGAATTCCTGTAATTATTTGGTCTCACATCCAATACATTATGTCTATACAGTAGAGAGTCTGAAATATATTTTTTTTGTTGAAGCTGTCGAGCTCTGAAAAAAATTAAAGTACAATATTTGGTTTTGGTCAACCACCAAACCTTTAACTTGTTCCATTTTCTCAGCTTTACTCTGCTTTTAAAATGCGGATATTTTAAAGTATTGCATGGTAATCAATTGCCCCCTATCAAACTAACATAGAGCAACATCTTTTGTCTATATGAGACATGGGAACATACCTTTCTCTGACTGTCTCAGAACCAACATACACAGACTTCTTCTTGCCACTACATTAGTCAATGGGGATTCTCCAAATTCAGCCTTTTCTGTTGAGATGTGAGGAGTGTGCTTTGTTCTGCTGTTGTCCAAAGAGCTTGACCATTTCACATTTGGACATGTATGGTTCTGTGATTCAAATTGCATATAATTGGTAATGTGACTGGTGGATGTATGGATGGAAGGACATAAAACTCTGCTTATGTTATTAGTCTTATTACTTTCTGCAGTCTTTCCATTTGCATTTGTTGGTTTTGTTTGTGTGAAGTGTTGAATAAGTGGAGTCATGACAGTCTTGTACAAATATTTTCTCTTGTGAAAGCCCTGTCATGCACACGGACACTGATTCAGTGGGATGTTCATTCAACGCTGAGATGAATGAATTAGTAAGGTGTTGGGAATACATCATCAAACTAAGAAAGGCTGTGTGTTTATTAATCTGATACCAAATATTATTTTAATTGGTGAGGGAAACATAAGCCTTGTGGCTGCAGAGCACAGACTACATAGCTGAGAACATGTGTATGTGCCTCGTGTATTAATAGGATACTCCACTGGGCTGTTTGTATTAACACTTTGTAAACAGTGTGATTATATCTTGCGCTATAATTTCTGTGTCTGTGCATGCATTACAGTAATCCCAGATCGATCAAATATTCTTACGATTTAATTGAATATATAAAACACACAAAAACAACACTTGGTCCGTAGTGTTCCTGTCTGACAGCGAGAAATTGTGAGAAGTGCTTTCTTTTCAGAGGTGGTTTGTGTTTTTGATGTTAACAAGCAAGCACAATGCATTAAGCCAGGAATGTAAGTAATGCACACTTCGACGTACAGCCATAGCCACAGCATGTGGACAGCATTGTTTAATGTGGAGCAATAACTCTGTAAGGCTGCTGCTTCTCATTGCCCATCTTTCTCCCTGCATCTCCTCTATCTCTCTTCCCATTGTCATTCTCTGTATACATTTCTTAAATGGTGCACTCGTGTGAAATATGAAAGATGAGAAAGGACACTGTGAGTCTCTTCAGAGCTATTTGCTTTGTAGCATTCTGTCTCCCTCTGGTCTTGTTTGTCTGAGCGAAGCAAGATGCTGAAAATCCTCTCGAAACATTTGATATGTTGCAGCAAGACTGAACAAGTTTTATTCTGGCCATAGAAAATACAGACGCGTGTTGTGATTCAGAAGTGGAGTTGAACTCTATCAGTGTAAATGCACACTTGGCCTCCACTGAAGAAAAGCACACCGAGTGAATGACTGTGAGAGCCACTGTATGGCAGGATGAAGTGTGTTCATTTCCTTATTTATTGACTCACTTGCTTTTCTCTGAGTGTTTGAAATTAATAACAGCCAGCAGAAATCAGACAGAGGGATGAAAATCAGCACTTTCCCTGCAGTGAAGCCATTCATCAAGCTAACGAGGGGGAGAATAGAAGTGGAGGAGGAGAGGAGGGGAAAAGTGACGTTTGGAGAGGGAGCAGAGAGTGGGAGAGAAGCAGGTGCAGTGTGAGGCGGAGGGAGGGAGGAAGGGGGAGAGTGACGCTGTGAACAGAGACGAGAGGGAAAGAAGCTAAGTTTGTTTGGGAGGAGAGTCATTTGGAGGATAGCAGGGCAGACAAAAGAGGTTGAGCTGCATGTCACTCCAAAAAGAAGGGTAGATATAGAAAGATTTGACATTGGGTTATTAATAGAGATGGAAAAGAGAAACAAAATGCAGGCAGTTTCCTCTCGACTGCACATTTATAGTAGAGGTGCATTTAAGATGTTGAAGTCCACAAATGTACTAATTGCTTTTTACTAATAGCTTCATAGAGTTACATCATCAATGACAGGCTCCTTGAGGTATTTGCCTATGGTATCTAGTCTACAGAATCAGTCATTCATAACAAACCTACAATGATTGCCTTTGAGCATTTTATTATGGTTTCTGTTTTGCCTCATCACATACAAAAGTCTTGCCCATTGTCCCGAAACCGTCATACTTGAATCAGCTTTTCTTTTTTCTTCTTTTTTTTTTTTTTACCCCTAATGGGTGATGATCGGCCTGCCCTCACCTCAAAGACTTCACCTTGTGATGGCTTCGGTCCCATGCTGCTCCGCCTCCCCTGCAGTTCGCCAGAGACCGAACAGTATCTCACACCCGGAGTAAGGCTGACTAAGCACTTACCACTGAGCCTCTCTTCTCAGAGCAAGGAAGGAGCGCCATGCTGAGAACTCTGCCACGGGAAAATAATTAGCAAAGTGGAGCTCTGCCCAAACACACTGGGCTAAATCTAGTAGCACTTCACAGTCAAATGGAGCCATAAATCTAACTTTTTTCTTGCTTTCTTGCTCTGTTTGTTTCCAACTCTCTTTACTCAGATAGTATTATTTTCACAATTTTGGAAAATATGTTAGTTTCTTCTGAAGGTTTAATCTCTAAAATTATACATATGACTTCAATTGGGTGTAAGAACCATACACGATGACTAACTGAATGTAGATACAACCACAAGTACATGAAGTCTCCAAAGAGCAAGTGTCAAGTGAATACTACAAACTGCTTCACACTCTCCTCAGCCCTGGAGAAGCTTAGAAACTTGGGCTTCGTGTTTGGTAATGACATAAACTGTGCTCATCTCACTGTAAATGGGCGTCCATATTTTTAACTTTAAAGTTAGACCACAGTGTCTTTGGTCACCCAAGCTAAATATAGTCAGCTCCTCCCGAGCAGTCTCCAGTTTCTGACTCCTTTCCGAGAGGCAGGTGGAGCAGAAAAGAGGAGGGGGGAGAAGCAGGGATAACACCCAGTCTTGAATAAATCATCCCCCGACTTTTGACCCATATGGACTAGGAGGTTGTTTTTATACTTCTGCACTGCCCCCTTTCTATCCGTGGCCCCTGCACCCCTCCTCCTTCTCATTCATTTTCTCCTCCACATGACAGGTCAATCTGGATCGATTTCATCTGCCCTCAACGACTGAGACCAACATCCTGGCACCCAGAAATAGAGCTCTCTGTGATAGAAGAGCCTCCAACCAGCCATTACCATAAGCATTGGGCTCTGAGAAGAGTGTGAGCAAGAGAGGATGGGGAAACAGAGCTATTTTGGAAACATTTAGAGGACATAATTCACAGTACGGATGGATGACACCGACTAAAGAAACAGAAGTCACTTGTTTCAAGGGGAAAATGACTGATGCAATATGTGGGTGATTTTGCTTCAGCAAGTTTCACCCAAACCACCCCATCATACACTTCTCACATGGTTATTGGCCATCGCCTACCTGTCACCGTACACTCACGTGATCAAACACGTACACAATGACTCACAGACCAATACACACAAGCATGCTTTTCCCTGATCTATATTTGCACTCCACTGTCTTCCTCATGGCCTCTTTCACACACACACACGCACACACACACACACACACCTGGCGTTTTATCTTTGTCAGCATATTCTGGGTCCTTCAGCTCCCTGCTGATCTACGTGCTCCAGTGTCTTTTTGCACGGCAAACCCCCAAGATGTGGTTGCCTTTTTAACGCACACTCACCAGTCGCAGGTGAGATACTGGCAATTTTATGCCAACATTAACCTCTCTTTATCTCCATGCACACTTCACTTCCCGCAAAAACATCTGTGTCTGGAATTTTTTTTTTTTTTTTGTGGATTAGTGGCTTGAAAAGGCGCAGTGACACATTGTCCTGGTGGTGCCCAGGCAGTCCAGGCTGGAGTCAGGACACACTTTCCCCAGGCAAGGACACAAAGACCTGCTCTCCGTCTCCATCACTCAGCTTGTCCTCCTGGAGCTACGTGGCCAGACTGCTCATCACCCCACCTACCCCTCCCAACCCACACCCTCTTATATGCATAGATTTGCATAAAACAAAGACGCGGCTCTGCCTGCAATGCCTGCCTCAATTGAAGCCGCTAAGAGCAGGATCGACCAGACCACACCGCACGCAGCCTCTCGAAGATCAGCTGGCAGGTTGTCAGAGCGCAACATCAGTATGGCGCAGCAGCATGGCAAGGGAACTGAGATTTACGAGGCTGACTAAGATAGACACCCTCATGGTTTTCCACTTTCATTCGTTTAACATCCGTTCCCTTGGCATTGTTTATATTTGACACCCCTTAGCAGTGAGCAGAGGGCACCTAATTCACAGTGATGACGTGGGAGGAGAATCAGAGCACTTAAAACACTTCATCTAAAGATGATTTGTCCTTGTCTTCCGTGATGGCTTTTGTCCTGATGCCCCTCATGAAGTTAAGTAGATCTGGAGAAAGGCCAGCGACTGATCCCACGCCCCACTTAGACACAATCAAGCCAATAACACACACACACACACACACACAAACAGACCTACCTGACACACGATGATGGAAAATATTGAATACAAACTAAAAACCTATTCACATTTCCATGTGTCGTGACCAAGCAGGTGCTCAGAGTTTGCTCGTGTGCAATCAGTGAAAACCAGCACGGAAGCAGTGTGCTTTGCGGTATTCACTTGCTGAGGTTCCCTCTCCATGTCTGCGAGTTGATTTGAAGTCTGAAAACTTTATTCTGTCTTTCATATTGTCCAAGACAAAGAACAAAACTCTGAACACGCCATTAGGATTTGAAAGCGTGGCTGTAATATGCTGCTTGTGCCGTTGAGCATGGATGTGTGTGGCATTAGAGAGGAAGAGAAGTTTCCCTCCATGGATATAAAAGAGATCAGTAAAATGCATCCAATGCATTGAAAATTTATAGAAGTGGGGAGGTAGGCGGCGATGCAGTGGACGGAGATGCTGTCAGCATTACGAAGGTGTCAGCTCTTTAACGTATGAAATGGAATTACTAACTATGGTACATTATGCATCCATTATGGAGGACTGCAATATGCTTTAAAACACTTAATACAATATGCGGTTACTTTATCCTCTTTCTAATTAATATGCGATGAGTCTAATAATAGTGATTGGTCGGTATGGATTATATTGTCTGCTTGATTAAAAAGCATGACGTATACAAAAGCATCTTAATTACTGTATGTTTGATAGCAATGCATCATGTCTGTATTTAATTAATGAAGGGACCAATAGGCTGTACACTTATCATGACTGAAATAGCAAAAATATACGACATAAATATATAAGAGAAATTACCTCAAGGATCCAAGAGCACAGAGGACTGGGGCTTGAAATCACAGATGGAGGAATTTTCTTGATGACCTAAAGAAGCAGAGAAGATTGCACAAAATGTATCAGAATGAGTAAACGAACATGCGTGCCGTCACCATGTCTGAATCCTCCGTCTCTTCTGTTTGTGTCACTCCTCCACGCTGTCGGACACATTCTCACACACAATGCACACAATCACATAGAAACAAGTCGACCCAATCTGAGTGAGACTCCCACACACTTGTCTGTCTGCTGAAATGCAGTACATGTATCATAGTAAGCATTTGATGCGGAGGGAAATGTAAAAATTTGCATGCAAATAGATTCTACTGGCAGAACCCATGCATCAAAACAAATGTAACCACAGGAGGAAAAACTAAATGATGTAAGTCATCTTGGCCATCACATAGAAAAGGTAAAATTGTGGTACGTAAAGGCCTTTGTTCCTGCTCAATTCATAAAACAACACAATTAGTTGGTCTAAAAGCAAAGTAATTTATTGGGAAGATAGCTAAATTGTTTAGGAGAATAACATCTGCTACCACATCATGACTGAAACTTTCACAAACACCCTTGATAATACACACATAAGTACGGCATGTAGTGCAATGAGGGTCAACACAGCATCATAGTTACACAAGTGACAACTTTAGTTTCACGCTTAGCTCTTGAGGTCCTTTTAAATGCTGTGAGGAAAATGAAATCTTTCACAGAAGAACATTTTAAATCAATGGATTTCCAAATAAATACTGTGTAATTAAATTCTACAAAGTACACATCCACCCTTGATTAAACTGTTCAGTTATATGATAGGTTTTGGGGATAATTGAAAAAAAAAAAGATTGTTAATATGCTGAACTGTGCTAATTGGTATAATGTGGTGGTGCAAGCCACCTGTTTCAAATAACTATATTGCATCTCTGGTTATTCTAACCATTCTCCCCTCAAACGTTACAAAGCTGAGTACACTCCAGGTGCAAAAGAAAGAAATCACACACACACACGCACACACACACACTGAACTTGAATACTCTCATAGTTTGCAAGAAACTGAATTTTATCGAGATATTCAAGCCACTTGTGAGCATCTAATTGGCTATTGTAAACAAATAAATTAGTTTTGGCTGATAGCGATGCCAAATTTGCTTAAATATGAAAAAGTCATTGTTATACTTACTGGGTGAACAGAAAAATCACCTGTGTGTTTGGTGTCTCACAGGGTAGCCAGCTCATTTAGTGTCATCAACAGAAATCTCCATCTGAGAAGTTTCAAAGGTGTGTTGACCATCTGTGTTTTATAAAACGTCACAAACCAGAAAGCAATTAAAAAAAAATGTATATCATTCAAATATCTCCCAAGCCACACTGAATCAACAGTGTTTTAGGCTTATTTTTGATGTATATTGTTGGGTTTTTTTTCCTTCTCTCTTCTTGCCACCTTCTGCAACGGCACAGCTGCACTGCTGAGAGATGGCATTGCATTTATTCAATTCACAAGCTCTTGGTTTGAGTCCATTTACAGACATATAAAATTACCCCAGCAAGTCCCTACCACCTCATTACCAACATAACCTGCAGCCAGTCTTTCAAGGACAACTCTCTAATGACACCACATGTATCCGCTTAATGTCTGTTTGAAACCCTCTTTTGCCACTAAGAAAGAAACATAAAGAAAGGCAAAAACTTCTCTGATAGAGTCAGATTTTCAAGTGATCCCTCACTGCCATTTAATTCTGCAGGAGACCATATATTTCACATATGTGAAGTCAGAGGAAATGATCATGTTTGTTGATGTGTCTGCCCTGAACGTAGGCATACTGATGAAACATCCGACTGCTGTTAATGGGAACTCGCTACACATGCTGCAGTGTAACTCAACTAAAATTACTGCATCATCTGAGGTTATTTAAGTATTTTGATTTATGGAATATAACCATTAAAAAGCAATCCATTGTGAATTCCAGCATGTTTTCAAATCTGTTCCGTCTTTCGGCTGCTCCCATCAGAGATCGTCACAGCGGATCCTCTGCTCCACATCACCCCATCCCCTGCCTCCTCTCCTCAGATACCGAGCATCTTCTCATCCTCCTGCATTACATGCATGAATCTGAAAACGATTGTGCAATTGAGATACTTTTTTAACATATTTCAACCTCCAGTTATTCAAATTACTACATTTTTAGAAGGCAGTCATGTGGTAAACCTAAATCAACATTTTAAGCAAAAATAAACAAACAAAAAAAAACAAGTGGAAATCTGTTAACTGGTTCGGCTTCTAATAATACTTTAATATTTTTTTCTTTCCACTTCAAGTGTAAAATTAAATCTGAAAATTACAGTTTTACATTTCTAACATCAGTTGAGTGGATGTTTAAAAAGGGGGCGACACAGTGAATTCTACCTCAGTAATACTTGCTGCTTTGTTAGTGTTCCTGCAACACCCACAATGCAATGCCTGAACAATGTGGGTGTGGAAATAAAGATTCCTATTCATTGAAGATGCCATGAACATTATTGGGCAACACTCTTTTTACAGATGCCTTCGTGTAAATGTATGGAGGTAAAATTGGTGAAAAATGTTTGAGCGCTTTGTAGTTTGAAATGTGTAGTTGTGTACTGTAGAATTATTTACAACACACTATTACACATTCAAAAAACGTAATTACAGGGGCAGAAATTGTTTTTCACAAGTCACAGATTAAAAAAACTTACAAGCTCACATTTTTCCTACGATTGTTTACAGTAAATTTGGTGAAAAATATATTTGTGCACCTATATCAGTGAGAATCTTCCTCACGAGTCACAATTATCTTTCCTTCAACTACAAATCAAGCATCACAGCGCTCAGCTGAGATATCTGGTGAAAAACTACCTGGGTGTTTAGGCAATGGAGAAAAAAGGCGATGTCTATCTGAGATTGACATATTTCACAGCCAATCAGGAGACCGGTACACAGCTCACGGTACACAACTACAAGTTCATGGTACACAACTGCAAATTCCATTTTTACAAGTGCTCAGACCTTTTTCACCAATAATACCTCCATATAAATGACACAAGCAGTCTTACTTTCCTGATTTTTTTATTTTAGTATATTGTTTTTCCTTTTCTGTTCAGGATCATGGAGTAAAAAAGCATACTTCCTGGCGACATGGAACTTCACTTTATCTATGCGTTTTTATGCTGCATATAAACACCTTTTTGAATTTATTACTTAACACCACTTGAGTCAAACTACACTGAGATTGAGTTATTCATGCTGTTTTTACACAGTTAAGAAAACAAGAACTGCGTGTTCAAAAAAAATAAAAAATCCATTGCAATAGGCTAGCACTGCTGCACATGTGACGGGAGTGTGACTTTCCAAGATAGCAGTGAAATGCAGGAAATTGCTTTTTTTTTCAAAAATGGCAGTGACTTGTTTTGAGTTTTACTGTGCGTTGTGCCATGTCGGATGTAATAGTACATCTCATTCAGTGAGTTCAGGCAGAGGAAATGAGCACGGGTTCCCCGGGGCAGGGATTACTCTAATTACTTTGAGTGCATCCTTCGTGCGCTGCAACTTCTGACCTCTGCTCATCCTCTTCCCCAAAAGACAACAAAAGAGTTAAGAAAGCATGCACGGACGTGGAATCACACAATTTACACTACACACATTCCGCCCTCACTTTGAATCTTCACAGGTATCAGTCGACCTTGCGCACAGGCTGCTAACAAGAACAGTAGCGTTAAGATCTTCTACAGTTCCTACCCTGGCGCCAGGTGAGGTCGGAAATAATCCAGCGTCCAAACTGACTGTTGTTTTCGGTTCAAGTGACATACTTGCTTTTTCAGCGAACATTGTGCTACATCTTACGCTGTCAACCCACATAGCTCAGACTTTCCACTTGAGTGCATCATTAGAAAATCAATTGTTTTATCACTTGCATAACCCTTTTGCACTGGTGCCACACACATAGGAAACACTTTTTTGTTAATAAAAAATATCTGCAGTGAAAATGTGACTTAGCTTCGAGAGTCCAGCATTTCAGTTTCATAAAAAAAAAAACGTACAAAAAAAGAGAGAAAAACACAATGGATATCATGCTGGGAAATATACTGCTGTGGTGAATCCAAGCTGGGCCACTCATTGTTCGCCTGTCTACTCTGTGTTTGTGCACTGATGAGTGTGTTTTCAGTTTGAGTGTCTGTGCGGTGAGTGTGTTTTCAGTTTTACTGCTTGACATTATACGTCTAACTGATCTCTTTCGATGAGGAAACTGGCAAAATAAACAAGCTTAGGAGGCGATGTAAGGCAGCCACACAGAGAAACCAAATGTTCGTGTTTTACATACAACTCAAAACACATCAAAAAGTCCACCACACAAATGCCTAGTCTTCAGAGAGGCAATGAAGGACTTCTTACGAAAGAAGAAATTAATTTTCTCTTTGAAATGGCAACTACTGAAACATGGGGTGGAGAAGGCAATGGTTTCTTTCCCAGAAGCCATTCAGTGCTGAGTTGTGGTTAATATGAAATATCAAAATATAGCAGCACTGCTTTTCAGATCAAATAGATGTAATTAGATAAATTGAGGAAGAATGAGAGTGGCTTGGCTGTAAATTGCATGGTGTGTGCATGCAAAGACCCAACACTGGCACAGCTGCACGGAGCTGCACTCACGATTTATCATCTCTACATCGCAGGAGCCAGTGGCCCACACCACTATTAATCATCAGCAAAATCATTTAATTCAGCCCAAGCTCGACTATTGTCTCAGTATCTCCCTTCAGTCTCAGCAAATCAGCCTCCACAGCAGCAGCGCACCTCAGATGGGACACAAGTTGTTCAAACTTTTCTTTCTTTCTTTCTTTCTTTCTTTCTTTCTTTCTTTCTTTCTTTCTGTCTGTCTGTCTGTCTGTCTGTCTGTCTGTCTGTCTGTCTGTCTGTCTGTCTGTCTGTCTGTCTGTCTGTCTGTCTGTCTGTCTGTCTGTCTGTCTGTCTGTCTGTCTGTCTTTTTTCTCTCTTTCTTTCTCTCACCATCAATGCTGGTCAGTGAACATATTATTTTATATAAAATGTCTGACTTGAGATTCTTCTATGGATTGTGTAATACCAGCTGATCACTCAGTGTCTTGTTAACAGGACCAGTGTGGTTAATTCCTCTGAAAGATGTTCTTTGTGTATGTCCTTTTCACATACTCTTACATGCACAAATTGCGGCTAAGTTGCAAAAAGCTGACAGATTCGGAGTGAATCCATCCTCAGAAACTTCAGTGTTTCTTCAAAGTGTATGTTGGCACATGTATCTTCCTGTTTCAACAAACAAATTGTTCAGGAAGAGTGAAATAAGATTCCCACATGGCTGTTTCTTGTTCCAGAACTTACAAAGAACTTTCTTTTTCTTTCTGGTGTTTCAGGAAAAAAATGTTGAATGCACCAGTGCAGTGCAAAGTTAAGTTAAAATAAGTCGGCACAAGATGTCCACACACACCAGCCTAAATGCAAGATTGGGTAAAGCAGCCAGAGCCTCCAGTGCTCACCGCAGTGGCTGAGTTAAATTGGCACCTTCTCCAGCGCCCCCTCACATGTCTGACAGGGCTGTGCCCTCACTGCATTCCCTCTCCCTCAGCGTATCTGCTTCAGGCCAACATCCAGACCCTCTGGCAACCGGGATAACGCTGGCTGAAATCGGGAAGAGCTAAATGATGACATGCGAAGACACTCAGCACGTATTGTTTGAAAGACACAAACAGTGGGCACACCAGACTTAAAGAGTGGGAAATAAGAGTATTTAAAAAAGGCCAAATTAAGAGTGCATATGCATTGCTACAAGAAGATCACGCCGGGGATGTCATCATTACTGTCATTCAAGGACATGACACATCCTTCCACACACGAGGACACAGAAGCACACGCACACATAGACAGAGAGAAAAGGACTCACGGATATTCATTCATCAAAGGTCACAATTTACAATAAAATTAACCGGGTGTAATGGTCATATATAAAACATTACCGCACTCCTATAAACACGCATGAGGATGCAAGTCATGAAGTCAAATGCAGTAATTTCAAAATGCAAAGATAATGTTTTCTTAAGAATATTAATTTGGCATAAGAGCAACGAATTGACGAGATGTGAAATGAATGATATGAGTGCACAATTTGCACATACACTTTGAGAAGAATTTGGAATTCACGGTTTCAGGCTCAAGTAGAAAAAACAATGTTGTCTCATTGAAATTAAGTTTTCGAACAAACAAAAAACGTATTCCAATCCAAGCCAGTGTTTCTCAATCTTCTTTGTGCTTCCTTTGACTTATCTGTAACAATGTGTGCAATATTTTGCATGCAGAGCATCTGCTTCAAAATGAGTGTCAGCCTGAAATTTCCTCTAATTAGGTTCCGTTATACTGCTTTTAAAATCATGTCTCTAATTTGTGCATTAATGCATTATAACAATAACCTGTGCTTGACTGTAGTGCAGTAAATTACCTTCATGTTCTGTTTTGAGCTCTGCTACTGTACTTTTCCCATAAAGTAATAAAAACAACAAAATCCCGGACACATCAAAAGAAAAAGTGAGAAACGTTTTGAAGACATTTACATACATTTATTGCATATCATTTAATCGTATGAAAAGAAAAAAAAACGAGCACATATGAACATCACATATGGTTAGTGAGTGAAATCATTTTGCACAGCAAAATATATATATATATACTATATATAAGATAAAAAGATTAATTAACATAGTCTCAGAATTCTTGGCCGTACTCCGTTTTGTACATGCAGGGTGGCCCCCCTGACCCTCTAACAATGTCCAGACATCATCATTTTAATAATTAGTTATTGCTTTGCAGATATTGACTTCATTTGAGACAAATCAACAGTCTGTCCTGAATTAATAATAAAACCCTCAAATGTTACGAATAAGTCGTGCCAGACTTATCGTAATATTAACTTTTCCTTAACTTCCACATCACGTTTTTTTTTTAGTGCATTTCAGTTCAACGCATGTCAGCTCGCTTAGGAAACATGGCAAAATACTTGGCGATTGCTCGACTTCCACAATCCTTTTCTTTCTCGAATACAGTAATAAAAGGTGTGGCGGAGCATTTCCAATTGTTTTAAAGCACAAGCTGGAAAAATCGCCGTTTATGCACTGCGCAATCCTGCTCACTGTATAAACTGGAGCCGAGCCAATTCCAATAAATCAATGTTAAAAATACGTTTGTGCAGCAGGTTCTTTTTTTTCCCATTCTCCTGGTAATGTACTCCAACCTGTAGCACGTTATCTCTTTTTTTTCCTTTTGCAACTTATAAAACTTTGTACTTAAATTACGCTTTAAAAATTATTCCCCAAAAGTTTGACAAATGCAGAGTGGAATATATTTAAATAACAATATCGGTTTTCAAGCAACAGACTAAAGTCGTAGGATTTCCTCAATAGTGAAGTCTTTCCTTTTTGCGTCAGGATCCCCGCCGACACACTTGGATGAGGCGCGCAGAGCGCACTCAGTGCAGCCTAATGACAGCCGATGGTTGGAGCACTTCAACACAGCTGAAATGCACTCGTATAGATTACAGGCGGTGGTTGGGGGGTGGGGGTGGGGGTGGAAAGTCCTGTCACTTTTTTGTCGCTGTCCCAAAAAAGTGAGGAGGCCTACACATGAAGTATGAATGCCATGCTGGAGTCATCCGACACAGAGGGACATCTTCAAGCAAAGAAAAAACAAAACAAAACAAAAAAACCAATAATAAACCATACATGTCCAGCATGCAGGGTAGTTTAATAACACATCTCTTAAAAAAAAAAAAAACAATGAATAGTTTGTAATGAACAGAGTCTTTCGTTGCTCAACATAATCACAAGCATGAGATGAGGTGGCGTCAAAAAGCAGGCTCGCAATCCTCCAAGTTTGGCAGACAAAAAATGTTTCTTTTTTTTTTTTTCTTAAACACTCAAAAACACATTGTTGGTGGATGCAGTTTTGACAGGAATCTGTACACTGAATCAAAAGTAAAATAAAAAAATTTTTAAAAAATGGCAAGTTGATGAACTTTGAAGGCGTATACTGGAAGTGCCTGCATGCAGCACACTTCGTATACTGCGGCATGAAGTCGGATCAACTTTTAAAAAAATCAAACACTGCAAATGAACAGCGTTGAAAAATCTTGACAAACAGGGTATGCGTAATATAATGAGCATGAGCATGAACATTTTTTTATGGAAGTTCTCTAAATGTGTGCCCCTCGAAAATAAAAAAAAGAAGAAGAAAAAAGCCCTGTAGGATCTAAAGCAGTCAGACTTGAGGAAATTGTAGTTTTCAAAAATGTATGAAATGAAAAAAAGAAGAAGAAAAAAGGCAATTTATTTCTTCGTCTATTTGGGCTCTGTGCCAAATTCTTTTAAGGGGAACAAAGTTTCATATTGAAAACTTTTAAGCGCTGAGCGTAACTGATATTGGGTTTGATTTTCTTTTTTTTTTCGCGATATTGTCGACACTCACATGAAAAACTCCGGGGACGAAGGGTTGTTGTCACTGCTGGATCCATTTTCTCTGAAGCCGTTGCTGATGAGCTTCTCATACTTTTCTTTGTACGCGTCCCTCTCCCGGACCAGCCTGGAGATCTCTTGCTTGAGGTGCTCGACCTGCTGCAGGAGTTGCGTCTTCTCCCCCTCCAGGACGTGCCGCTGCTGGACCCGCTTGAAGCGACAGGATTGCGCGTAGCCTCTGTTCTTTAGGGTCCTCCTCTTCTGTTTCAATCTGATCACTTCTTCCTTGCTGACCCCCCGTAGCTGCCGGTTGAGTTCCCGCACGGACATGCTGACCAGCTGGTCGTCCGAAAAGCGCTCATCCAGGCGCATGTGTGGGTGGTTGGACCCTGACGTCCCGTTGGACTGGACGCCGGGCGCCTGGTGGTGGCCGTTGCTGTGGTGGTGGTGGTGGTGGTGGTGGTGCTGCCCTCC
Source organism: Blennius ocellaris (assembly GCF_963422515.1). Lineage (NCBI taxonomy): Eukaryota > Metazoa > Chordata > Actinopteri > Blenniiformes > Blenniidae > Blennius > Blennius ocellaris. The sequence continues at coordinate 21,124,375 of NC_137650.1, read as the reverse complement.
GTTCTGAGCGGCCGCCGCAGCGATGACTGCCGACACCACCGCGGCGGCGGAGCCCATCTCCTCCCCGGCCATGGCGCCTCCCGCTCCGGCTGCGCCAGCGAACTGCTGGCCCCTGGCATAGCCATCGAAGGATTGGAGCTGATGACTGCTGTTGATCAGCGCCTCGACCGCGTCTTCGGGGCTGAAGCCCAGCGCCTCTGGATTCAACTGCTGTTGGTAACCGGACATCCAGTAGAAATCCTCTATGTGTGTCTTCTGCTCGCTCCCCGAGCCCGGACTGGGCGCCGAGAAGCTTGGGGAAGGGGGCACCGAGCTGCAAGGCGTGCTCATCGGGGTGGAAGACAAGGATCCCCCGGCGATAAGGCGACTGCACTGGCTGATGTTGCGATCGGGCTCCACCGGCTCCTTTTTCACTTCAAACTTCATCAGATCGAAGTCATTAACATATTCCATGGCCAGGGGACTGGTGGGCAGGTCGGAGTTGCTCATTGCCAGCTCTGATGCCATCCTCTTGCTGCTGACAGTCCTCCAAGCGGGCTGAAGAGCAGCTGTCAAACTGGGCTGGTTGGGAAGAACGTGAGCCAGTTTGATTTTTTAAAGTCTTGAAAACTTGAGTGGGGGAAAAAAGGAAAAAAAAAAAAAAAAAAAGAGGTTTTCAGCGTCCCTTTTGCAGCCGCGGACCAGCAGGCGTGTGCAAGGAGTTTTTCTTTGCAGTCTATTGCACAGACACACCAGTGCCGCGCGCACGAGTAGCGGAGTCCTTTTTCAGCATGTGAAATCCGGCGCTTTTGTGTTTCAAACATTTAACACTTTGCGCCTCTTCGTGAATACATTACGCAAGGCGGAGGAGCAGGGAGAGAAGCCGAGAGTCAGTGGGCAGCCTCTCCACGTTAGAAGCCGCTGACTGGTGGGGCGATTTTTTAGTGGGATCACACAGCAGATGAGTTTAAGAGCATTGTTGCCGCCCTGACGTCAGGCTGGAAATGGGAAATTGACTCGGACGAAGAGCCAATAGGGTCGCACACTCACACAGCTAATTAACATATTAGTAGCCTGCAGAACAAAACTTTTTTCAACTGTCAAAAGCCACCAGCTGACTGTCAGCTGAGACACATCTACTGTGGAACCTATTCGGATCTATTTATTATTTATTTTTTTGCAGTTTGACTTATTGTTATAAACCACGAATGCAAATGAATTCATTCACCTGTCAGTTGATTGGGTTTTTATTTAAAACATACTAAAGAATAGATTGATGGATCGGTAAATAGTTGTAACTACACTACACAACTATTTGTCGTTTATCAGTGTTCCTCTTGAGCACGCATTATTCGTTATTTGATAGGATTTATAATGTTTTAAAGCAACATATTAATCTTATATATTTTCAACGGTGCAGCTCATTCATGATACACACACTCATGTGTCTCTTCTATTTATTTCGACCATACTGCCGGCATATAAATCACACATGGTACAGAAAGACGCTACTGAACGGTAACTTGAAAATAAAAAATGAAAAAAAAAAGAATTAGATTGAAGGGGTTCGTCACACCACTGCACACCATTATAAAACTCAACACTGCCACCTTTTGGACACCACCGTGCAAGGGATTTCCCTTCCAGTGCGCCCACGTTTCAAGCCAAAAGTTGTTATACAAGATGAAAAACCTGATTGCATACACATTACGTGTGTCCAAATGAAATTAAAGCACAAACAGACATATTCCTTGTTGAATCCACACAGTTTATGTAAGCAGTCATGTTTATATTGGGTGAACAAAGTCATGTCAGAGGAAGTGGATGTCAGTGAACCTGGTGCCCAGTCCAAACACATATTCTGCCTAACAGTCATAAAAAATGGCTTTATCTAAGCCCGAGCACAGGCGTTGCTTTAGGAGTCACATAAACTGCTCTCGAACGTTGCACTTTATCTCAGTTCAGAGGTCTCCTACATTTAATTGACTTGTGTACAAGACTAACATGAGGAAGTCTGGGTATTCTGCTTCCAATAAGTGTCTTGTCTGTTTAGGTGGCGACAATGAGTTCACCTGTGTGAACTCGGCATTCTGTCAGAATATGTGCCGAATTCAATAGAGTGCTTTAACTGCATGATAGGCGAACATCTGTTTTGTGATTTTGTCAATGGGATACAATGTGAACTGATGCTTGTGCTTCTGCTGGCTTGTAAGCTCATGATTAAGGCAGATCAAACTCTCATTTCTTTCTTTCTTTTAACTTCGGTTAGCTTGAATTCATCAACAATGATGACACCACTTCTGCACTCTGAAGTCTCACCTCTATTGTATTTGCATCATTGTCAAAATGCAATTTACTGATGACACATTGCAGCTTACTCATTCAATAATAATGTGATTTGTTGGGGAAAAGAGCAAAGTAAGCCATACCATGTCCTGCTATTACTGGGCAGTCAGAGTGGTGAATTATTTTGTGGCCTCTTTTGACATGCTGCTGACAAATAATTTCTTTACTGTGACATAAGCATATAAACACAGAGTCTTTCTTATATTTTCCTCTCTCATTTTCTCCCCACTCTCGAAGTTTATGATCTCATCATTTCAGAAATGTGTATTTGTTTTACTGCCCACACTTAATGATAGGCTATATCATTCATTTACTTGCTGCCAAACGCTGTGTGAGATGGTTCTGACAGTCAAGACGATATTTATATGACCACAAGGAGAAGAGAGAACTTTTCTATAGTTGTAATAAACTGTTGTGTTCCTCAGTTTTCTGTTTTTAATTTGGAGGAAAGTATGTCCACTCTTTGCTTTGTATCTGTAACTTGAATACATTCACTGCACGAGGACATTCACGTACTGAACATTACATGGCAATTAAAAAAAAAAACAAAGCTATGCAGATTTCTATTGAAAGAACTGTTTTCCCTATTCAAACGAAAATGAAACAAACCAAGCACCGTACATATGTGGTTTCACGTTAAAATAACTTTGAGCATGTGGCTCAAACAAAACCCTATTGTTTCTATTTCCATTCTGTTGCCTTTTCATCTGTTTGGGCTTACCTGTTCATGAGAAGGCACAGCAGTGGCCCATTCCCTGGGGTACGGCCACAGCAGAGCGAGACTAATATACAAACGAAGGGAGAGCTCATTAGTCATGACAGAAGAAAGTGGCGGACCTAATTTAGCTGCTTTTGTGCCTTTGAAGTTATTGATGATGCAGAGCTGAGAGAGAGATCTACATGGAGAGAGATTGGGCCGCTGTGAAGGAGAACTCGTCAAACAGGGAAGGAATTACTTCATGTGATGAGTTTGAGCAGCAATACTGTCTGTCCTACAAATATGTTATATTATCAAATAGATCGATTCCACTTCTATGTTTTCAATATTTCTTTAACTGGGTGTGTATTCTTATTGCCTTTATGACTCAAACACCTTATCAGAGACAGGTGTGTTGTCACTGATGAGTTTTACGGGACATCTTTCTATTATCAGGGCTTCAATAAAATAATATTTTACTTGAATCTTTCAAACTGCAACAAAACACTGTCTTCATGTGACATTAAAGTAAAATCAAACTGTCGAAAGGCATCTATTTGACCAAACAAACGTATCTCGCCATTTGTTAAGAAAAAATTTTGAAAATAATTACACCAGCAACAATCTCTATCTGTATCAGTAAATATTTAATTAGGTTTTATTTGGCTGAATTGTGTTTATCATTCAGAAGAAAAGCGAAGAAATTTAAGATCTATATTTGTCTGGTTTTTTTCCATACTTGTATATCCTCAAGGTAGATGTTAACTTCTTGCAGAAGCAGAATTAAGAGCTGTTTTGATTCAACAAGGAGTTATTATGCACTTTATCAATCAGTCAGGCGATCAGTCTGGCCTCCAGCCTGGGCCCATTAAAAAGCTTTGAAGTCTTCACACTGGGCACTACCAGCCATTGACTGACACGTTTTAGATGTTTCAAATTTAGATTTCTCCTTGTTTGAACTGAATCGCCTTATTTACCCCCTCATGTATTTATTTTTTGCATTTTAAGATATTTATCTGAAGTGTATAGGTAGGATTTTGTAGTTTTGTTGATGCATACAAGGTGTGATTTCCAAATGCACTTGGCTTGTCTTTGTGCAGAGTGAAAGAGATGTCGGGAAAAATTAAGGCTCATATGTTTTCAAATGTGTCTGACTACAGTTGTACTGACTGCTTGATTGTTGCCCTTCTTTTATCTTTGTCGAATTATGTAACGCAGCTGTAAATGTATTGTTTTTTTCTTCTATATACTTATAAGTAAACACGTTAAATTCCTAAACCTCAGCAGTCACACGGAAAGTGTCAGGGCAGGAGAGCAATATAGGCGTCTAGGTTGAAAGATCAGAGGTCACCGAGTTGTTTTCTGTATGTTTGTTAGCCGGTGTTTGTGGTGGCGGAGGCTGCTGAGTTCCAGACGGGACTCGATAAGGCTATTTAATCAGCCTCTTTGCATTCCAACATGTTTGTAAGCCGCCCCTAACTTGAGCCTATTACTGTATCTATGTCAACCCTGATGAATACCTGAAAGCTGATAGCACCTGCAAACACACAGGCAGTGTAGTGAAAGAACAGAGCCCGCTCACCTTTCTGGCAAACCAAAAACACTGACGGTACTTAGAAGACTGCTTTAAAATGAAAAAGACAGAGACACTACCCGTGCTTTAAATTTCTGCTCATGCAAAGAGCTGCCATTGCTCTGAGGGCGATGCCATTTCATCAACAGTTTGGTGAGAACAACAAAGCTGGAATATCAATTTTCACCCCTCTACCAGAATGTGGGCACAGCCATGTCATAATTACCTTAATCCATTAGTCAGGAGGAGGGCGAGGCTTAGCAGGGTGCGATGGAGGACAGAGCAGACAAAGGAAGGTCAGGAGGAGAGCAGATCTGAAGATCTGAGTTGGATTTTGGACGGCCTCTCTGACACCGGTGGAAAGTATTTAGTTGCCCCCAGCTAGTGACTTTATGTGAACTGAGAACTCCGGTGTGTGACCCCAAGCGAGTATCAGTTCTGTAGCTTGATGGCGAGAGACCAGCAGTGAACCAGCGAATGTGTTATAGTGCTGTGAACAACATCGTCACACGTGTTTTCTCAACTGTCTCACTGTCACACAGCGCAGGGTGACACAGAGTTTTGAGGTTTCATCTCTCATACTTTCCCCTCCTCCAACTGAACATTTGTCAAGTTCAATGACTCGGTTGCTATTTATTACCGGGGTGGCCCTATCGTGTTCACCCCTTGCAGAGTAATCGAATACAACTAGTCAATATTGCACAAGAGTTGGCAGAGCGTTTGCATATTAGCCATAATTACATTCACATGAACATAATGCATTGGTTTACTGTCATGTGTTAGGTTAATGTGTATAGCAGTTTAATGATATATTAACTGCTGGATAGGTGTCCAGGGTTATCTCCTTTGGGCGTTTCGCACGGCTTTTATCTCTTTACTGTGAGTTTGAGTGCACATGAGTGTGCCCCTCTACCTGTGTGCGTGCGTGTGCGTGTGTGTGTGTGTGCGTGTGCGTGTGCGTGTGCGTGTGGGTGTGGGTGTGCGTGTGGGTGTGTGTGTGTGTATGAGACTAACTTTTACTGTACACTGATACATTTTCTGCCAAACTAAAAGTTTTGTACTTTTTTATGAGAATAAATATAAGGGAGCACTATGACACATTTTCTAAATAAACATCTGGAAATATATGTATTTCATGGGTTTTATAGAAGTAAGGATGCACTATATTGCTGCAACTTGACATCCCAACAGATACAGAGCCACTGACATTCACTCCTGAAAAAAAAGGGAACTTAGCTGCAACCATACTGTAATTTGTTGTATTATATTTTATGTTACTGTGTCTCTTTCTTTTACGTTTTCCACACAAGGCTAAGAAGAATTGCAACAATGTTTGCAGGACTTGTCACCTTCAGCACAAGTTTCTGGCAGCTCTCTAGCGTCCACCCCACTCCTTTCCCCTCCTCCCCCCTCCATCCCTCCCTCCTCTCTTCCTTACCCTCTCCCAAAGCTGCTGTGCCCTTGAGCTACAGTAGCCTGGAACTGACATTAACAATAAAGTATCATTTTCACAATTACAGGGAGTTAGCATGCTAATTAAAGGGGTGATTCAGAGGTGCTGTCACAGAGCAAGACTTTATAGTCGTCCCAACTGAAATATATTCTAATACTTTTTGCTCTCTCACTTATTGTTGAGGAGAACATGACGGGACGTCTGGAATAAAACACTACACGACACAGTTGAATCCTTTTGTTGTTATTCAAAACATGGATGCTCCCATATTTGTGGTGCTGCCCTATTCATTTGTCATCCATAACATAGCCATTAGAGTGAACCTAATGGGTCTTTTCATTGTCTTCACCACAATGTTTGTCAAATATGCCAATAGTGACCATTGACTTAGTGACGATATGTTGGAGTAATGGCTGTTCGTTAGCACAAATAAACCGACTAATAAACCAACTGTTTCCAAAAAGTGGTCCATCCCATATATGATGACTAAGGATGAAAATCCAAATCTGTGAATGAGTGAACAAAATGGTTCCTTGCACTTTTGTCTCAATTTCGTTTTTGAACCTCACTTAAAGACGTAAATAGAAACGCATATGCAGCTTCAGACGTGCCAAAGCCTTCATGTTTACACAAGTACTCATGGAGGAACACGCATGCGCATGATCATAGTCTAATGAGAGATTTTCCTGACCTTTCTTCATGTACCCCAGGAGAATATTGATGAATCCCCTTTTAAAAATAACTCTTGCCTTGTAGGGTCATTAAATGATTTACAGTTATTTCACCAACACATAATTATTACATTTATTATGTTGGACTGTGCAGGGTTGGACCATTGTGGTAGAAGGTGGTCCTTTTACCACACAATAGAGACAATTAAAAGTTTATTTTCTGAGAATACACTCAGTACCAATATTACAGTGTGAAGTTCAGTGTTTTACGAGTGATGCATCCACCTTACTAAAATTTGGCTTGTGCCTTGTCTGATGCATGGTTTGAAAAGTAAAATAAAAGCCATTTGAAGAAGAACAACATTTTATTATGAGCTGTGCCGGACCATATTAAACTTTTCAATTTGATTGTGTAACTTCAAATCTCTGGTCTTGGATGTCATCCATTCATAATCAGAGGATTTCCAATGACATTTAGGTATTTTATTGTTATATGATTTGAACAGTTATAAGGGAAATCTTTGTCACAATGAAACGTGAGTGGATGAGTTTTGTCCCCTCTCAGATCATTCCTATTACCCATGTCAAATCAGACATAATCTAACCCAGTGGGCTAAGTAATCACAGCTAATGTCACAGTTGCTCTTAAGGCAAAAAGACTAATTGGAACATTACAATTGCAAGATGATAGAATTATCCCAGTCACCTCACCATGTCTGACCTGCAAATGTGCATCACCTGCTTCGATGTACCAGCAATATTATTCGATCTGTTGTATTCTTGAATCTTGCAGTCTGGATCTTTTGTTAATGATAACTTCTCAATTGTTAAGCTGCTAAGCTGGTGAAAATGTCATCTGACTGTGACTGTGAGCGCGGCCCTTCCAATACTCCCAGTGGGTGAAGCGCTTAATGTTCATTTGGGCTCAGTGTTGAATGCACAGCATTAAAAACCTAACCGAAGCCCAAATAAAGATGATTTAACTGAATTCATTTGAGAAACATTTAATTACCATTGGAGCGTAATTGAATGTTTCTCTGAAGTGCTGAGTGATTCCTAATGAAATGAGAAGACTGGGGAGATACTGACGCAGCTGAGTGCGGAGCCCGATAGTCAGGACCATTCTCAGCCAACAGCACTAATATAAAGATCAGAGAAGCATCTACTGAATAAATAAATCCATCACTGCTAAATGATCCTTGAAGCAACAAAACAAAGCTGAGTCACAGTTCTCCCTGGTCACCTAAAGAAATACGTTTTTGGTTGATATGTCATTTAATACCTCACTCCTTACATTGTTAGACAGTGCAACCAGTGATTTGCTGGTAATCTTAAACAATGATACTAGTACTAATTATATCTTTATAAGTTGGGGAGTTGCTGAAAACAAAAAGTAACTAGTTACTTTGACTCTCTGATGTATAATGTTGTAATAATGTTCACATAAATTATTACTTTGGTCTTGCGGTGACACAGGAGCCGGGCTGTCAGGACTATGTGCATTAGTCTAATGAGTGATTCATTGTCTTCATCTGGCGTTGAATCAGTTATTTAGACATCTGATGGAGGTGCACTGACTTTATTTTGTTCTGCTTGAGTCATTAATAATGTCCAGTATTTTCAAATCTGTGCACTGCTCGGGTGTTCTTTTACATCACCACCTCCCAAATCAAATACAAATAATAACTGAGTAATGACAATGAGAAGAAGCAATAAAAAAGTATTATGTGATACATTCATAAAAATATCTGCAATAGTAACAGTGTCATAATTGGGTGTTGTAACCAAAAGTAACACAATTGCATCAATAGTTTACTTTGTAACACCGGGTTTTCAACACTGAGTCATTGTTGGGACCATATTAAAAAGACAGGTGTGCTGCTTAGGCCCTAAAGGTACCTTCATCTGGACGCATGCTATTAAGCTAAGAAGACTGTTGGCCCTGCCATTACAACCTGCATATTTCATGGCCTTGGAAATCCCTCCTATCACAGCATCCTCACACCTGCACTATGAGGAATATCCTCCTAAGTGCACATTAGCGCATGTGTCTTGGCTGAAAAGAGAAACGTTACTTCCACGTGTGTTGTTAAGTCGATATGTGTCAGTGTTTATGAGTTGTAGAAGTAGCAGCTGCTCTCCCCGTGGCCCTGTCAGTGTGTAAGCCCAAAAGCCTTAAGGCACAAGATGCCAAACAAATCTATCTTCCCACTTCTTCTGGGGCTTAAAGCAAACTGTCACACAACTTGCAGCTGCAGTATTATTAAAAACACCACTATTGCTTCTCTACTTTATGTTTTATCTTCTTTCCCCAACTGTTCTGAACACATGCAAACTGGTGTTCATTTGTCCAAGTGTTTATTTGTTTTTGGGAAATGGGCTTCGACATAAAGCAAACCTTAGCCGGTTGGTTCAATGTCAGTGACGCTATTACAAGGTTAAATCGAGAGTATACAACCTGACAATGGAGGGAGCGTTTCTTAAAAAAAACAAAAAAAACCAATGAGTCTCCAAGCTTGTCTGACAGAGACAGAGATAAGAGAAAGGTCAGAGATACAGCTCATCATTGCACATCGTATACCATATAGCAGCTATACTGTTAAATAACCATAACACATGATGATATTTTCAGTGAGTCATCATTATTCCACACACACATCTGAACCCTTCATAACATAAACATATCCATAAAGAGAGTAAAACAAGGATGCACACACTGCATTAAGACTTCCACATTCATAGAGAAATCCTGAAGCAAGTTTCCTGTTGTATGCCCTGATGAAAAATGTTCTATTGTTATTATTATTGTATAATGCAGAAGAATTACTATAAATTGTATTGTTAGCAGCATGGTGAAAGGGAGTAATACAAACCCAGCAAACTGGAGTCTGGCCAGTTATTGATCCAATTGTAGCTGCCCTTACTCCTTGTAGAGTCAGAGATTAAATAAAGGAAATTCAGATTATGTCATACTCAGTCATAGCGATTTTAGCAGTAGCTTCATTCACCTCTGAGGATACAAGTGGCCCAGAACAGTTCAGTACCTTGATGACTAAATCAAGAATGTTGGAGAAACAATTAGAGGTTAAAAGGCAGACACTCCAACAACATTATTTCTGCACAATATGGAAAGTATGTAACTGCAGTCTGATATCTATGACATGTGATAGGTCTGTATGTGCATGTTGTCTTGCACACATTCACACGTCTTTCTCTTACACATACATATCCTAAGCATGTAGACTATGAAAATTGCTTTAATTCTGCAGATAGACATCACATGGCTGTTGTACATTGAGACCAGTCAAATCAGTCAAACGCCCCTGTGTGCTGGATGCGATTCCCATGGAGACACAGAGACTAAATTAGCTAATAAAAGCTCATAAAGCAAATTGCAGTTTGTGACTCCAGAGCCCTGGCGTTGGAGTGCACACAGACAATGACACCCAGTCGTCGAAGGACATCCTCTAACCAGGCTGAAATTCCAAACGGCAATTACAGCACCGGGCCCACCAATCCAGACCAAAACACCTACTCACTCACACAATAGCGCCACTGTTCACACACAAGGGAAACCAACATTCTTCTGTCCCCTCTTCCCATCTGCTCCCAGTCCAATCTTTTTATTATCTTAACTCGTTCATTAGCGGAATCGTCAGTCATTGCATGTTCTCACATTAATGTAACGACCATGACATCAGGTCGTGGTGATCTGTTTGCTGTCAAGCTATTAATTACAACTGATGTGATTTTCTGAATCATTTCTCATCACTCATCCACAGTTTCTGCTCTTCTTATATTATATATATCATGGCTATGTATTTATATCTTTGATTGTGGTTAATGTAAGAATGTCAGACAAAGTTGCAAGCAGATTGGTTCTCTGATGGCTGTTATCACAAAAAAATGTGATAATCTTCTAACAGTGTCAGTAATTTCACAAGTGCTGTCCCACCACACCACTACACCACACAGTGTGACTGTTGCTATAAGCTGAAGCTTGTATCAACCAGAACAAGCGCAGTGGAAAAGGACACTATAATCGAAGGGACCATGTCCACCTCACCCATGTACTTACAAGCCTTGTACATAAATTCTAGTAAAATGCCTCGACTCTTGGTTTGCTTACTTTCTTTATTTACATAATGCACTACTTGCATATGTAGATGACATAGAGGACAATGTTGTTACATTTGTGTATTTTAGTTGTAGTTGTTTTGCTTGATTCTTTGAATAACCATTGTGCAGTAGAACTGTATAGGCAATTTATGAAATCTGAGTCAAGCAAGTTACACACATAACTGCTAAAATAGTGTCTATATATAACAGTATTTATATGTACAATTTATGGGGGGGAAAACCTACGTGTGTAAAGGGTGTTTATGAAGGCAGAGGACTGTCAAACTGTTTATCCTAAACAAGAACATTAGCATATGTATAAATATAAATTATATTGGGAGACTGTCTACCTTTCCTGACCTGCTCAATTTCCCCAGTTTCTTTAAGGCGTATAAAACTAAAAATGCATTCATGATGTCTAATTCTTGCATTTTATACATGCAGCCATTATTCACACCAGGTAATTATGTGTTAATGGCCTGCTCCGCAATTTTGTGAGCAAAATCTGGTTTGTAATTCAGTGTGAGATGAAATATCCCAGATGTGATGGAAACTGCATTAGCCCTACTGAAGTCTTTATTAATGTTTTATTATTTCTCTAAAAACAGCACCCATTAACCAGACACAGTGGTGCTTGGAGCCATTATTCCACAGCCACAAGTTCCACAGGGTGTTGATTTATTTAAAATGAAAATGTGCATCAGGTAAAGCCAGATATAAACTCTCCAACTCAGATCCCACAGCTAGGTTTAGGGCAATGATGTTGAAATTTTCAGACTGATCGGTTCTCTATTAACTGGGTTATGTTTAGGCTTCTGTCAATACTGATCAATGAGTGAAACAATTTGGTGATTACTTCGCCACAAACAAAGTAAAATAAAAAAGAATGCAAAAAAAGTGAATGAATATTCTGCTCCTTAAGTTGCATTGCATCACAAATCAATGGGAGACGTCATATTTGTCACGAGTGGCTGCTTTTCAAATCATCTGCAAGAAAGTAGCAGTAGTGTGCAATGCTGCCTCAAATGAAATGTTTTTATTTTCTTTTTACCACCTGTGACTGCTGCTTCCACTCTTCATACGGAGTGGAAGTGAAAATGCTGTAGTGCTTACTTACAGAATAAGTTACCACTGGAATTAAAAAACCCCAAAACAAAACAAAAACTTAATGAACAAATAAACAGATATATAAGATTTTGGTTCCAGCAGTAAACTGTCAATAAATGGGACTATAAAAATATAGCCTGTGCATAAATTAAACCCCTATTTTATCACCAGGACCACAGGCCAGAAGAGTGTGTTTTGATGACAGCTATGTGTTTCCTGTTGCAGCCCATTCAGGCTGCAGCAGGCTGTTAAAGACATTAGTCCAAGCTGGAAATATTGCAAGGGTGCCAGTTAGACTCACATGTCCACACAGGAACTCTTGAGACAAATCTCAGCTGCAAAACGACAGGACAATGGATCCATTTGAGACCACTACATTTTATTTATTGTGTATGTGATTGTGATTAAACCTTCACTACAGTACAATACTGTTTTCACCTCTAGGAGTTTACAACACTATGAATAATGGGAAACAAGGAATTTCCTTAATTATTAAATATAATACTGTAAAGCATTCAATAATGTAGTATTTAATTTAAAATAGTGCACTCCACAGTAGTGTTTCTTTAAGTCACAGTCGTGAACGTGGTGCTTTAGTACTGTGAATTATTCAAACTCAGGCCAGAGTCTCCACTGATGACTCAATCTTGTGTGACTTTGCAGCAACATGAACACGAAGAGTTAACACAGAGAAGCCTCGTCTCGGTTTCAGCATGCGAACACATTCACACATGTCCAGTCTACACTGTGTCATTGTCCGGCGCTGTGGGATCTCTCAGCCCTTTTCTTTTTCTCCCCTTTTGTTTGGTTAAGCGGGGGCCAGAGGTTTGGCTTTGTCTGAGTAGGTGGGGTGTTGAGAAATCTGACTGGTTCAAACTGCCCAGTGACAGTTGGCCCTAAACGAATCGGAGACCTCACTGCTCATGGGCGTATACATCATGTGCCTGTTTCTATACGGGACCCAGCTATGGTGTAATCTTGAATCACCGGGTCATTCATCAGCAACAAACTATTAAAACTGAAAAATATATCAAATGTGAGGCCTCACGGTGCTGTAGTGGTCAGTGCTCTCACCACACAGCGAGAATATATCTGATCTGACCCTGGTTGGTGAGTTTGCATGTTCTCTTCCTGTGTATGTGTGTGCCTTTATTACTTTACTTCGACTTTCTTCCCAAACCACTGATTTGATGTTAAGGACTGACTCTAAGGCCGTCTAGAACATGACAATGATCAATTAGAAACTGCATTGTTTCCCCATTTTGATCGTAGATACAGAAATGCATTTATTATATTTATAATTACCTCTTTGTGAGCTGTGGTTTTTTTGTTAGTTTTTTTTAATACAAGCACCCACACATGCATGCACAGTGCAGTATTGAAAACATTCAAGCACATTAATACTTTGCAGTATTTTACCCACTCAACCGTTGAAAGAAAAGCTTTTAAAAACCAAACATGAAGCAAAAGTAAACAAATATAAAAACAGTAGCTACACATTATCCCAAAAAGAAGACATATCTTCTTCAGTGGCACACTGCTGAAAACACTAGTGCTTTACACCTTAATTTAAATAAACTGTCAGTTCTGCCTGGCAGAGTCGAGAATAGTGAGTTAGGGATGCTAAAGCTACAAGGAAATAAAGTTTACTCAGATGATGCCTCACCTATCAATGAGGAACTGTATTGTAAATTAGTTGGAAAACCTGTAGTTTTTCCTCTCAACTCATGCTTTCTGGTATCACTCAGCTAGAGGAGATAGCTAATGTGTTCAGATCTCTGTCTCCTATCAAAACTTTAACCAACCAACACAAAAAAACAAAGAAAAAAACATTCCTGACCTAAAAGACACTGAGAAAAAGTTGAACCTTGCACTTTGTGAATAGTCAGATCTTGTAAACGGAAACAAACCCAGCTAGAATACCTGACATTGTATAAATGAGTTTTCTTCTGAAATTGTGCAACAAGAAAATAGTTACTTATGATAAAGAATACTTCTGATCCCAATGAAGATCGGGGTTTTCTGCACATTTCTATCCAGGGTGATTTTTACATCTGATATTGATATACAGGTGTGATGTGACACCCCTAAAGTATGAGATGATGCAGACCCTCTTGGGTACATAATCACACTACACAATGACATGTTTTCACTGTTTCTGGTGTGTCATGTGGAGTTCAGCTCAGAGGTGCCAAAGTCTGAAAGATGGACCAGAGAAGCATGGTACGAAAAGGAAAGCCAAGTTGGTTTAATGAGAGGTTAAAGGTCATTCTGGGTCAAGTAGCCTGCAAAGAGACTACATGTTAAACACACTCCCCGGGGAAAAAGAGGGACAGCGCAATGTCTGAAAAGATCAACATCCTTGGCCTAATTAGAAGAAACAAAGACGCCAGAGACCATCCATATTTCTCAGAAACGTAAAGGAGCAAAGTCTCCACTTGCATTGTTATTGTTTTCAAATAAAGTTATTTCCAGAAATTATTATTTTTTCTTCCCATTAGTGTGGTTTTATTTACCACCAACAAGGATTTACCGTCTGGAGTGTAATTTGGAGAGGTTTCTTGAGGAAACCGCCTCCTCAGGGGGAAAGACAATTAGTCCTTCAACAAACAGCACGGATCAGTCGCTTTAATTAAACACCCTCCCCCATCATTGCCTTGTCCCTCCTCCCGCCTATTGCCTCCCATGCCTTTTATCCTGACTTTTTCATCTCTCTTTTTATGCGAAGAGGAGCCTGGATTTTAATCCCAGGCCAGATGACACCCTAATAATTTGTTGTGTGGCTTGGTGAGGCCCTAACCAGTGGATTAGATGGATATTGGTCGGTGGGGTAGTTTTTAGAGTTAGCGCTAACAGGATTTACCATCTACTGAGTATATCAAAGACAGACTCTAGCACTAAGCACTAAGCACTTCACCAAATTAAAAAGTGACCCACAGGTGGCCTCTCTGCGCTGTTTGTGCCGATGGGCCATGACGCTAATTGCTTTCTAACTCTGTTACGAGTGCCATCAAATTACACTCGTCAATTAGGGTGAAGAGAAGTGTATGGAAGGTCTAAGCGCTTACCCCACTGATCGCTGCTGTGTGCTTTACCTCTGTCAGTATTGCACACTGGGCATTGACTCAGACACAAATGGTATAAAATAGAGTACTTTGACTTTCTTCAAAATAAAGTTAAAATTTTCCTCAGTGAATTCTGCACTTTCTTTTCAAGCAGTCTTGACACTTTTTATATATTTATTTACCCTGTAGAAGTAATGGGCTAAATTATTCAAATTATAGGATATGCTAGAATGTCAGAAGGAGACTGAAGAGGTAAAAGTGCAAACAGAAAAGCCTAGAAAGTAGGTGAAGTACAGTAGCAGAGAAAACACAACTGACACACCACAGAAAGTTACTCAAACTTGTGACTGAAGTGGGTGAGTGTGTACGTATGTGCATGTATGCCCTTATGCATTTCTTCAATCTGATGTGGTAAAGCAATGAGAGGAAGGCAGGATGTTCATCAGTGACATCCTGTGTTCTTGGGGAACCCCACTCCTGTCTTTCACATATACTACGTGCAGCCTGTTGCCACACTAGATTGTTTCCTGTCCTGCTGTTACCATGTCAAGCGGTTGTCTGTGGTTAATCTAAACTCAGTAAAACAACCAGCGCTTATTCTTCTGGTGCCATCTTAAGCACAGTGTTGTATTACTGCAAAGTGCTGTTCTCATGGGAGTCAGTGCCCAGTGGCAAAGAGAGAAATACGAAGAGATGTTACCAGGCAAATGCATTTTAATCACTTTCTTACCAACAAATTGTTTGATTTCACATACAAGGATTTTATTGTCCTCATCTGTCATTGTGTGGAAGTTTTGTTGCTCAGCGAACCCATAACCTCTGCTTAAATGAATGACAGGAGATGGGGCTGATGGATGGGGGTGTGACATGTGCATGATGCTTTACTGGCATTGTAAGGCGTTACTTTCCTGGAAGAGACAAAATAATGAGTAGGAGAACAAAGAGAGATCTGACTTCCTCAGACATCCAGTTCAGACAACACACCTGTAGAAAGAGATGAGCTGGCCAAGTGGCATGGTCAGGGTAGTAATTCCACCTGTGCTCTCCGCCCCGTAGGCACAAACAAACGACAATAGCCTATGCAGAAATAGCTGAACGATATGGTTCAGTTTTTGGATAAAATGGGTTGCAGTCTTCATAAGCTTTAAGCCATCCTGGTCCATCTATTTCTTTTGTAATTATACAATGTTGTAGGCCAAACAACTGGCTGTGTGCAGCTTTCTCAGTTTCACTCCAACAAAGCGTTTGCTCAACAGCTGTTCCTTTCTGCCGCTTTCAAGTGTTATGATTTTCATTTACTTGACTGCTGCAGGGCACCGCACCTCTAGTGTGGCATACCACATGTCTGGCATAGTGAGCCTTAAATAAACAAAAGGCCCCTTCTGTACAATGTGCAGCACATTTAGAAAGGCGAAGACAGAAGGAGGAGGTGAAGAAAGTTAACATGTCGGAAATGTTATTTGATGACTGGAACTAACTATTCAAGTTGTGGGTGGGGTCACATCATGTCAATATTTGTGTTTTTGTGTGTAATAACAAAGCATTCAGCAAAACTTTAGACCATTTGTATCTGTATAGTTGAGAATATAGATAGGAGTATCCTTGGATGACATTTCAGCATTACACATTGTAATTTGTCCGAATAATAGCCCCCCTGCCATTAAATGCAAATAAAAGCAATGTAACAGTAATGTGATTGTGGACTTTTTCCCAGTAACAGTAAGTGTAATGGATTAATTAAACTCAGTAATGGTATTGCAGTCACTATGCACTAAGCCTGTATGGTTTGATGATGGTCATATAGCAGTCCACACAGTGGAGCATGAGCCTCTCAGTGTGAAGTTTCATCCCAAAAGTTAGAATTTTAGTGTTTGAGTGCATGTCTCTGTGTTAACTCTATGAGAGACTGGTGGCCCGTTCAGTGTCCCCTGTTTTTTGCCCAATACAAGCTCACATCTGCTCCAGCCCTCATGAGACCCTATGTTGGACAAAGTGGATGTTAATAAGTTTCATAAGCTATGTGGAAAATAAGTGGAATAAGCCTGACAAAAAGAGTTACTCCCTTTTTTGTGGAAGATGCAATAAATTTCATATTTTATATATTTCTTATTAGTAATTGGTAAGCTAGTTACTTCTGCATGAAAGTTCACCTTCTAAACATACTGTATGTCAACAATTCAGCTTAACAATGCTGATGAATAGCTCCTCAAAGCCTTAAAACTCTTAGAGTTTTCACATGTGGCTGCTAAACTGAAAATAAAGACATAATTAAAGTAAAATGCTGAGTTGGGATGACTGTTTCTTAAAAGAAAAAAGAAAACACAAAAGCAAAACACCTTTTTTCGTCTTTCAAGGGTAAGATAATTACTTGAAGAGTAGTGAAATGCGAAGAGACATTTAACTTGGCCACTTCATTCACTCATCTATTTAAAAAAAAAAAACAGTTCCACAGAATCACATGATCTCATTACTTGATATTTGAATAGTGTCTTCAGTTTCTAATTTCACTTGACTTGACAGTTTTCAGTATGACAGTTTGAGTGTTCTTATACCAAAATTGTGAAAACTGATGAGTGGCACAATAGCAGTTGTCTTAGCAGCTTGATATATGAGGTAAAAACTGAGTACAGGTGTTCTTGCACATACAGTATTCAAAAATGTGTATTTGTGTGGTACTGTGTATGTCACAATTCTGCTCCACAAATGTTTCACAGTCTGCACCTCTGTGTGCAGAGGCATGTCCTTGTCTGGGATGGCTGCCAGGACAGGAAGTCTTGGTGTTAACCCATTGTATTCAAAATGGACTTAAGTGGGAGGGATATCACTGATAACTCTTTGACAAGGAAGGCTCAGAAGGAACTTTTTTTTTTGGGGGGGGGGGGGGGGTTTGGGTGGGGTTTTGAGGGGGGGGTAATTTCACCATATCGAGAGCGTTGGTGAAGCTGATGTTTTCTTTTCTGCTCTTTGCAGCTTGCCTGAGCCTGTTCTTAATCTTGAAATAATGACAGTGAGGCCTTTTTCCCATGTTACAAACAAAAATACACACTGGATGGGATTGGTGGGAAATGTTAGTGACTTTTTATTTTTTAGACCAAAAGTAGCTTTACAAATGGAGCATGACACCTGACAGCAGTGATGCCTTTGCACACCATTGTTTTCACAGCAATGACTCACATTCTCACACACTACACTATTCTGTATGTGTACTGTAGACCACACTGAAGTGAAAGGCTGCAAGAAAGGTCTCAAAAGGAACATGCTTTTTAGTTGTGTTCTGCAGTGAAGTAAGTAGTTGAGTTAAGGTAATGCTTTCTGTTCTAAAATAGTAGGTCAAGCAACTTAAGTTGTCTAGACACCTGCGTGCCACCAAAAGGATTTCAGCACAAATGCATTAAACTGCACACTCTGATATGTAAACATGACCTTCTCAACGAAAGCAGGAGCCGCTTGAAAAATCCACTCAGCTGAAAAGAGACAAACCAGTACAGATATTGTATTGTGTGGCTTTAATGCTTTCCCAATAGGAACTTTCCTTCCTTGTTGTCATGGAATTTCACTGGTTTGGTTTTCTGTTTAGCACACTTTTCGTACCAATGTCTGACTTATTTTCCAGATCAGATCATGAGCAGTTTATCAAAAAGCCCCTTCCACCTTCTAACAACCACTTCCCCTATCCGCAATTGCTGTGATGATACTGAGCCATGATATGCCACCAAATACTTGTCCAAAGCTTTCCTGAAAATCTGAAGCGACATCCACAAAGCAAAAAGCCCAGAGTTGATTTAACTTCCACAGTGTTTATTTGAGTCGGGAGAACCTGATTTTTTTGTTTATTATCTCCAAATTGAAGAAATTGTAATAGCTTCTGGTTCTCAGCTCTCTCTCCGCCAAATGTGGCAGATTAGGCCTCAAAAGTTCTTCTGCAGCTCTAAGTAAAGCTGGGCTGCCTTGTCAAACCTGCCAGCTTTCAAATGAAAGTCTAAATCAGCACGAGTGTACTGTAATTATTTGTGACAATTAATATGATCTCACCCTCTCCTGCTTTCCACAAAATAAACCGCATACAGATGGAGAGCTAGTACTTATGATGTTATGGAAGTATTGAACAGATTACAATCCCCAGCAAAATATTTGGCTCATCACTTGTAATCTTTAGTAATTACTTGCTCTTCTGCCATATGATCTGGTCTGTCTTGCAGCACATAGTTCAGATGTCATTACACTTTTTTTTTTTTTTTTTTTTTTAAAAAAAAAAAAAAAAAAAAAAAAAAAAAAAAAAAAAAAAAAAAAAGATGTCATTACACAACAGGAAGACTTAGTTACAAGAATAAAAGAGAGGGTTATTCTGACCTGATGGCCTCATGATGGCGATGGTTGTCTCACAGTAAGAAGGTGCCTAATTTGGAACTGTAGGTTATCTGGGTCTTTTTGTGTACAATGTGTTTATTTCAGGCACTTTTCCTTTATTGAACAGTTCACAGATGTGCTTGTTAGATTAATGGATGACTCTCAATCGGCCATAGGTGTGAATTTGTATGGGAGTGATTGTTTCTCTGTGTGATAGACGGGTAACCTGCTGTTTGCCAAATAATACCACATGAAAAGAGACACAGACTGATGATCCATTGAATATCTACTTTTCTCTCCATGTGTGTTCATCTCCAAATCGTCCAATGATCCCACAATCCTAATTTGAAGCTATTTTCCTTGTGGTGAGAAGCTCTGGGACATTTATTGACTCTGGAGTCTGATTTCTACCCTTTTGGCCAGGTTTCCACATAAATGTTTTTCTAAGAGTGGAAGCTGGTAGCAATCAACACTACATAATTATGGAGCTAATTTATAATAAAACAAAAAAAAGTGAAGTTTGTGAGTTTTAAAAGTGAGTGCTGTATTGCTCCCCATGAAGTCATAATTCTTTTGGCTGGTGAACAAGTGATTTCATTTGCACCTTCACTGCAAGAAAAACATTGCTGGGGAAATGAAAATGTTTCACAAAGTCAGTGATTTGAATTGGACCTTAGACAAGATAAAGTTCTGATTTACAAGGATATGCATTAAATTTGCAACCAGCCGTGCTGCACACCACAGGGACACATCCATCTCACACCTACATCCGCTGCCAGACAGAAACAGGAAAATAGGCAAAAGGAGAAGGAGAATTATTGCACAAAAAAAGGTTACTGTAAAAGGGTGTTTGCTATTCAAACTGGCTCTTTTAAACTTCACAACTTGACAAGAGTTGTTTCTCTATTTCTAATCAGGCTATGGTCTTTTTTTTTTTTTTGGGTTGCACGCTCCAAATACAAGAACAATGATGTTCACTACGTGACCATCAGAATAATTTACTGGTACTACAGCTAGCTTCAGTGATCACCCTACACCACCTTCATCTCCTCCTCTACACCTTCAGGCTCAACTGGTGAAGCTTCAAGTTATTTCGGGTTTTCTTTTTTTTTTTTTTTATAATTTCAACTAATATAGCACCATTTTAAACAAAACCTATTGGGTGAAACTTTGAGGCCAAAACAATCGATTGCCCCAAGCTTAATACACAATGTGTATTCATGCATAAATTGACAGTTTTGCCTCATCAAAGTTGAAAATTGGATCCATTGAACAAAGATAAAATATTGTTGTTTAAGAGGTTTCTGAGATTCCTAACTCCAGCACTATTAAATTTGATGTAACAGATGGGAAGCACGACAAATGCCATGTATAGTGTGGGTTGGGTTTGACCGGTTTGAGTGCTACTTTGAAACATCTTTAGTAAAGGTTCCACTTTTAGCAGTCCGTAGAAAATGGATCTAGAGATCTTTATATAACTGATATGGACTTGTTTTTTTAATAGATATGAAGCTCTGCTGAATGTTACATTTCTCAAAATGATCCATTGACTTGAAGAAAGAACATAATTAATGTTGAATAAACCATGTTTGTTTTGTTTTGGGTTTTTTTGAGAAACCTGTCCTCATGTACAACTCATGCAGACAGGGATGTGTCTAATTGAAGAAGACACAATGTTTGTCCTCATGATTTGGGCAAGTGCCAAACATTGAGCATCAGGGGGCATGCTCCTGCAGGCCATGGAGACTCTAAGATTACCTCCCTCTGCTAGCTTACATCTTCACTAGCTTTGCAGCCCTCCCCCTACCTCCCCTCTTTTCTTTCCTTCTACATGAAGCCAATTTGTTGTGGCAGGCGTGCCTCTCAACGTCCAGATCTTGTTACACAAATTTAGGTTTTGCTCTAAGATTTTGGACCCGGTCCAGACCAGATAAACGAGGCAGTGTGTATCTCTAAGGAGTGCCAGGCAGAAAAGACATGATATGGGCTGTTATATTTGATGAGATTTAATAGGGTGTCTTTGTGTGGTATACAAACAGCACAGTCTGGGGGCTATAATGTTACAAATCACTTACTTAAAGCCATATGAAGAACATTTTTCCACTGTCTTCAAAATTATGGATCAAATAATTATTTCCCCCAAATTTACTCATAGCTGTGTGAATAAATATACTTGATAGAAACACTATTTATTAGTACCAATGTAAACTAAGGGATATTCATGGTATCATTTCAGCTGTTCATTTGAGTTATTTTCATGGAAGTCCTTTGGTGTTTTTTTGCAGAAGTCAAGCTTGTCCCACAACAACCACAGAACAAGGATTAGCTAAGAGAATACTCATCCTTTCCTGGATGGAATCCTGCTGCAATCTCTGACACAGGAAGCAGTGGCCTTAGGTTTTGTGCTCATGAGAAAGAGAAGCGGCTGTAGTTTACACAGCGCTGTTTTTATCTTCCCTATTGTTGTTTTAGGGATTGGTTGGTTGATGAGGGTGAGCAGGGATTGAAGTGTTGAAGAGGGATGTCCGGCAGCGATAACATCTCTAGGCAGTATATTGCAAGCTTGATGACGGTACTGAGGCTATTATAGATGAGATAACATGTCTTTCATGGTTCAGTAATGAATGCATTGCTTGTTTAAGCTACTCTGGGTTCTCATCTGCATTCTCAATAATGACAGAAGTAAAGATTATTGAAAAAAAGCAATATTTCCAAGCCAAGGGGCAACATGTTCCCATTTTAATATATGGTTTCTTTTTTCTTTTTTTGCTTATAGACCCCAACAGCACTTAACAAAAGTGAATGAGAAAGTCCATCATTCAAATTTGTACTTGGTGTGCGACAAAACGTGCCATGAGAGTTGAGCAAGCACAATGTGGTTCAAGTTCTATGAAAATATAAATTATAGTGTAAAGTAGATTCTTTTTCAGACAAGTGAGTGCTTAAAATGTTTAATCCAGTGACATTCAGTTGAGTTCTCTGTCTGGTAACTACTTTTACATATTTGAGTGGTTTGTCTATAGCAACAGTCTGCATTACTTCCCTTTTGCTCTTAAAAGCTATTTGATTGTTTTGACTTTACATTTTGGTTGTTGTTCTGCTGAATGAAATGCCATCCAATAAGTTTTAATGGGTATTTTGATGAAAACTGAAGACAGAAAAGGCTTCTTTAGACCATCTTTTTATTTCCCTACTTCCATTAGCAGTGAAACCATAAAAATAAAGTAAGCACATTAATTCCATTAGCAACCAGTACCAGAGCTTTGGATCTTGTGCTCAGTTGCAGGATAATTTGCACCCCTGGTCATGAAGCTTTCAATTCACGCAAGTATTTAGTGGCCGTCCACGAGACCACAAGATTTGTGCTCCTCATTCATCAATCTGGCATCTGTTTTTTCATGCTCCTGGTTTTTCTGTGTGCATTTGCACCCCTACCTCCTTTTTTTTGTTTTTTTGTTTTTTTTTCTTCAGAATATTGAAACGATTGATTGACTAAGCACTTATACATATTACTTTTATGTTTTAACACTCTAGGTATTTTAATCTAAGAAAGTGTGTCTTACATCTGCTATATTTAGAAGAAGGACTCTAATGTCACTAATATGCAACTGATACTGGATTTTAAATGGAACTGCCACACATACATATATAACCAACTGAAAACTTGATCAGAAGTTGATATATTGTGCCACATTTAATGACCACAGTATCATTGACAAGTCTAACTGCTATTGCAGTCTTCATTCCTCTCCTACAGAGAAGTGGGCAACTGGGCTGAGAACAGAAGGCAGAAAAAGGCCTTTAGAAAGTAAACAGACACAGAATTGAAGAAACAAGGAAGGAGATGGAATCTGAAACACGTGGGCCTTATGGGAATGTCAGATTGGATAGACAAAGGCTAACTGTGGTGGGTGAAAAGTATGGAATTGTCCGTCCTTGTTTGGAAAAGATTACAAAGTTATGACCCAAGTTATTTTCCCATAGACCAGAGGTTAAGTATGGTGAGGCCATTTAAGTGATAGACCTTTCTGTTCACAGGAGTGGGAATACATGTCCATTAACTGGTTGTCAATTGCAAATGAAATAATAATGAGTTGAATATTACAAAAACACTTTTTAAAATTTCTTTGGCTCCCTTGAGCTGGATCACATTATTTCATGTAGAGAAAGCAGTACCATGTGCAAAACGTTCAAATCAGGTTATGGATGCACTTGGGCACAGAGTAAAAGAAGCCTGAAAGTCTGCTGAATACCTGACATATTACTGTCATTAACAGCATTATCATGCCGGACTGTAGTTATAATGCTGTTATACTGGCTGACAAGCGGAGGATTTAAAGAGGGCTGTATTTCTCTGCCAGACTCTTAAACATCTCATTTTCCATTAACATGAGACCCAGAGCAGCATGTGTCACAGAAGGACATAAATCTCCTGTTTCCCTTCCCCCTCCTTGGCCCCGCACAGTGTGGAGGAAGAGAATACAATCCAGCCAGAGCCGCTCTCTGCTTAACCCTATAGTGTGCTGCTGAAAGAGAAAACCACTAAAACTTCAATCCTTTCTGCCCTCACAAAATACTTTTGTATTTCTTTCGAGACAGAATCACAGAGTCAGTCCAGCCCCTGGCCAGTCCCCAAATCTTAGAATAGAAGGACCTGATATACCCCTGTGCTTCATCTCCAACCCCAGCAAAGCAGTCATTAGTTGCTCATTCCCTTGGTAAAAGGCTTCACAAAAGCAGTGATGGATGACTCCTCACACTCATCTCTCCAGTGGCAGAAGGGAGCATGCTGATCCACCAAAGACCCTGCTGGCTGATGTCTAATCTGCTCCAAAGATGACACACAATCAGCCCGAAAAAGGTCCATTTAATGCACTATCCTGTTCTCCTAAAGGGGTATTGGAGACTGGCAAATGGTCATCCAGGGCCTTTTTAATGGTTGTCTGGTTTTGAGCTCTCCTGGGGACTCCCAGCACACTGACGAGAAGGAGGGAGAGATTGGGGGGTCTATTTAAGTTCTGGTCAAAGACCAACTTCCATGATTTCACTTTTTAACTGATTAAAGAGATTATGTGAGAACGACTCTGACTGACGAGTTACAGAGAGTGAGATTGAGGTCTGAGTCATCCCCTGTACTCAACTTTGCTCGCTTCCTCACTCATCCAAAACTTTTCGGTACACTTTTCATTCTTAATATCATAAGTGTTTTGACTTAGAAACTCAGGTTTATTTGCCCCTGTGGCAAACATTTAGAGTGATGAACACAAATAGTTTTGCACGTTGGAAGGTCTTGCTCACACAACATGGGCCTGATTCAGTAAGACCCTGCATAAAGCATGCTCACTGGCTCCTTCTGAAACAACTAAGAATGGCACCATGTGGGAAATCACATGCAAACAAGAAATATTTAACTGGAATTTTTAACAGCATCAAGCTCTATTTACATATAGTGTTTTGCTGAAACTGTCGAATTTCATCTACTTGTAGTGGAACATGTTGGTGGAGAAAGTTATAAAATAGATCAGAGTTTTACTGCAAATAAAGTAAAAAAAAAAAAGATAAAAGCTGGACTCACAATATAGGAAATGATTTGTTACAAATTAAAAGTTGTGTAGTGTAGTTGTGTAAAAAACAGGCAAATAAAGAATTGTAAGAATAAATACAAATATCCTATCTTATAAGAAACTGTATACAAAAGTCATGACAAACCAGATGAAGAAATGCATCTTATTGCAATAAAAGCAGCCTATCTGCTAAAGACTGAGTCAATATGCACCCCCTTTTCAAGCAAATGCAATCGTACAAAATGTGTCAGCATTTTCACATTCATTAAGTCACGTGCATTCATCCATTGACCTGAACTCCTCCGGAAACACACAGCAATCAACATTCATGAAAGCAAACATGCTAAACAGATGTTTGTTTTTTTTCATATCTCAATGTTAACAGATGAACTCATGTTTGATTGCAATATTGCAATTGCATGTGGTTTCAATATGCACGCCCCTTGAAAATATTAGGCCCCAGGGGTTTAATGCAAGCATAATTTAAAGATGACATTAAGAAAATAGTTGGTATAATTAACTTGTTTGTTTGCTTTTTGTTTGATTTCTTAGTTCGTGCCTGTACAGCACAAACTATTTACTAATCATTGGCTTTGTACCAGTTACACTGTTTCACAGCATTATACGTAAAGCTATATTCAGGACCAACAACATGTACTTGTCTAGTAACACAACAACCAAAAACAACAATACAAACTGTTTTATATACCAGATTTGCTACAAATACCATATAGGTATTATCAGGTGAGGCTTAGAATAGACAGCATGTTGATTAGTTTGTGTTCCTCCTGATACAAAGCATCTTCATGTCAATACTACAGTGTTGATCCAATCATCCACATACAGTGACTCACCACACAGTAGAACACAATGGTAATCCAATTTTGCTTTTTCTAGAGTTTCTAGAGTTTAGTGGTCTTCTGTGTTAGTTTGCAAGTCGTTGAAATGGCTATCACATTCGGAAATGACATGCAGAAATAAAGCAACACAATATATTCAACATTATTTATTTCATTTGAATGTGTTTCACCATTTTCAAGTTAATTGTATTACTTTTTTTTTCTTTCTTTTTTCCTTGGACTGGAACCAAACGTATACAGAAACGCCCCTTCAATGGCCGGTTATTTGGTCATTTATTAGTAAGCAGTTCTTCGTAAGGTCCTTGCAATGGTGGTGGATCAATTAACGTCTAGTCACTTCAAGCCAACCACTGCTCCTAGTTAATATTCCCCTGAGTATTTTTTCTGTTTTATTTATATAAAAATAATGACTGGCGATATTTTAGAACGTTAACTCGCATCTTCAAATCATATTATTTGTACTCTCCACTATGTTCTACAATGTCCCTGCAGGCACCATCTTTTTTTCCGTTAACCCTGATCTAACAGATTAAAACCATATTTCCTAAAAACAGTTCACTGCATTATATAATAATCCATTTTACAGTCGTCAAGTTGTGCACCCTTGTCACAGAAAGCACAACTTGTGATCATTATTATTTGTTTGTATCTTTATTCATATCCTTTATTTACTTCTTTGCTTCATTGCGTCACCATTCTCCCCAACTTGTTCAATCAATTTTTTTTTGCTTTTTTGCAGTTTACACTAGAAAGCTTTCGGTCATTTGGCTCAATGTCACTCATCAATGTGCAGAGGAGGGGAATAATGTTAACAAAACTGCAGCTGTTGATGCAGCAGTAAATAATGCTTCTTTATAGTATTATTTAACTGACATTGCATTTCAACCTGTTGGATAATTTAAACAAGTTAATTTTGATTTGTCAAGCTTTGTGCTCATCTCTCGCTTTATGCATCTCCCGCCTTACTGACACACTGACCTAATGCAGACACACATTAGTTGGTCATTAACTGAACTCTCATTAGTCTTGAATGGGTCTTGATTAGGGGCAAGTTCACACAATCCATCTGATTGCAATCCACAGGGACTGGAGGGAGGATAGGGGAAGGTAGGAGAGCACCGGCCAGTCAATTAGATAGCCTTTAAAGTTGGATGCTTCTGCTGAGGGGGTCACATTTGGACACTTTTGCCTCCCATTGCAGATTTCATCCCTCCCACAGGCACATATATCCTTCACTCTTGGAGAATAAGCACCTACACTTCAACAATCCTCTGTGGCACATGCTCTACTGTGGCGGAAAACACTCGGATATAAACAACAGAGAAGTCAGGAGACATTAAGAGGTTTTGACATGTCTACTGTTTATCTGAGCAAGTGCAATTTGAATATACATGACGTCGTGAAGCTACATTGAGCTTGGTATCACCATTTAAGATAAATAAAAAAAAAACGTGCTAAAATACAAGAACATAAAGTGTTATTATGCAAATATGTGGTTCTTCTTTGAATGTGTAAAATATGTTTTGTCAAACAGCCATAAACAGCCATTTAAAAGGGATTTAAAGTAAAACCAAATAATGTAAACCCTTTTATTTTGCTCATAGCCTTCTTTGTCTTATTTCCCCCTGGATTATACAGTATTTTGACTTCCCTTAGTTAATTACAAAAGAAAAAAGAAAAAGAAAAAAGTCATATAACAATTTTACATTCATTTTCGTTCAACTAAAACTATTTTTTTTCCAAGCAAAAACTGTTGACAAATCAGTATAGATTATGACCAAAGTTTCGGACTAAGAAAACCCATTGTATATATCATGATATATATATATATATATATTGTTAAATATACATGGTAAAAATAAAACTTGAGGGTCTAAACTTATATGAGGTGTTCACTGAATAGAAAGAAGACAGCAAAGTTTTAATGTAGTCGAAAGTGGAGCGAAAAGGTTTGGAAAATGTGCAGCTGACTCCAGCTTATCCTGAGGTGACACCAGACTCGATGGCATTCTCATATGTCTGGACTGGACGTGAGGCTTGGGACACAGCCAGTACCCATCAGTAGACACTACTGCTGCTGGGTATGGAGCTAAAGAATCTATTCTCAAGCCCAAAGTGTCACAAACAACCATAAGAAGGTTTTTGGTGTCTGCCAAACTTGTTTAATAAAGGGAGAGCCATAGAGAGAATGACTCAAAATGGTTGACCTGCAGTGTGAGGATCGTATCTTGGCTTCTACTCGTACCACAGATAAAGATTAAACTCATCATCCAGACATGCCAAAATCTAGGCTGAGTTTTACCTCAAAAAAATAAAAAGGAAGCTAATACCAATGCTGAAAAAAGATGAGCATGACATTGGCCATTAAGAAAAAAAAAATGAAGACAAACTGGATAAACGAGCTGAAAAATAGACAGAGGCAGAGGGATTGGTGGGGCGCTGGCTCGGCTGTGTCCCACCGAGAAATCTCCAAACCACTGCATCTCGAGAGGAAAATGTTTTCACCATCCTCTAAGTGCCCATTAACTGTCTATTCCCATTCCAGCCGCACTCTGCACCATACTCCGGCACAGTGGGAGTTGTGGCCGGAGCCGCCCACAGTATTCCAGCAGGGCCGAGCTGACTCGAGTGAGGCAGTGTAGGCAGAAGTGTAGAAAGCTGTGCGTGCTCGTTGACATGTACGTCAGTCCTTGTACAAACAATGTGCAGCGGAAAAAGTGGAAAGATTCAACATTTAGCATGAACCTTTTTAAACCCAGCTTCCCCCAGCTAACATTCATGTCACTATTTATTTTTTGATTAGGCTATAAAGTCATTCTGTATCATAATCACATGCGGTTCTTAATAGATATCCTCTCATCTTATCCCCTGATAAGGAATATAAATTAGTCCTGTTAACAATTACGAGACAAGTTGCCAGAACTATTTACAAGTATTATTAGCTTATTTGCTTTCTGCCATTTCCGTCATAGATTTAAACATCTGAGGGTGGGAGAGATTGCACCCCAATTAAGGTCTGATAACTAATCAATTGCTGCATATTCTGCAAGCAGGAAGTAAACGATTAGGCCCCTGGGAAAAGCAGTTCAAATTACACTGTTGTCAATGTTGAGAGGGGAGAGAGGGAGCCAGAGAAATAGAGCTCGGGGTAAGAAGGGCTCTGAGCAAAGGATTACAGCCTGCTTGAGAATACCTTTTTTGGCTGAAATTATTCTGCTTTCTTAAAAGCAAATAAAACAAAAAAGAATCAAGGGCTTATTGTAAGAGCCAAAACTTCCTGACCCTGACCCCTTCTCCGACAAAAACAACAACAACACAAAGAAAGACAAGTCGTGGAAGAATTG
The DNA here is from genome assembly GCF_963422515.1 of Blennius ocellaris. Lineage (NCBI taxonomy): Eukaryota > Metazoa > Chordata > Actinopteri > Blenniiformes > Blenniidae > Blennius > Blennius ocellaris. The sequence continues at coordinate 21,095,250 of NC_137650.1, read as the reverse complement.
AGCAATGCCTTGTCACTATTTCGCTGGAGGGCTTGATGTGTACCTCCCAGGCTGAATTATGTGGTGTGCAGAGTGAATAATTGTTATATGGAGGCTGTTCCTACACCAACCAGCGCAGCCAGAAGCAGACCACGGACAAGGACACCACAAGTGGAAACAGGAGGAACCACTGTAACCCCTCCAACCCCACGTCTTTATTTATGTATTTACTGTACCATGCTGAAACCACAACTATGAAGGAAACTATGCAAACTGATGCCACTATAGGTTTATTTTTAAGTGCCTTCCATCATCATTAGTGTTGTGCTGTCTTGATTTTGTTCTGTCTCGTTTTGTTTTGACTAATTTTTATTCTGTGTCTAATTTTGAAATTTTTCTGGGATTTGGTTAAATAAGTCCATTTTTGCATTTTATATTCGATTGAGCAAAAATAAATGTCTTCTATAGTGTTTTATCCAACTGGTTACAAACTGAACAGGAGGCAAATCGCTGAGACACAATACACCTACAGCAATTTAAACACAACAATTCCATGTTTTTGGACTGTGGGAGGAAAGCAAGTACCAAAAGAACATACAAACTCCACACACAAGACCAAGGTCAGCACGGATTGGAATCAGCGATATTTTTTGCTTTAATAGAATGGCACTGTAGCCATCCAAATAAATGCAATAAAACCAACTATTCAAATGTGGCTGAATGTTTCATACAGCAAGACAAGACAGAAGAAGCCCCTCAGATATTTGCATCTACTAAGTTTCCCTTTAAAGTAGTGTTATATCTAGCATTAGAAGTAGTAATCCCTTGATTTTATCTTCCTCTTAAGTCTCTTTTTCTTCTCCAGCCAAATGTCATCTTGGAGCCAATCAATAGTTTAAGGAATCACTCAAAGCCATCCCTTATCAAAGTGCGTAGCTCACTAGCATGGCCCGGACCAGCCTCTATGTGTGAATAGATTAGTCCTGTCTTTTCCAGCTCTCAATCAAACTGCGAAGATGGGGGCTTGTCTACTGTCAAGCGGAGCAGATCAAAAGAGGAAACAATTCAAAGAACAATTATAAAAAGTGTGAATTAACATATGAAAGGGCATTTGTTTTGTGCAATGATCACAGCAAGATGCTTTATTGAATTGACAGCTACCAGACAGTTCACAAAGCAAACTTTAATTTATAACAAAAAAAAAAAAAGTTTTTTCTTGTGGTATAGTAAATATTGCTGTAATAAGTTTTGCACCTTTTAAATAAGAGTAAAATATGTGTTAAATTGTTACAACTCTTTTGAAGAGTTTCTTAAAGCAATTTGAAGTTTTACTTTTGTGAGAAGTACAAAGATTAAAAAAAGAAAAGACAATCGATTGATTACAATCTTCTTCCTTTGATGTAGCCTAATCCATGTCTTACTGTGAAGATGTTGGGAATAAAGCATTTGCATATGGAAATGTTGAGGGCTCTGGGTGCTGCTTTTTGCTTTTACTGATGCATTGCATTAATCTCTTTAGCTGTCAGAGTTAATGAAATAGGGAGATAGATGTATGCAGAATCTTCAATGTTCATTGTGTATGTGTGTGCAAGCATGTGTGAGTATGTATACACGTAAGCGTGTTAAAACCTCTGGCTCAGTCTCGCAGTGGGTTGTGTGTGACGCCTTTGGAGGAACTCGGTGAAAAGGGGCATTGTGCTCAGGGAGTATTCTCCTGGTGGGTAAAGCTTGTAAGCCGCTCTCCTCCACATGCTGTCTGCAGTGGACGCTCTGAGTTGTGGTCTGGATGGCACCAGAGACTGCATCTTCTGAGACCAGGCCAATAATAACCATGCTTGTTGCCCAGAAACAATATGAAGGACCCAGAAAAAATGTGATACAGAAATGATACAAAAAGAAAGGAGTAACGGCAGAGGCGTGCAGAGATGAATGGTGAGATTACTGTCTTTAAAGCCATGTTTATTGTTCTGGCAATGCACAGCTTGAGTCTCTGTTTAACTAGAAAACATACCATTCCACTCTCAAGTACACCACAACTTGTGAAAAAAATTGATAATCTGTGAAAAGTTGTATGCATAAGAATAAATGATGATACATGATTAGGTTTGAGTGAAAGCCAAGCCGGTTAAGGTGTTTTTTTTCCTTCTAACTTTAAAACATTTTATCCACACTCAGTACTGTCTGTCTTTAGGGTGTGATCTGCCAGTCGAGATGGAGAAGACCACTAAGGCCACATTAAGACGTACCCAGGTTTTCACAAAAACAAATAGTTCCCCCTCTACGTTTCCCAAAAAAATCTTAATTGACACGGACCTGCATATATATATACCTGGTTCAGAGCTAGTATGTGCATCCCAAACCTGTAGGGGGCAGTGTAACGAGAAGCATGATAGCCAATCAGAATCCTGGAAAATCTCCACTGTGGCGGAGTTTTCAGAAATCATTGTTTTTTTGTAACTCATGGCCACTTTTATGTGTAAATGTATCTACCCGTGATGCTCTGCTGCAGCTGTTCTTCTTGCTCCCCAGGATCTGGCACTATTTTTAACCACAAGACGCTATTTTGATCTGTCGAATGCTGTGTTCTCCCAAGATGGAGGGTCAATATTGAAGGCCTTCTGTGAAGCTTTCATGGTGTCTTTAAAGTGCCTCTTTTGGCCTCCTCTGTCGCATTTGCCATGTTGGAGCTCGCCATACAGCAGTTTCTTTGGGAGCCAATGGTCTGACATGCGGATTACGTGGCATGCCCAACGCAGCTGTGACTGCATTAGGATTGTGTGTATGCCAGGTCGGTTGGCACCGGTGAGCAGCTCAGCGTCAGGGATTCTATCTTGCCACCTGAGGGTGAGGAGTTTTCTGAGGCTGGAGGTGTGAGTTCAACTTCCTGGCATAGCATTGGTATACGGCCCAGGATTCCCTGCCATAGAGCAGTATGGTGAGGACTATAGCCTTATAGACCTTATAGACCTCATCTTGTCACATCAACAATTTAAATGTTTCACTCTTTCTCATCGCAATCCACAGTATATAGCAAAGGGACTGTCAGGGATGAGTTGGGGGAGGGAGCCTCTTGATATGGCACTTCCTTAAGGTCAAATATAGCACATATGACTGAGTGTCTATTTGCTTATGCCAGTGTGAAAGTTATTTCACCACGTAACATTGAATTCTCGTGTTTGCCATGTCTGTGGCTTTTATGATGATAAATTCAGTGCAGGTGTCATCCTGGTTGCGGTAGGTGAGGATTGATGGTCTGCAGAGGCTGGCGATCCATCACCATCGCATCGGGATTTCAAGAATCTGTTCCTGATCACACCCCACAGTGGGGGCTATGTGGTAACGACCCCTCTCAGTACGGCACCACAGGAAATCGATACCAGGCACTCAAGGTCAATGTACTGTTGGAAAACTACTTAAGGCCTGACGGATGGAGGGCCTGCCAACAGATGAGACGAGCCATTGACAGCTCCTCCTCCTTCCCCCACGTTCAAAATAAATATACACACATATGCAGACATAAAGAAATATGTGCGTCCTTTGGGGTGAGAGGTTTCTTTGTCTGTCTTTCTGTCAGTCTCCTAAAGCTGTGTTGTCTTTCGTCTGTCACAATTGTGTTTAATAATATAAGAAAGTCAATCCTGAGGGCCAACTAATGGGATGCCATCACTTGAAATCAAAAGATACTTAAAGAAACTTGTACTTTGAGTAAAGAACAACAAAAGGTTATTTTAGATTATCACTCATTAAAAATTATGCAGGGCTAATCCAATCACTATTTATAGATGGTTATATATTTTTTCTAAGTTATTGAAAGCAGGTTCAGATAATCATTGAATCTAAAAGGAAAATGTTGAGATACAGAAAATGAAGTAGGCTTAGGTGCATGGAAAACTGGTAGAATAATGATTCTGCAAACCACCATGCTTTGTGTCGGAAAGGTTAAAACACAGTATGCACAAATACTGTGAATCTGGATTGATACATTTTATAATTATAATGAAATTATCTGTCTCTCACTTGACCTTTTGTCACATTGTTAACCCCATAGCTTTACTTATTGTAGCCTCTCCACAGTGGACTACTGTCATAAGCTCTGCCCTTGTTTTTTTTGTTTGTTTGTTTATTTCCTTTCTTCCCCCGTCGGCTGTTTTTGTTTTTCCAAGCCAAGAAATTTGCGGAAATTTTAAATTTCTTTGGTCATCATTTTCTATGTTTGGGATAAAAGTCTTTTTTATTGAAACACCATGATGTGCATGCTGGGCCAATCTCAGAGAACCCTTATAATGCTGGTGCGCTGCACAATGCAGCTGAACAATGGAGTGAGTTAGCACAGAACAAAAGTGGATAAACAACAAACCCGCCATCTGTGAATGTTTGAACCCTTGGAGCTGTCTGCATGCTGTCTACTTTTATGTGTTAGATGGGAAGATAGACCAACATCTCCCTTTTTTAAGCTCCACTAAGCAAAAATCACACAAAAAAAGTTTATATTATTTAATACACATTACTTGTCTCGGTGACATACTTTACTAATGTGAAAGTCTAACACATAAGAACTACTTACTGATAAATGAGCAATAAAGAGCAGGTAGTGCTGTAAATCCTTGAGCGACGTGTCAAAAACAGGAACGTCATGAAAGTATCTGTTTTTATCAATGCAGACTTTATGTGTAAATATGTTTCCTGAGTAATCACAACCTCTCCTTTTCTGCATGATTAAAAAAAAATAAAGTACTCTACCCTGAGAAACTTCAAGATGGAGCTATTACTTTTCACTTCCTTATAGTAGTTTGAATGTTAAATTTTTTTATACATTTCCCTAAATTTTTTGTAAGTCTTACATGTATCTTTTATGGATACCATGAGTTAACAGGCTGAGATTTGGGTGAATTACTAGGTTTGTCTCAGCTTTGGCAGCTACTGTATAGCCACAGAGCCAGAAGTGGTGAAGCTGTACTTTTCTTTTTCCAACCTCCTCTTTAGGTTGTCCTATTTTGCATCATGTTTGCATTAGATTTCCAGCCACTGGCATGAACATAACTCCATCATTGAATGATTCTACACCAGCAAGGCCAATGAGAAACCGTGTGCCTCAAGTACTGATACCTTCCTATAGCTATAACTTCTATATGTTCAACACTTGTCTTCAACAACACAGCTGAATTAATATATACGCTTTATATAATATTTGATATGTATTTATCACATTCAGATTAAGATACTGGGATGAAGTGAATGGAGCAAACACAAGATCTTAATAGAATCCCACCAAGACTAATATTGTAAAGTAACAGGCGTCAAAGATGGCGTTGTAGAACGTGTACTTGAACATGGAAAAAAAGCAAAAAACAACAAAAAACAAATAATTAGTCAAAAGAAAACCATGCCTTTGCTTTGCCTTCTTCTCTTGCGATTAGAACTCGAGACAGGGCGATTAAGAAGTTTCCTCAAGCTATTTGAATGGGAACAGCACAAATATGAAGATTGTCTTGGTTCTTGTTAAAAACAGCTGTTTATTCATGGAAATTCCACAGGCCACAACGTTACTTTGCTGAGGTCGTGAAAAAGTTGGATGGAGAGACAACAACGAACGACTTCCTGTAAAGCGGTCCTTCTTTGGAAGACCTCAAGAAAAAAAATCCAAGTTCATCAAGAAGAAAATGCTCTGCTGTTTTCACACAGGAAATCCACAGTGGGGCATTTCCAGACAGAGATACGTGTTTCTGTTTAGTGCAAGTCATTTACAATCTTTAGTATTCTTCGCAATATGGCTTTAAAAAAAAAGTGTTTAGACACAAAAGTGTCAACTTATTTCAAACTTGTTTTGCTGATGGAACGCGATATGATTAATGTGATTGCTTGTTGAAATGAAAAAGTATGTATCTGTGTGTGTGTGTGTGTGTGTGGGGGGGGGGGGGGGTGGGTCGAGAATATTCTTGGTCGACACTGTACATTTTCTGACTGGCCAACAAACCAAAGCTTTCTGTATTTGGATGATTCATCCTGTAACCTGTGCTTCCTTCTTGCTATTGTTATTTTTTTCTTGTTTTGGTGTTGTAGAATGAATAATAAGTTGTTGGTTTGCCATTGAGAGTGGGCTAATTTGTTGCTGCTTATGTCATAAACTGCCTAAATGTTGTGTGCCATTACCACAAGAAGTCTATGGAGGTGGGCTGTAGTTGGGCAAGATCTGGCACCAGTTTGGTATTGCATTGGTCAAGTAGTCAGTTATGGTTATTTAAGAAGTGGAGTTTGGGGGGAATCTCTTGGTTATAAATGAAAGGCAATTAATCATCATCTGGCAGAAGAACATCACAAATATGTACAAAGCTGATATGTCGTATTCATTAGAATAGCATGGAATCATGTTTTCATGGCAAATAAGATAGTCTATACATTATGCATGATAGTACAGTGGCGATCCTTTTGGTTGGATTAATGTGAAATCATGTCTTTTTTCCCCCTAACATATTGCATCGTTGAGTATGCAAAGGGACAGTCACATGTACACACATACTGAGCAAATGAATGTGGACAGATGTGTTGTGAACTTCCCAACATCTCACACGGCACATGCAGTGAATATTGCCTTCATCTACATAATGGATTATGTGGGTCACCATCGAGGTGGTCTATTTTTCTTACTCCAGCTCATATGTTTGCCTTATTCTTTTTATACCTGTAAATAATTAGTGTATCTTGACAGCACAACACATTTGTGTTAGCTGCACTCTTCCCACTAACCTATTTAAAGTCTGAAGTCACCCACACAATGTGTAGCCAACTTTGCGTTTAAGCATCAGGATGCACTGCTCTCCAAAAACCACTTTTTCTTTATTTGCCATATAACACAGAGTATGTCGTTGCTAATGCATTTAGGATGTTTATCTTTCTGCCTGTTGGAAGAATGATTTGTGTGTCGTTGGTTGGAGCTAAACCACAGTGGATCAGACCAAGAGTAACGTCAAAGGTTGAAAGGCGAGTGAGGGACTCGAGCAACAGTCACACAGAGTAGAGAGCAGCTGCTCTGCAGGGTGCTCAGGTCAGAAGAAAATGTCAACAAACATCCATTACAGAAATAATAAACACCAATTGTCGAACTGTGACAGCATACATGGACAAAGGTAAGCAGAGCAGGGGCGGTGTGTGTGTGTGTGCGCGCGCGAGTGCGTGTGTGTGCGTGCGTGCGTACGTGCGTGCAAATAATTACTTTTCAAGATATGGCAAGCAAATGTACATTTTACCACCACTTGGCAAAGACAACCTCAAAGAGTTATTTATGTAAATAGCGTGGAATGGAAACTTTTGATATTGCAAATGCATGAACATTTCTAATACCAAACTGTTTTGGCTCTCTGGAGGGGATTTCAGGCTCATAATGCTGTCTATAACATGTTTTTGTCAAATGTGTCCAAGATTTTTTTTTTTTTTTTTTTAATGTATTTTGGTAAATCTGTCACTACCACAACTAAAGGCTGACATGGATATGTTAGTGTAGATTGCATAAAAGAGATCAAGGGCTCAGATTGCCATGTTTTATGACCCCTGGAGGGCACTTACAAACCTTACATTAGCTCTTGTCTGGGCCTTGGAGTCAGCCGCCTGTTTGAACATGAAAAATTAGCCAACCCCTCAGACACTGGTCATTATGTGGTCGCCACTCGGCTTTTCCACCAGAGCTAGGCCAAATGGGACATGGTGCTGGGCCAAAGGGCCGACCTCCAAGGCTGGCTATTCATGGTAGAACCTCCCTCAGGAGTGGTAAGCGCACAAAACCATGCAATTAATAGGAGGAAGTGTGGAGGTGAGGGAAGACTGAAAGGAAGAACAAAATGGACAAAAAGAAGATTAGACAGGGAGCGACAAAGAAAGAGGGATGAAATGAAGAGGAAATGGAATAGTTGGCATCTGAAAGCCAGCTTGTCTTGTTTTGAAGCCAGGGTTCTGTCTCTTGCGTTGAGCATTGGACAAGAACATGCCATACCTTGGAACAATAAAAATAAATTCAGTTGATAAGTGGAACATGTAGTTATGACTTTTTTTTTATCCACATAAACCTTAAACAAATGAGAGTTGTTTTAAATCAAGCCTCATTTACATATTGATGAAAAATTATTTGATCTAAAATGTGCCTGGCAATGAAAAAACTTCCAACGCATGAAGTTCATAAAGAGAGGAAGTTCGGGGTTCATAAAAAAGTGGTGTATAGCACAAAAGTACTGGCCCAGTATAAATTTAACCTCAGTCTGTAGTCACACTTAAATGTAGTTCTGTGGTCTGAACTAAAGCAGGAAAAAATGGAAAATCTTGGTGTATCCTAATTCTTTTTGTTACATTTTGGCCTTCTCTGCATCGAACCAAAACTTTTACATGGATCTTTTTTCTGGCATTTGTTAGATTTAGTTTATTATTCTTTTTCTTTTTCTTTTTCTTATTCTTATTCTTATTCTTATTCTTATTCTTATTCTTATTCTTATTCTTATTCTTACTCTTACTCTTACTCTTACTCTTACTCTTACTCTTACTCTTACTCTTACTCTTACTCTTACTCTTACTCTTACTCTTACTCTTACTCTTACTCTTACTCTTACTGTTGTTGTTGTTGTTGTTGTTGTTGTTGTTGTTGTTGTTAATAATAATAATATAATTTACAATTATTAATAATAATATTAATAATAATAATTCCATCAGAAGACACCATAAAATGTACATAAGACACACACACACACACACACACACACACACACACACACACACACACACACACACACACACACACTCACACACACACACACACACACACACACACACACACACACACACACACACACACACACACACACACACACGCATTTCTATTTGAATGTGAGTGTTTTCACTGATGTTTTTCAGGTGACCCAGTTGAATTTTAAGGCTAGCTTTTTGGTGTATTAGTGTGGGTCTTGTGCGCTGCAAGAGGAGTATGAAAGTAACTTCACCAGTAAAATACCTAAATCTATTTTACGTACAAGTTTGAGCTCCATAGGCCCCAATGGTCCACTGAGCTATACACTAGGCAGCCACACTTAATTGCATGGCGAGAAGGCGACACTGCCCAGTCTGGAGGCCATCATTGATATTTTAAACATCGTCCCATGTTTGTTTACTTCGAGCTATTTGAACTTTTCAATCACAATTTACAACAAATTTGTTGAATTTCAAATACTGTTAAGTATAAAGAAAGTTATTTTGCATCCTTTCACGTTGTTTACAGGTGTCATACTTTTCAGTAGCTTCCTCAAGCTTTTACTTTCAACAAAGTTAAGTGGAAGCATACAGTGTATACGTCATTGTCATCATGACCTGCGTGTTTTCATACCAGGCAGCTTCAGCGCTTATCCAGGTAAAAAATGTCAAATTGACCTGAATGTGGCCAGCTCACAGGGATAACCACAGGAATCTCAAAGGAATTATAATAGGTCAACGAGACTGGGTCATATGGAAGACATTTTTACCCTTACACAAGTGGCTTCATCATTTTATGCTGTTCCCCTGGGCTATACTGGCTCGTGCAAATAAATGGTGGGGAGTTCAGGTATTTAAACCCTGCGTGTGTCACCTGAGATTTGTCCTAATGGTCTAACGCTCAACATGAGAAACCTGGTGCCTACTGGTGAGGAGACAGATATGCACTTGTTTAGCCATATAGGCCCCGTTGGTGCACCACGGCTATAATAAATAGTTATTCTCCAAATGTGCAAATAAATGGACAATAACAATCATGGCGTCCTCCAGAGTTGTTATTGTCCAAAGTTTTATAGTTGTTTCACCCAACGATAGTACTTTGTCGTCTGTCTATACGACTGCCCATGTACTTGCCACTGTTAATGTTTATAGGATTTTGTTCTCTGCACATGTGTGGGGTTTCATTACAAAAACAAACGGCAGTGCCAAAGTGTGGCCCAACATGAAAACTACATTGTTTACAACGTTTCTGCTGTTTCTGTGTGAACATTGTTTTCATAATGTTGCCAGGTATACGCAAAACTGTTCTAAGACGAAAATGCAAAAAACTGCATTTTCACATGAAACGTTGTCATTTAAAAGTGGCATCAGTCACACAGATCCGTAGACTTTAGCCACCCTGGATGCAAGATATGATAGAAAACCATGTAACTTCACGACTTTTAAGTTGTATTCAGGATAGATTTTTTTTTTTTTTTTTCATGGGGATTCCTTTGCGGAAACTTTGACAGAATTAGAAAAAAAAAATTCAACTAAATCCTGAAAAAGGACGTAGTTAGTTGGCAAAAACAATGAAAAGGCTAAATTCCTTCTAGTCAGCGCCAGGAACATTAATTGGTTTAAGCAATCCCGGTTTTGATCTTTTGATCGTCATTTAAGTTATATGCTGACACCTTCTACGAGTCCAGGTAATGAAGAGGTTTCATCATTTCATTTCAACTGAGAAATTACTTTCAAGGAACAAACCTAATTCAAATATAGCCTCCCCAATTTAAATATATCAAATGTGGGACTATATATTATCAACAGATATTACAAGGGTGTGAACCCCACATGAATTATAATACTATCTTAGGTGCAAGTATGATCCATCAGACTTTTTATTCAATCAACAGTAATACTTGAAATGTTGCTCTAATGCAGATTTACAATTCCAGTTATAAAGGTTTTCAGTTGAAGCTTTTTAAATGTCCTCATTCAGAGGATCTGGGAACTTAGTTTTACTATCCCCTTCCCTGTGATGCTCCTGTTTCTATTAAACATATTTTTGCACTGAACCTATTAAAGCCAGGGTAGTAAATCATCTTCAAAAAAATGCATGAGCCACTGGTGAGCATGTTGAATAGCATTGATGGTATGGAGTTTTTTTTGTTTTTTGTTTTTTTCATGTATACTGTTTAGTCTATTAAGAAAATGCAATATGTGTATGTATTTGGGTAGGTGTTTATGGATTACACAAATAACTTGAAACTTTGCCCCCGAGACACACAAATACACAGACACACACAAGCGTAACTTAAACCTTAGTTTAACCTACTTTAGGATATGTTTTGTTCACTTTGATAGAATCAGTGCTTACACTGAGGTTATCTAGGGGGAGCTGACCTGTTTTTCAAAGAAAAGAAAAGAAATAAAGAAACATATGGTTCTTTCTACTGCTATTTAGGATTTAATGTTGGTGTAACTGCAGAGGCTTTCATATGGCCCTTGTTTCCAAGCACGAATAACATACAGCTTTGTCATCCTTGTTTTGTGTACAGCTCGTCTTTCACCTCAACCTCACATGGCCTCTGATGATAATGTTCAGACTACGCAGAGCCTCAAGGGCTTCAGTGGGTGTCTCAGAATCAGGAGACGCCAAGCGACAAGGGAGACAGCGGAAGGAAAGACTATTAACTGAGTAAGAAGACATATAATGAGAAAAACAATGAGGAGAGTTTGGTAGTGAGGAATGGAGATTGAGGGGCGTTGTTTGTGGCCTACTCTTGTGACTGTAACCGCAATGCTAAAATTCCTCATCATTGTGGCTTCCCCGTCATGATAGTGGTCAGAGGACATGGAAATGCTGTTAGACAAGACCTCCTACCCCAATGTGTCCGTGCCAGCTTGGGCCCACGCACTCCTAACAACAATATAGCACTCGAGCATGCATAAACATATCCATAGAAACAACTACACTCAGGGTCATAGATATTCACTGCCATCATCAAACCATGCGCATTTAATATAGTACATGAAGCAGTACTGCATCAAATTTGCAGAAATCTATATAGTGTTTAGATAGTACACTTTATACAGCTAGTTGATGGAGATGTGTGTCTACCTTTACCTCACTCCATTGTGGAGGTTCATATTTGTCTCCTTACTAGTGAAACAATGTGTGTGTTAAATGTTAAGTTGCAATGGAGCACATACTTCTGCACCAATGTTGTTCTGTTAATAGTTTCCCCTTTGAGATTGAAATGCAGCTGATATGTTAGTTTTAAGCTGTCTTTTCCTACGTCCTTACAAAACTAAACAGTCAGGTCTTTGTTTCTGTGCTAATGCAGAATGGCTATAAAGGAACTATTGAGATAAAATGATGACACTTAAATTTGAAATGAATACATTTGAAAATAAAAAATGAGGATGGCAAAAGTATGTGTTTGTCAATGAGCACATGATTGATGGCATGTGTGCCGAGTGGTGCATATAAGGATAAAGTACATGCTCCAGGCTAAGACCACATCTTAAGACATCCATCTGTCTTCTCTACCACTTTCTCCTGTTCAGGATCACAGGTCACAGAAGCCGATCCCAGGTAGCTGTGGGAGGTTTCAGGGTACAGTCTCTCGAGACTGTACCCTGAAACCCTCCATAAGGGAAATACAAAGAAACAGACAACCACACACACTGATATCCACACCTATTGGCAATGTAGAGACACAAATTAGCCTCACATACAGCTAACTCTCACTCAGTCTCACTCAAACACCATAAAGAAAGGTTCAGCCCATACCCGCTATGAAAATAGAGCACTAACCACCACAATACTATGTTGTCCAGACCACATCTTTCCCTTTAAAACTGTCCAACATTTTAGCCCTCACAAAGTACAGTCGGTGGTACCTCACATACGCAAGGTGATCTCAGGGTCTGGACCCCTCAAAGTGGGCGAACCACGAACGCATGCACGTGCGCGCGCGCGCGCGCGCGCGCCCACACACACACACACACACACACACACACACACACACACACACACACACAAGATTTTATGGAAGATAAACTGAAAAGACACATAAGCTGTCAGATTTACATGTTAAAGAGAGATATACCTGTGCTTCAGGCATATTTCAGAGTAATATGAAGCAAGGAAGTAGACAAGTACAATGACTTGCTGTGAAAAACTAACCTAGCTCTAGGCAAAGTCACAACACTGATGAAACTTTATACCTATTTTACCGTGGGTTACCTGGTGATAAAAACACAATGAAGAAGATAAGAGAAACTATATGTTCTTTTTTGCATAATAAATTGTGAACTTGATATGACATGTAGTGATTACCATTGTGATATGCTATTGCCATGTATTAAGGATAAGGTTTCAAGCTTTTATAGAGGCTGTCAGGGCTGCATGTGTGCATTAGCATCGCTCAGCAGTGCTGTAAATCAAGGTGCCTGAAGCTATCAGCACAGGGAGACGACCACAGCACAGGAGCTCTTTCCTTATACATGTCCAACCCCACAGCTTCACACACCAGGATAAATTGAATATAATTACTTAAAGGCTTTTAAAGTCATCTTTTACAACCCCACGTGACTTCCCTCCATGAAGGATCTCCTTTGTTTTTGCGTCTAATCGCAGCCTCTTTAAAGTTTTAATGACAACCAGTAAAATATCGATAACTAATATCAGCTGGAAGCTGGGCTGGTTTCTTGGCAAGTAGCAAGAGGCCTCCCTCCAGGCCATGCATGCCCTAACTGGCACGTGTCCAGGAGTTTGAAGGTGTGCAGATGGGTTCGGGTTCCTAATATCCTGCCTCGCAGAGAGGAGACAGTGAATAATGGCATTGTACAGCATGTAATACAAGCTCGTTTTGTTGGACTTCTTTCTTGTTCAACACTGTGTAACGTTGTCGGTTTCTGACTGGCAGGTAAGGTAAACAGAAGTAAAGTTCATAGATCAGCAATCTACCACTTGCCCCCACAGGGTCACTTATTTCTGACAAAGACGCCATGCTGAGTCTGACAACCCTGAGGCAGCGTCTACCTCCATAAGGTATGCTCTACACTGGCATGACAGGCAAGCACAGCATATTCGCAAGCTTTTAGCCCAAAGGCACACAAACACAGGTCACCCCTCATGAACAATTACTCTGGTTAAGTATCAAAACTGCAATGAGTTGCATAATGTGGTCATGATTGAAGTGAAGCAAACATTAGCATGACTGCAAATATGCACAAACTGTCTACTCAATATAGTGTGTCACGGACTGCACAGAAAAAAAAATAAAAGAAAAAAGAGTGCAAATACATATTAATTATGAGAGGATATTAACAAGGATGGTTGTTAAATCAAAGTATTTGAAACTTCTTCAAAATGAAGAGAGCTTATACAGTAAAAAGGAAAAAAAAATGTTTACTATCCTCGTAGATTCCACGGAGATCTCACATTTATCTCTCTCCTTAAACACAGTAGTTCACCCTACTGCTAAAAGCCCACCTCAGCAGTTTCTCTCCCTCTCCTTACCCTTTAATATTGATGATTCTCACAGGATAAAATAAGTTAAGTGGAGATATGGTAATCCCTCCTCTGCTTGCTGAACTCGTTTGTTTACTCTAGGGTGACTCCAGTGATGTAGCTATGCCTTTCTAGTCGCATATAATTTCACGTTTAGCAAACGCTCTCCTCTTTAATGTGCCCACTATCAAGGTCATGAATAGCTACATTTTTTCAGCCTCTTGAATTAATTATTCACTGTTAAAAAAAAAAAAAAAAAAAAAGCAAAGGAGGTCTCCATTAGAAACATATCAGCAGCACTTGCCTTTTTGTCCAAAACAGATTCAAGTACCTTCCCTGTGTCTTGCAGCCAAATGCTTCTACACTTTCATGTTGTGTGTTTTGGAATTTAGTTTTTTGTCCCTCCATTGACTGTCAGTGAAACATATTCCAGTATGAATAAAATAGAATTGTGTATTTGGTAGATTTTTTTGTTGTTGTTGTTTTTGTTTAAACAAATACATTTAGATTGCATATCTGTTTGCCTTCTAAATGGTCTCAAATATGTAAAGAATATGCATTTGTGGGATGGGCAGTAAAGCGAAGAAAGCAACATTAAAATATACACACACAAATATAAATGCATATCTCAGTGGTTTTCGGGACAGGTCTCCCATGGGGGGCCTGGAGAGCACAGCAGCTGGAAATATCTTGGGGGTCCTTTTCTTGGGAATAAATCATCAATGAAATAATACATAAATTCACCATAAAGCCATTTTTAAAACACATTTTTTTGGTAGCTCAAGTGTAATAAAGATGAATCACTATGACAAAAAAAATGTCACCGCTAAATCCCAAGTGTAAGAGTTAAGAGAACACGCGCACAAGAGGAGTCATGCTTGTGAGACCAAGCATGTTTAAGGTTTTTGCTCATCCTCCAAAACTCTGAAATCCCTTCACACGTGTGTGGCATTATCACTTTTGGATAGTTTTGCTAATCCTGTGTGAGTGTGAAGTTTTGAGAAACTGTTACACTGCACAGGTCTAATGTTTTTCTTTATATGCTTCTCAAGAAATTGGACAGTTTTCTTTAATTCTACATCTTCACGCAAAGGATGTCTTCACTTGACCATGAAATAGGTGTCGACCAGATTTATTTCTAAGTAATAACAGCAATTATTGTGCATGATATAGTTGGATTCTTGCTCAAGGTTATAATAGTGATAGGCCAGGGCACCCCTGTGGATCCACTCTACCCAAATATTAGAAAAGGGCTGCGAATTCCTTTAGATTAGAGCCTGGCTTCATTGTATAGTCTGTTTGATAAGGGATTAAACTCAGTAAATCCGTTACTTCATATGGGTCTCCGTGTTTGAATTATGCTGTGCAATTTAGAGAAGTTTTTCCTCATCCTCCTCACTTTTCTCTTTTTGTATAAATTTTCAAATTGCTGTACACTGCTGTTTTTCTTTTTTTTTTATTGCAGACACAGAAATTATTTATAAATGCATTGCTTCTTCATTGGAAGACAAATTCAAAAATATGGTGTTTTGAATTATTTGCTAGTTATTTGCAATGTCTATTAGAAGAACTATGACTGATGACTAAAAAAAGCCTGGCAACTCCCAACCTGTGGTCACAAGGCTACGGTGGTAAACACAATGAGTGACCAAGTTAATGATATAAAGTTATTGAGATTACGCTTCAATATTCTTTGAATTGCAGAGGCTTAGGCAGTATTATTATGGCACGCAAGGCCACATTCTTCCCTATGAAAATCATTTTTATGGAGCACATTGAGCACAATTCAGAAGGCTCTTTTGCCAAGCTGTCAAGCACGACCAAGGAATTATAGTGAATGGGTATTAAGAGAAGAGTTTTCAAAATGTTAATCAATGTAAATATTCAACTCCCAGGGGGATTTATTTTCTCACTGAAATAGTGTTTTAACTGTATGGTGTAAACATTGTCGAAGCTGTGCTCTACTATATTTTACTGGAAAAATGGAATCCGTCCTTCAGTTAATTTTTTTTTCAGTATTCCATTATCAACTGAGTCAGTAAATTAATTTGATAGACATGAAGTGAATCACTGATATGTATGAATTGCATGGCTCGTCCTGAGGTTAGACAATTATTAAATCCATGTTTGCATATTTAATATTTACACACTAACACAAATAAAGTAAAGGCCATACAGGCTCTCATAGATAAACTCGTCCACACAGCATGGACTCTGCTGAGAGAGACGCCCCAGTAAGAATGCTTCATTTCAGGTACAGCCAACATGAGCAATTAAATTTCATCTTCACTGCTATGTTGTCACATCCTCCCACACTGCGTTCTGTTTGAATGAATCACCTGTACACTTTAATTACTAAGTCTCTTTCCCCAAGCCCACCCACCGCCATCAGCCTACCTCTTGCAGGCCTCATTATCAAACTAGGGCAATTTCCCCCCCAGCAACCCCATCTCTAATGCATGGTTGCTTTAAGCAAGACTGATGATAGCCAATAAAAGTGTTCGAGCGAAACGGTATAAATGATCTGGGATAAATGGATGTTTTGAAATTTAAACAGGCAGCAAGGATGAGGCTTGAAAGCCAGTGACATTACATGTCTCACGTGTATATCAGGTGAACTTCTGGATGCTGAATCAGCCTAGATAGAGGTGGGATAGCCGATTTATATTTCCATCCAAATCAAACTTTAGTCAACAAGTTCTACCGGTTGTACTGATTTATTCAAGCTTTTTCTTGTCAGAGGAGGGCATGTCTTAACTTGCACTGAATAAAAAAAACCTGCTGTCTTTAGTACTTCACTTTGCACCTTGGACAACATGCCCTTTTCTTATTTACGTTATTTTTGGATCAATTCTGACTCTGGTGAAATGGTAAGAGGTGAAAACCAGAAGCAAATTGAAATTGTCTGCTTCAAACATATTTGTATCTATGTTTAACTGTCTGTTGTCTACTCTGTATCAACCTAACTCACCAGCAGTGATTTAATTTTTATTTTAATATTTTATTTCTAATCTTTCTACGATTGCATTATCTTGTTTATGTAGCATTATGTAGGGTGAACTGTATTCTTCTCGCAACTGATATTAATGTCAAAATGAAAACTATTAAAAACAGAAATCTGACACAAGTACAGTTCATACATAATCGAACACAAGTAAATTAGGGGAAAGGAGAACACTTTCGTTTCACAATAAACGGACCTCCAGCAGACCTATCAGAGGTGGTGGACATCAACATAGATAAACTAAAACACCTTGATAAAAATCTTGCAAACCTAGCCAGTGAAGGCTAACTCTATCCACTTGTTTTGTTCTTTGTCAATGCCTGATATTCACAAACAACAACTGTTTGCCGCACCTTGATATAATCACCATGATGAGGATAAGTAGCATTTTCTCTCCAGTAATCGAACAGTGTAACAAAAGGTTTAGTTGGCTGGCTGCTGAACCAATATGCAGCTTAATGACATTGGCTTTTTCTCCTGCTATTTGTTTTAGGAATTGTAGCTGAGAAATTATCTACAGCAATTAAGGTAAAGAATGCCTTTTGTCCAAAACGCAGAAAATTATATATACACTGGAGCTGCAAGTGTCAATATCTATATTGTGTGCATGAGACAGCTGTGTGTTATAGAGGGGCATCCTTTAACTTTCTGCAGTGTAAGTGACAGATCCATGGATTTCTCAAAAGGACCTGCTACTTATGAAGAATGACAGACACACTGTTGAGAGCGTATGTGGAAGGGATCACTAATAAGCTTCCACTGATCAATAAATGTCTGTGCTGCAAATTAACCCGTGAACCTCATCAGTGATGGTGAATAATTCTGATGTCAAAAACAACGTCTTATTAAATGTGTTCCATGCTTCTAGAAATATACACAAACTTATTAAAAGCTAAAGACAATGCAACGTCAAATTTCTGAATAATGTGCTTGTTTAAAGATGATTAAATAGACCACGAGTTTGTGTTGAGTTGCTTCTTTGGTCTTGACAAACAAGCGGATAGTCATCCAATGCTTTGAGGTACACTTCCGCATGATAATAAGGCATGGCGTCTGTTAGCCGACGCATGAAAAACAGATTGCATGACAAGCAAAGAAGCACGACACAGAGTCTGATTAAACAAATGTTAACCTCTGTGATACATGTGGCGGTGAGGAAAGAGTCCTGTATTAGGTTACATATAAAGTTGTGTATTAAACTCTTGGCACATGTTTGAGCAAGGAGATGGCATTACAGACATTACAGTATAGAGTGCAGGCAGGAGGAGGAGGCTGGAGACAGCGCTGACATTGTGGTTTTGCTTGTTATGTAATGACTTAATGGTGACTGGAAAGGAAGCAAAAGAAATTTTTAGTTATATATCTCCAGTAATGCATATTAAATACACACAAGTCTCACACAGTCTCTCTTGTTGGCATATCATTGAGGTGAGATGGCCTGAATGCAGGGATGTGTCAATAAAAGAATGGGGTATCGGTTTGATATCAGACATGTGTACTCATACTCGTACTCATAAAACTGCCCCCGATACTACGACAGCGATACCGCTTCACGGCAGTGCGCGATTTACAGTACGTCATTTCAAAACGCGGCAACCAGTGAGGAGCACAGCTTGCTCAAAGCTCTGTTCCACCGAGCGCACCTCCACCCCGGGAGGCCCGCCACTCCAAAATGAATGTAGAAGACACCCTGTGGCTTCTGAGAACGTTTTATTGAAAGCTCTTTTCTTAAATGTTAGTACTCAGTTTATGAAAAAGCATTAACCCTTCCTGCTCCGGTCTCCAGACCGTGGTCAGAAGACGCAAGGGAGACCAACTTCTACTGTGGGGCCGAAGCTGTCCTCAGCTTTGGGGTTTACTCCCTCGCCTCACAGCCGTTGCAAAGCAGGACATCAACTCCATGGAACATGGAAGTTTATGAGCTGAACACTTGTATTTATTTGCCAGTTACTTTCATGTACATCTTCTTGCTACATCTGCTCAGCATATGCACGCTCGCTCTCTCACACACACTGGTCAAGTGAGTAGTGCACCTGTTAAAGGATATACACACACACACACACACACACACACACACACACACACACACACACACACACACACACACACACACACACACACACTTTGATAACAAAAGTTCATTGAAATGTTTTCTTACAGTATATGTGGCAGGGCCATAAAAGAACTAATTTTGAATGTCAGTACATCACAATGTAGGAACTTTGTTTAAATCACAATCTGTGAAAAAACAAAAAAAACAAAACGTGTATATTGGCCCAAGTGTTCAGTATCGGTATCGGTGAGTACTCAAATGCAAATACTCATACACTACTCATTTTGGGGCATCGTTGCATCCCTACCTGAATTTAATCTATTTTTCATCCTCAATATATGTATAATTTCCCATATCAAGGATTTGGTGAAACTAAATCCTTTTCTTGGGAAATTTTACGAGAGATCATGTATTTGGACCAGTCTTTAACCACTGGTAGACATAGCTGCCCAACTTGGGAGTGTCCCTTGGCGCTGTGGTCTTGAGAACATCTCTGCCCTGTGGCTTTGTACTGACCAGACCACGAATGTGAACACAGCTTTTTGGCTCACTTTTGCTGCTCTTGGTCTGTTTAAGGCAGAACTTAAAACAATATGAGGACTACCATTGCAGTACACATGTCATGTAATGCCCCATTCTCTTTGTGTTGTGCTGGTGATGAAATGTCTTTTGCCTTTCCGCTCTGCGGTGTAAGTCCTAGGGTCCAAAGGCCCAATCCCTGGTGGGTAGCCATAAGTCACGTCTGGGTTTAGCACATTGCTGAGGCTGGCTGAGGTTTGCTGAGGAACCGCAACCTAATTCACCCAGCACTGTGAGGAGACGGTCCGTCTACAGCCCAGAGCCATGACCAACCAGTGGCTTTACTGTGGGGTGACATACCAGATACATTATTCCATTTTTGACTCCTTCTTTTATTTCACTTGTTTAATTTTCTTTTCATGTTAATGTGTTGTTTAATGTTCTGTACTTTTACACTATCTAGTATCACTCATTAACTTACAGGTCTCTTTGCTGGCCACACAGACTTGCCGTTGTGCTTTATCTACTGCTATAATAAACACATGTGGCAGAGTTTCACTACTGAATGGCAACTGAGATAAATGTGTGCGTGAACATTTCACTCAAGTGCTTTACAATACTTGAAAAGATAATCCATTTTCAAGGAGACTGGAGTGGGTGGGAGAGTTTAGGTCTTAAACAGCACAATAATCTCCCCATATCTCCTCTTCGACACGGCACACTTTCTCCCTGCCACTTACTGGAGATGTGTGGATGTGATAACAGAGTAAACATACTCAGGCTACGTATTGTAGCACGCACGCACACACACACACACACACACACACACACACACACACACACACACACACACACACACACACACACACACACACACACACACACACACACACACACACACACACACACACACACACACACACACACACACACACGTTTCAAATCATTCCCTGGTGCCACCACAGCTACTTTACAAATAATGGCCCCCATGTGTGTTCAGGGCTCCAAGGCGGTGTGAGGCAGGGGGACTGGGCTTTGTGCCCAGTCTGAAACCCTGTCGAGATCACTGTAAATTTCTCCTCGTTTTTAGCAACTGTAATTTAGAGGCCAGATGTGCAGTAGGCTGAGGATAAAGCCAGATAAACAGCTTGTTACAGATTTATTTACCATGTATACTGCTGTACATGGTTATCCTTTTGCTACAGTGAATTTGCTTTGGTTCAAGCAAAAATGTGCCACCTAAATCTCAAGTTAGGATTTCAAATCCACATTTTCCATTTATAGATTGTGACATGATATGTGAGTCATATAAATTCAGATCTGGAAGTTTAAACTTCAGTTATTTAGGTATATAACTGAATAAAAAATAATATAGAGATCACTGCATGTGTTGGGATCTGGATCACACTCTCTGCATTTCAACAGGAAGATACAGGCTTTCACCAACACTAACACACCACCCTGTGTCATATTAGCAGAGAGGCTCTATTACTGTATATGTGGCAGTGTGCTCACCTTCCACTAATGGTCCAAGCTTCCCAGGCTTGAAAAATTCACAGTGACACCCATAGAGACATTGGTTGTGTAAACAGTGGGATATACCAGGGAAAATGGTGTTAAATCCTGAAAATCCACTCTAATTGGAGATATAATGGAGGATGAAGGAACTCTGCTGGTCAAGGTGGGAGGCCTGATGAAATGTGGGTAGACTGGGTTTGTAGTGGAATCGCTCATGTGTTTTGGCAAGCAGGGACAGCACACTGTTCAGTCCTTGTGTGAAAAGTCACACTCTTTCAGTTGGAAGGAGGAGGTCAGGATATAGCTCTGTAGGTCACAGCAGATCGTACATCTGACAAAGTAAATGTGGGCTGTTGATTAATTTAGGAGAAACGTATGTTGATGAAAAAAGTGATTCCACGATAAAAAAAAAGGACATCATTCTTTTTGAGTGGTACTCGGTAACTTCATTCATATTCATTGACATGATTACGTATGTCTGTATTGTGGAAGGTGTCTCTAATCACATCTGTGTGCATTGAGGCGTGACCTACTGCCGACTTGTATTGTAGCGCACTCCCCGCCTCCATTTCATTTCCGTCCACCCTGTGGTGCTGCCAGTTTCTGCTCACAGCTTCTCCATACACACAAGATTAATGTTGCTTAATTAAAAGTACAAAGTGACTAATTGGGGGCACATGTTGGAGATACATGTGTAATTTCCACTTCAGTAATGATAAGTTCAGGTAGAGACGTGTCAAAACACATTGACTTGCAGTAAGAATTAATAGCTGCTGCTGTTAATGTTAAAAACACATGAAAAGGGAACGCGATAGTTCTCTTTTCTATACTCTCACATATGCAAAAAGCCACTTGGCACAATAGATATTGTCTGAAAGTTGTATCACATAGAGCATTGCTTTTAAAGACAAATAGCATGCCCTATTAAGAAAAACATCATGTCAGATGACAGGTTTGTTAGGTTTCAAATGGCAAAACATTAAGGCGCCATCTGTCACCATTTAACTTCCAGAACTGCTTGATATGGAAGCATGAAATCTATCACTTTCTGTAGTAGCTGTGGTGAAGGTTTCATAAATGCTGTGACCAGCAAAACCCTCAGATCAAATGATACATGCTAGACTCGAGCGTCAAACTGATGTTTGGCCCTCGTGGTTTATTCATCCATCCAACGTCTGTGCTGCTTCATAGAACTTTGTGTTGTGGTGGGCTGAGGCTGATTCTACATAACAATGGGCAAATGCAGGAAACACAGGTTGCTCGGTCATCACAGAAAGACCATACTTACACTTCAGCAGGTAATTTGGAGTTACTGAGTAAGCTCAAACGCGTTTTTAGACATTGAGAGGAACCCTGGGCACATAGTATCCAACTAACAAATCCATAGCAAACTCCCCATAGAAAGGCCCCCCAAGCCATACTTGAAGCAGGGATTTTGTTCAGATTGTGCAGCACTTTATTGTTGTATATAAATGTTGTCAATTTTACTGAATAAAATCAATTTTGTTTAAAATTATTTTATGGACATTATTTTACCTAAGTATCAATTAGATTGATTGTTTGGATAATTGAAGTGTCTTGAAGTATGATGTCTAAAGAATCACAGTCTGAGGTAGATAATTTTAGGTATGAATCTGATGTCCAGATACCTTTTTTTTTTTTTTTTTTAATGAAACAATTTGGAGAAATGGAAATGTGTTGAAGTAATATAATAAAATGCTATACATTTGATTGGACAGTGGCCATGAGAGGCAACATTAAAAGGAATTGACTCAGATAAAGAGATGAGGAGATACTCCTCCCGAATTGTTGACATCCTGGCAGAGATGACAGTTATTTCTGTTCGCTGATGGCAAATAAGGAGCGACTCTGTTACCAGGCTGCAGGGTGAGGTGTGGCTCTGGAGGAGGAGAGTAATCATCAGAGGGTCTGGAAGGTGCAATGACTTTGCTACTATAGATTTTGTTTAAGAGCTGGAAGCAAATTTTGGCTCTGGAAAATGCAGAGAATAAAAATTAGACCATTAGTGTTTTAGAAATTGATATCAACTCGGGAATGTCAGAATCGCTGGTTGTCTTTTTCGGAGTATTTTCATAAAAAAAATCCAGCTGCAGATCAAAGTGAACAATTAAACTTAGTTATTTGTGAAAACAAACAAGGTTTTCCCTTTCCCACTACCCCAATGTTTGTTGGGTCAGACTCAGGACTGCAACTGTTAAGACCTGAATGCTTCCAATAAATCCTCAAGTCTTTTAGTGTTTAACACTTAAAGTATATTTTCTACAAACTCTGGATGTTAGGTGGGCAGAAACCTGAGTGTTTGAAGTGTAGAGGTCAGAGCCAAGCAAAGCCACGAAAGGAAAACCATGCAGTCTTTTGTTCGGCCCCCACACAGTTATTTGAAGCACCAGTAAGGGAGAGTTTCCAGTGGCGAGGCTCCATGTTCTGGCACTCGGGCTGCTATGACGAAGAAAGTAAACACAACTTGAGACTGCAGTGTTTACTCATAAGTAAGCTGTAAAAGCCTTAAAAAGTGTCCACTCCATTTATAAGGCTCACCGAGATATTTCAGTTGGCAGTATATTTGTGTGTGTGTGTGTGTGTGTGTGTGTGTGTGTGTGTGTGTGTGTGTGTGTGTGTGTGTGTGTGTGTGTGTGTGTGTGTGTGTGTGTGTGTGTGTGTGTGTGTGTGTGTGTGTGTGTGTGTGTGTGTGTGCACGCGCGCACAATATGAAGTTTGCAACAGTCTTTATACGAACAAATCTTTAGTAGATCAGTGTGCTGAAGATGTTGAATCAGTTAAAAGAAATCCTGAGCAAAGTCTATTTACAACAAACAATGTTTGTCTTGAACATTTTGCATTGAACAACAAAGATCATTAGATATGAAGTGTGTCATTTCGGTGAAAAACATTATGTATGCAATGATGATGTGAACCCTTCCAGCAGATTTGTTCAAAGTGACATTCATGCAAAAAAAAAAACGCTTTCTAAAAGCTGAGAAATGAGTGTTTGAGTTTTCTGTGAGTGAATTATCATGGTTCTGCCAATAACGACCAACAACTCTTGTTTCTCTTACTAGACAAACATAAGCACTCAGGATTTTAATGGAACAAGTGCACGTGCAGGCCATATCTTTTCGTCGTGGGTATGCCACGTATGATATATTGTGTACCTATAAAAGTGTGTGCATGTGGTTGCATCCTGTAAAAATGGTTGCTACACTGGCCTTGGCCAGACAGTCTGTGACCACACAGAGAGTTGCAGCAGGAGGTCGACACCTCCCTGGTTTACAGCTTTCCGAGGAGGGAGCCTCATTTTCTCGACTGTGTTGGCTTCATTGGCTTCACTCTTTATTTTTCTGCTTATAGTGCGAGCACTAATATTAGATCAGCCAGGGCTGCTGCTCGATAGAAAATGCTTTATGCTTGTTAAAATAATTGCTCTCAGTTTTCCAACTCATAAAATTGCCTTTGTAATTCGGTGGGGAATGTATCTTCTGAGACAATCACTCTCATGCTAGAGCGATGGCAACAGTTTTAATTAGTAGCATCGAATTTCCACAGGAATGAATCCTCAGTGCTGCACAGAGCGGTAATTGTTGAGGTAATAGTCTTATTAATTCTGCCACACTTAAGGGGGCAAACAACAGCTATACCACCCCCCCAACACACACACCTCCTCAGGGGCAATTTTGGCATTCGAACTTAATGGAATTCAAATTCACTGATTACATGGATAATCATTTTTGTACTCTTTTGCTGTAGTTCTTGCTCTTGGAGCGGTATGGAAACATGCTGCCAGAGACCTGCTGCGCCACTTACAAAGGCCATAGCTCTGTTAGTCCTCTTGACGAATTCCACCCAGAATTCCTTTATGACACAAGACTCGGAGCTGTACACTGGTGTACTACAGAGAGCTTTCACAGGCCTGGACCCTACCGGTGTAATCCTATAATCCTACTGCACAGGGGTCTCAGAACAGGATGGAAAGTGGGGTGGGGTAGCATGCTTTAATTAAGATCTGAACAGGGTGCAATCTAGGATGATGAACATAGTCAAGAATTTAAAGTAATGGTTGATTTGTTTTTTTTTATTATTTTTAATTTCAAGAAATCTGGACATGTCAGTCTGACTATATCTAAATCATTTATAGATTGTTCTGATTATTGAGATAACATTCATAAAGAAGTGGCTTAGAATGTTTATTTCATCATTTCATTAAAAATAAATAAATAAATAAATAAAGCTTGTTCCAAAATGTAATCTTGCAGGCCAACACACAGAAGGTCTTGGTTTAATCAAAAGCCCACTCTTCAATACAAATCACCTTATTTACCTCCGTCCTCTCCCTTGATGTCTTATTTCATCCCCCTCTGTTAGTCTGCATTATTGCCTCTTCTCCTGTGCTATTGATTTTAGTCAATATGGTTATTGCAACAAAATCCTTCGTCTAGTCATCTCACTGTATAAGGCAGACTGAATTCAGGACTAGTAACCAATTTAATCTCTGATTTATATTCACTTTGCTGCAAAACATTCATTTCTGTGTAGATGATCAATATCACTTACAGGATAATTGGAATGTTATTAATCTAGCAATATCCCAATAGAAATGTAATATGGGTCAGCTATGTTCACAAACAAGAAAACTGATGATAATTTTCTTAAATGTGCTCTCACTTCATGGTTTTATAGATACAGTATATTTAGACATATTCATAGTTTAATGGTTTGACATGGCAGTTTTGTTTAATGCTTGTTCACTTCAAAGTGAACAAATCCTCCTCCTTTAAAAACTCCTTCTTTATTAAAAGGCCCAACGTAGAGGGCCACTACAGCAGTCCAATTTTGAACTTGGGTAAACTACAAAATGCCTCAAGATCAAGCAACAGGAAGCTCCTGGGGTTTTCTTGAAGCTGGCAGACCAACTCAAATAGACCAGCTCTAATCCAGTCACAAAGTGACAGCAGGGCTGCTTCAGCTCTGCCTGATGAATGTAACTCCTGTCAACACGGGACCCCCGATCGGCAGGGTCTCCAGACTGTGGCCCTTGTTATCTGTCCATGTACATCTGTGTGTGCGTGCGTGCGTGCGTGCCTGTGTGTGCGTGCCTAGGCCTGTTCAAACCTAGCACGAACATACGTTTCGGATGAGCCGATCACGAGTGTGAAGCCCCAATGACAAGTGTGAACCGGCTCTAATGCACAGGGGGATGTGTCTGAGGATGGTGTTTTGTTTTTTAATTGATTCACCTTAAATTGGAGAAAAATCATGCTGATTAAATTACCCGACTCATCTCCTAGAGGAAAATACGTCGACTAGTCAGGTACTAACTATTTGTTGTTGACTGTTATGACGAGTTGTCCCAACCACAGCAAAAAGCAGTATTAACCAAACAATCGTTTGCTTGCCTGTTAATGCACTGTTACTTCATTCAACCTAAAGTAAATGTATATTTTTTAAATTATTTCTTTGTAGTGTAGGTTTTGCTTTATCCAACTCACAGGGAGAACATGCAAATGCCATACAAAAAGGCCTCCAATCCAAATCCAGACGCAAATCAGGAACATTTTCACTGTGCAGCATTGTGCCATCCACTACAGTACTATACCGTCCCAAATCCTAACTACAATCTGGCAAGTTACATATGGAATAAATAACTAAATCCAGCGAAGCTATCCATGATCCAATTTAAGCAGTTAAATTTACTTTATGCCTGGGTGAAGTGTGATGCTCATTCAGTCAAACATAAACTTTGGTGGTTGAAACACTGAAGAAACTTTGCCTTTTAAAAACCATCAAGTATGTACCGACCAGAGACGCTCATCATAAAAGAACCACACAAGGCCAAATGCCACATGTCCCTTCATACTGAAATACCTGTTATCAGTACTGTACAGTGCTATAATCACATGACACACACGCTTGACCCCGGTTTTGTTTCATACTTTTACTGACTGATAAAATGTAATTACAATTCAAAGGTTCATAAAGCGAAGCTCGCAGGAGGAAACACCCTTTATACAGTCATAACATGGCCATGTGCTGCTGTCTCTCTGTATGTGATATGATTACTATATTTGACAAACACAAAAAAACAAAACACAATGGTAAAGGCTACAGGGGATTAGTGTATTTCACTCATTTGTTGACTATATTCAGGTTTTCATGTGGACGCTAATTAGCCTATTTTGAATATGTTAGTGTCTAAAAGTGGGGCCTTTGAATCCATATGCTTAGGTGAGTGTTTTGCCTTTAAAAGTAACATTTTATAATGAGTAAATATATAAGGACATATATAAATACATTAATTAATGAAATATAGCATACAAATATTTGATTTGAATAGTTTCGGTGAAAATTTTGCTCACAATCTGCCTGATGAATGCATGGGGCAAAAACAGGCTTTGACTCAGCCAGGAACAAGTGTAATTAGCTGTACTGCTGGATAGGCCCCATTGTAATACTAAACTACATGACTACTTATTCCAAAGTCTCGAAAAACCTAAAGCTAAAAGGATAATAGCTCAGTCTTAGAGTAAAACAAAGCTGAGCCGTGGAATAAAAGATATTTAGTCCAATTGCTCTGCTGAATAAAGAAACTAAATCAAATAGGTGTAAATTAAGAGATTTCTTAATTACACCGAGTGCGAGTGCGAACCAGTTAATAAGAGCAAGTTGAAGACTAGATGATTCCCTGATGAGCAGGCAGGATTACCTCTGTAATCTCTTCTGTCACATAAAGTGAAGCCCCAAATCTCCCCTCACTCTGAGGAGCATTCAACCCGTCAGTTGGAATGAAAGAGGCCTTAACGAACACTTCTCCCACTCATGGAGCGCTCACATCCACTCACTGTTTAACATGGGCCATGTAGCTCTCACTGATGTGTGTGTGTGTGTGTGTGTGTGTGTGTGTGTGTGTGTGTGTGTGTGTGTGTGTGTGTGTGTGTGTGTGTGTGTGTGTGTGTGTGTGTGTGTGTGTGTGTGTGTGTGTGTGTGTGTGTGTGTGTGTAAATAAATAATTGAGTGTGGGAAAGATGTGTACACATTTAGTACATTGTATTAAAAATAACTTCCACGTGATATGGAATATGTGAATTGATTGAAGTAATTTCCAACAAAAAAGATGACCAAAATGAGAAACTACAAGTAACTCTGAAATGAATAAATGTAGTCGTAGTAGTACTGGAAATATGCAAATATTCCAATCCCTTGCTGAAGTCATGGGACTAAGGGGTAGGTACCCTGTTTTTCTTATGCATTATCATAAATCATAGTAGGCCTGTTTAGTCATTCAATACCACACTGTCCCCCAGGACCATAATCTGTTTACAGGAGCACTGTAGCTTTGCATAGTACTTTCAAATCCATACCAAATGCATTTTTAATTGGTAAATAAATGCAAAATGCATGCTAACAGGCAATTGTAGCAGGGCTCCTGAATGCTTAAATATGGTTCTAAGCATGATGTTCACATTATGGATTTTGCATCACCATGTGTTTCCAAGGTGATTTATAATCAGCCAAGCGTCCAGTCACTGTTGTAGCATAATGGAAGGTCTTGAACCAAACTATGATTTCATCACGTTTCAGCATGAACATTAAAAAATTCACTCAGTGTCTGAAGGGGAACTCTCATATTTTTTTTGCAATGGATTGTGTCAAAATGATATGTACAATTTTGTTTCTGTTACTTTTTTTTCTTTATGTATTTATTTGTTTGTTCGGACCTCTGCTTTAAAGTCCTGGCGTTCTGTAAAGTTAATTTATTTTTATTTTATAGCACAGTATTAATCCCCAAGGGGAAATTCATACTGAACTGATCCATCAGTTGCAGCCACACAGAGCAGCACTCAAGGGGAGCTGGGGGCGAATTGAGGGTCTTGTTCAGGTAACCCCAGTGCATGTTTTTGGGGAATGTGGGAGGAAACCGAAGCACTTGGAGGAAACCCACACACACACAGGGAAAACATGCAAACTCCACATAGAAAGGCCCATGACCTTCTTACTGTGAGGCAAGAGCACGTCTGTTAGGGTCACTCCGCCACTGTGTGACACTAACAGATACTTGAAGTATCATCTTTGCCATAGTAGACAAGTATAATAGCCCCCCCCCCCGCAGCCACCACTATAATATTATTTAATCTGCGCACATATGCGGGACTTCAGGGTTTTTAGAACCATAAGTGGTGTGGCATTCAATTTCATTAGTCTGTTTTATAGATCCTGATTATTTAACGTTAAGTGAATAATTGCTGCTGTCTGTGGCAGTGAGGTGAAGAAGTGAAGGACCTTTGTCAGCATCGCTCCTCCACACGCCTGATGATTGGTAGTGACAACCATCACTCACGACAAGCCCGCAATATTAAATATTTCATCTGCCGTCCCATACCCTCCCATTATTGTTTGCATACGCCACTTTGTACATGCTTATTTGTTTTATTAACTCGGTTTATTAAAATGTTGGTGCACTACTTTATTGAAGCTGAAGACACATCTTGTTTTCCAAACTGTGTGACAGAACAGAGGCTCACGGCTTTACTCGGATGGCCGTGGAGCAGCAGCTACAACTTCCGTGTTGGTCTTGCGAAGACTGTTGCATAATGAAGTCACCGACCCGTGCACGAGATAGACGGGAAACATCTCCAAAATGTTATGTCCAAAAAAAAAAAAAACTTGTGGTGAGCTAACCACCTTGAATAAGTAAAGAAACACTGCAGAATATGTTTCCCTTTAAAATGAAGTAAAATTATGTTTTACTTTTAATTGTGAAAAAAAAATTGAAATGGACTAAAGTAAATGTGAAAAAAATGTGAATTGGGAAAAAAGAAAATATGAAAAATAAACACAAAAAATTTAATGGTTTTAAATTTGGCTCCACCTTTTTTCCCTCTACAATGGTGTGGTTCATTTTTATTTATTTTTTGCTGGTGGAGTGCATGCTTTAAGATGTGTGACTGTTGTTCCAGAGCCACCCAGAGATCAAAGGTCAAGGCACAGCACCATGTGCTTTAGCACATGATTGTGCTGCGATTGTGTAGCAGGAAAGGCTGTAAAAATCATAAACATCTGCCTGATTGCAAAACAGTTTCTACTGATGATGGTTAAATGATGTTTTAGGGAAAGAAGCCAAAGTCCCTTCTTTTGTTTCTGGGCAACAGAGACACCCATCGGTGCTCAATAGTATGTTTTAAAAACAAAAACAAACAGATGAAACTTTCAGTTTATTATTTCAACATCAACTGAACATTTACATGTCAATTTCAGAAGTCTGTCACATGTCAGCTACACATTTGCTTGACATGAGACAGGTTTCAGTTTGAATTTATTTGTGAATATTCCGCATGTGTATTCAAAGTGATACTACATATGTGGAGAGTGATTCTCTCTGCAAATATATTATGACAGCAATCAGTGACCATTATGGCACCATAATAGTATTCTGCCTTTAATTCCGGCAGCACTCCTAGAGGACACTGTCGGTGAATTAGGTCCAAAGTCAAAACATTTCTGTTTATCACTTAACGGTTAATAGTTTAACAGCTCGTTCTGTTTTAAATAGGGAGACAGTCAGATTCACCAATAGAAAAAAGAAAAAAAATAATACAAAAATTAAACAGATAACCGTGAGAAGTTTGTACTCGCAACCTTAAAAAAATCTTAAAAAATAGATAGATATATAGATATAGATATAATTTATTTTTCAAGGATTTCAATGATACCAATGTTAAATGTTATAATGCTGTTGCACTAGAACAATTGCACACAGAATGAAACTAACTATAGATGGGTGGTTCTTTTATTTTTTACCCTGATGGCCTGGCCTGGTCATGGCATGCTCACGCTGGTTACACCGAAAACAAAATCATGCGACCATCAGTATCTAATGCTGATGCCCATTACTTGTTTCATTTTTGTATTGTTTATCTGCAGATACCAATCACTGTGTATCTCTATGACATACCTTTGAAAATTGTTAGAATCTGTAAAAGTAGATTTTTGTCATAAAATGTATTAATTTAAAAAGTGCTAAAGTAAACTATACTGATATGGTTCCATACTGAAATCCAATGTGAGATTTACTGTCCTTTCACAGTATCCAAGGAATTGCTCAGAAAGGTGGGAGATGGTGGTCCGCCATTTGGAGACACATCAGCAGTAAATCAATAAAGCCACAGATTTAAGATACTGTTCTTATCATGCTTTTATCTCATCCTTATCAAAATATGAGCTCCTATAGCCTCATGGATGATCAATGGGCATTCCTACTGCTACTGAAACAAACACCAAGGGCGTCCTATGCGTCCTGTTATCTTAACAAGGGATCACATGCTCATCAACCATTATTCATCAGCCACAAAAATGAGGTACTTTCTTTGAACCAGCCTGATTCAATCAGATTGTGGTGCTTCTCCAAAAATAATTATGGTCACTCTAAATAAAAGTGATATTTTTATTTATTGAAGAGTTATATTTGTTATATTATTCTGTTCAGCTGCATTAACTCACAGTGACATTTTATTACATGACACTGTTATTGTTGCTCGAAAGAAACTGTCTTATCTGACTCTAGAGCAACACAGGAGATGTTAGTAAATGATCAACCGCACAGATTACACTGTATGATTCAGAGAACAGGGAGGAAACCGTTTCATATCACATTTCTTAAGCGCTTACTGATTAAGTCTTGGTTCATTGTAGTTTATTTGGAAATGAACCTTGTTGTTTCACCAAACCACGTGTACCTGATTTAGTTTCACCAATATTCTGACTGTAGGTGGCAAAGTCGGTGGAGCAGGTCGTCTTCACTTCACAAGGTTGTATGTTGAAATGTTGTGGGGCAAGTCTCTGACCCCCAAGTAGCTCCCAAATGAGGTTGAGCACCATGGATGGCAGCTGTTGCCAGTGTTTGTGCGTGCATGTGTGTGCATACATGTGTGGCAATATTGGCTTAAAGGCCAATCATAATAACATATCAATGCCTGATAACATTTGCAAATAATTCAACAAGTTATTGCAGTAATGATTTGTTAAAGCGTTATTTAAGTCATATTAAAAGAGTTGAAATTGTAATAACTGCAGTCAATAATAGCTTATATAATAAATGCATAGGGCTGCATTTCCTGGAAATAAACTATTTATGAATTTTTTGTTGCAGTTTATAGAAAATACATACACATTCATTAAAGATACATAGTATGCAGCACTCGTTCTCAAGTCAAGTTGCATTTATGTTTTTACAATTTATTTATATTATAGGAAAGTTATTAAGTTATGGGCTGTTTACATAGTTGGTTGCTTGATGGAGAAAATGGCTCGTCAGCTTTTAGACCATTGGCTATCGTGCTTTTATCTATATAAAAGTGTGACGACACAGGAGAATACAAAGTTGATCGATTTTCTTTAAATTTTTGTTATACTTTACAATAAATGTAATCGCGGGAGCTCCGTGTGTGTGTGTGTGTGTGTGTGTGTGTGTGTGTGTGTGTGTGTGTGTGTGTGTGTGTGTGTGTGTGTGTGTGTGTGTGTGTGTGTGTGTGTGTGTTTGTGTGTGTGTGTGTGTGTGTGTGTGTGTGTGTGTGTGTGTGTGTGTGTGTGTGTCTGTCAGAAAGGGTGGTAGACAGCTTACACATACCCAACAGCATATCACCTCATCTGTCAATCAAGCCACAGGGGAGGTGAAGGGTAAGGAGGAGACAGGCACGCTGGCTAATCATTTTGTAATCAGGCGTCAAAACAAAACAAAAAAATGTTTATCTGAACCGTGCAGGCGGCTGCCAGAGTTGACATGAATGTTTCCTCCTCCTGTGTCATTATGTCAGGGCTAATGGACAGTGGTAAGGAGGAGAGTTAATTACTTTTGACGACGCTCCCCGCTAATTTCCCATTTATATGAGGTCCCTTTTCTCCTCTGCCATCGGTCAGCCAGTCAAACCTCTGTTTGCATCAGTGATCAGAATATCGAAACCATCTCTTTGCATAATAAAACACGATGGACACCATTGTCTGAAGTGTCTTTTCTTCCTCAAAGCTTCCATGGTGAGGTACGAAGGAGAGAGCATTGTTCAGCAGCTAAAACTCCAATTCTGGTTGGACGGGGACAAAACGTAAATCGTGACAGTTTTGAAAATCAGCGCGAATCCCTTATACCTAATAAGATATTTCAACTAAGGTAATTTAACCAGCTCATCTAAAAACGAAGACCAACAGGGGGTTTTCAAACATGCTTCAGAGTGATGTCTCTAAAACAGGGGTGTCAAACTCAGACCCTCGAAGACCGGAGTTTGACACATGTGCTCTAAAGGCTAATGGTTTTCTCTCTGAGAGGCTTTGAGAAGGAGAAGCTCCTCTCTGTCAATAAATGGTTTTAAGATGGAGTACGGAGTGTGGAGTTGACCTTAATTTTCATTCTTGTGGAATTCAACCACTGTTATTCCATAAACTCATTTGTACTTTTGGTCATCTTGTTTTTTATGATGCTCTTGTTTCAATTCAATTCAATTCAATTCAATTCAATTCAATTCAATTCAATTCAATTCAATTCAATTCAATTCAATTCAACTTTATTTATAGAGCACCACATACAAGAAAGTCATACGCGTTAATAATAGAGAGAAACCCAACAAATTGTTTCTTATCTGTATGAATAGATACTATGATTATTTAATTTTATTAAACGCAACTCCCCCAAATCAAATGACTCTCACGTTGTACCATATAAATACGTTTTTTTTTGCTTGTTTATTTTTTTTATTCTTTTGAGTTACATTTTTTTATAATACACTCCCCAGTTTCCCTATGAAAACATACAAACTATATGAAATGCACATCTTTTTTTGAATGGATATGATACATACAGACACACAATGTATAAAACAGTATTTTCAAAAACCACATTTTGGGTTAGAAATAATTTTTGGTTGAAGAAGCCTTTCCGAGGGGCAACCAGCACATGATGATGGGCCCTCTGTTATGACACCAGCTGTCCCATGCCAGAGAAAAGCCCAATTGATTGGCAGACATGCACTGTAGAGGTTGCTACTATGAAGAGAGGAATACTTTCTTCCACTGCCTGCCAGTCGTTCACATTTTGAACGGCACATACCACTGATTTTCATGTCTTGTAATGCAGAACTTGTGTTTTTCCATCACCATAACTCTCGAATGATTACGTCTTTTTTTTTTTTTTTTATCCTCAGCTGAATTATATAAAACCTTTGAATTGTTAGCAATATACATACACAGTGTAATGATTGGAAAAATCAGAGTGGAGTCATATTGTTTTCAATTTTATTCTTGTGCTCTATAAGGTATGATTCATTAATCATAAAATCAGAAATGGCTCCTAACAGTTTGACACGAGGCCCTGCATTCATCCATTCATATGTGAATGAATGAGCAATTCTTGGGAAACTCCATACAGTCACTGTCATGTGTACTGCCGACAGCAGATAGATTTTAGAGAAAATTCTAATAAAATCAGTGACAAATTTCCTTTCAACCAGGAGTCAATGCAGTTCCTCAACAGCTGGCTTGGAGACCCATAGACCCCCTTCACCCCCCCTTAAATCCTTTTACATTATTATATGTTATCATAATGGTAGCAGTCAGCATACTTAATAGTGGTATTGGGCCTGATAAACGATGGGCCTCCTGGCTGATATATGTGGAAAGGCCAAACGTGAAGAGGGACATTTTATTCTTGCCATCAATCTGACCAAGAACTGTGAGCACTAGTGGAGACGGTGGTAATTCATTTTAAAAAGGGGCTCACTGGGCTATGAGGGCCCCTGAGGGGTGGTGATGGGTCCTCACTCTGTGATTGAGATCCTGAAAATGGAGCTGCTTTATGGGATTCTTAATTTAGAGAGGCAGACACTGCTGTAGATGCCTTGTCAGAGACGGAAGGGGGCAAAAGGGTACTTGAGGCTGACCTCTAAGGGGGTCATTAATTAAACACAAATTGGACAATTTCAGCTCGCTCTGTGTGTGTCTATTTCTATATCTTTGGGGAAACGAGGAGCAAAAATGTACTTAATGTACAGACTAGAACTTACTTGACTAAAGGAAATAACCTGTTATTAGTCAAGTAGAACTGTGAGCCAGGTAGGTGAATTCACAGTCTTAAATGATTTATATTAGTCATCTGTCTTTGATTGAACTGAAAATGGTGACATCCTTACACCTTGTAGGTCATAGATATAAATGATGATACACTGACAAGTCTGCCCCCAGTGTCTCTTCACGTCCACATGGGGAGAAATAATCAATCTTTCTGTCAGAGACTCACAGGGAAAGTAGTCGTTGTTGAAGTTAACAGAACTACGTTGTTGCTCCGATCGGTCCACGAGGGGTTGATTCTTTCAGGAATAGCTCTTTGAAATCATGAGATTGATGAGCATTTAAGCATGACACCAATCAATCAGAAAGACAAATCCTCCATGTCACTCTGAGCTGTACTCTATTCTATGAGAGACAGGCAATCTCCCTGCATGCAAACAATGTCCCCAATTTGTCAGGGACACAATAACAGCCCTGGCAGACCCCATTTGCATCACTGTGTGAACAACAAATG
Source organism: Blennius ocellaris (assembly GCF_963422515.1). NCBI lineage: Eukaryota > Metazoa > Chordata > Actinopteri > Blenniiformes > Blenniidae > Blennius > Blennius ocellaris. The sequence goes on along the minus strand of NC_137650.1, from coordinate 21,059,375 downwards.
TAATTGATCACAGTATTGATTATTTTATTTTGAGAAAAGAGATGTCCCCAGAGAGTATTTGATACAGTTGAATAATAAGACTCTGGGATTTATCTTCTTTGACCTTTCCAAATGTTTCTGAGCAAGAATTATAACAAAACAATTAATACCTTGCAGTTTTGCGTTAAATTAATGGAAGCAAATATTAAGAATCAAGATTATCTTTTAAATAATTCACAAGCAGTCAATTCAGTATCATAACATCTAAACTATCTCCATCATAATACCTGGCATGACCTTTATCTTATCATACAAGCCCTAAACCAGCAAGGAAACTGGTTACCAATAAACATTTATGTATCATAATTAGCTTATTTTTGGTCAACACTGTAGAGAGAACAAGACTGTGGACTCTGTACTCTTGGCACTGACTGACAATAGAAGTCAGGCCTTTCAATTTAACTATTGGTAACTCACCATAAATTCAAAAAAGAAATCTATACAAGTGATATGTGAAATGGAGTCCTTCAATACTGTGCTGGGTGGACACATGGAACAAGAAAGGACGGATGGACGGACCAATGGAGAGACTTTCACTTTTCTAGTTTCTCACTCACAGAAGTTTTTTTTTTTTTTTTTTTCTTTCCAACCCACCAGGCGTCTTTACTTCTGCAACCACTCAGCAGAACAAATGATGCAGCCACGCCACTTGTTTGAGTCAGCCAGCACTCACGGTAACTCTCTAATTGAAGATGTACATCACACTGCAACAGTTGCATATTATTAACACACAGAACAAGGGCCAATTGATCATTAGTACATCAATATGTAGTTTGCATAAAATTATTTCCTTTAAATAGTCTGTGTTTGAGGTGACGCAGGGTTGGCTCATCAATAATGTAAATGAGCCGTTAGGGCATTAAGAGGCTGTCTGTGGGAATGACAGACCACTAGGCGTCAGTGAGTTAATATCCAATACAGCCCTCACTGCCACACAGGCCAGTGAATAGGCTGATTGTACACTCAAATTACACCTACCTAATGTGTAGCCATTTTGAGGGAAACTAATGAGTGTTCCAGTCCTCAGAGTTGTACACTTATTCCTATATTTATGCAATAAACTGTTCCAAAAGTATGACGTTAGTTCATCCAAGTTGTTTAGCTGTTTAATATCAGCTCACCATTTGTTTAGTCTCCTTTAGTGTTGGTGTCAACTGACAGTGAACTGTTGTCTGTGACATTGCTTCAAATAAAAAGCGATTAGAGATGATTACAAATGCGATGCACTCCCGAGGAGAATTCCCAATAAAGCAGGCAGAGCTCATGTCAGACCGTGCCCTTTGCCTCAATCCATAAGTGTTCCCGGCTGCCACCTGCAACCTTGAGAGTCTCTCGTCTCCCTCCACACTTCTCCATGTCTGCCAATAATAAGCAGCCAGAGGAAGTGGCATTGGGAGGAAATGTTTACCATGAAATTAGATGTGTCATCTCCAGAATCTGTGATGCAAGCCACAGAGAGGGCTATCAATGTAATCCATCACACAATTGATTCCTTCAAGATAAAGGATTCAAACTCACCGCCTAAAGGTTATTTAGACAAGAAAAGGCCGCCAGCTTACAGCAATTGGCTGTTTGTAAGCATTTACTCCGTGTACTGTATCTTATATGTAATACAGCTTCCCCAGCCGTTAATCTACTTTCCTGCAAACATTATGCTCTGATGACATCCAGACAAAATACTCCCATTAAAATGTGCATACTTAATACATACATATTCCACATCATTGGCAAATAATTTAACATCTCATCATGTCTGGGGTATGTAGCTTTAGGTGTTGGAGAAAGAGAAGAAAATATGTTTGTTTCCACCGGGGACCGGCAATGGAGCCCTTAATGTATCTGTGGAAATTAATTTAGAGTTTATATGATGAACCTGAACACTTACCAATGAAACGTCAATGGTTCTTAAATAATTTTTTTATACAACATCTTATATGTCATGCATTATTGAAACATTGTCACGTGCAAGAACAGTAAAGACACACCGACGCATCCATCAGTGACAGCGTGCACCAGAGTGGTATGTATATTGCCTGAATTTGGGTTGTTAAAGTGGTGATATACAGCAGTAGTTGAAATAATATGATCGTATGTCACAGTGTGCCTGGGCCATATCTTTTGCTGCCATGCCACTCAGTGCCCATACTCTGCCATCATCTCTGAATGCTAGCACACGAGGGGGCTCGTTAGCCTACTATTACAGATGTGACAAGCACACCATAATAGCCCAATTATCCCAAAATGCCAAATTTCACTCCAAAGGAAGAGGAGTGTGTAGTGATTAATGGTGAACACTTAAGGGGAAGAGTTAGACAACGCTGTTGGATAGGAAAGAATATGTATCAGGCTGCCACCACTACAGATGCTTCCTCCCTCCTGACAACTGCAATTCATTTGAGATGCTATTAACATGCATAATTATGCTAATCAAGAAGTAATTAAGTGCCAATTCATCAGAGACCATTTTTTGTCTGTAATTTCATCAAGCACTGCTGTTGGGGTTTGTTTTTTCTTGCATATTTCTTTATACAATATTGCCCAAATGAGGCTCTCTCGTTTCATCTAACAGCCCCTTTGCTGTATGTTTTTCAAGTTTGTAAACAGGATGTGTGGCAGATCCAATGTAATGCAACCCAGCTCTCCAGAATTGATTGAATTTATACAAGAGGCTCATAATCCACAGTGCATTCTTAATTAGTGGACAAGCACAATGAATTCAAATATATCTCTTTGTAAGTGTAGTCATGTACCTCATGGCAAAATATTTTGTCGGGGCCTTCAATTATTTGACCAATGTGAGCAATCAAAAGGCATCGTTCATAGATTAATTAATAGATGAGTCTTGAATGAAAACAATCTTGCAAAAGCCATCAATCCATATACACCCAGATTCTCCAAGTCAGTTCACCAATCCCTGCTAACACTGAGTTAAAATAAAAAAAATAAAAATAAAGGGACATGGATATTACTTTTATAAAGTTTACATAGCACAAGATTGGGAAATCTTTGGCTTCAGTGTTTTAACCAAAGACACTGAAATCGATAAGATTCCAATTGCATTATGGTCTGCTGAACCAAGTAACCCATAGTCTCCTCCCAGCATTTCTCAGGCTCACGAATTATCAAGTCAGGCATGTCCTCTTTCTGACCTGTTACTTTGTGTTTCTAAACTTTTTAATGGCTTTCTGATGCAAGTGAGGTTGCTCAGTTGTCAAGTAGATGCTTTATGCGTTATTAAGGGTCGTATGTGTGTAATGTAATGACCGGCGTGCTCATGGATCATCTTTATGTTCACAGTGGGTTACACTTTGCCCTTCCCCCTTCACTGCCGTGAAGTGTGTATGTGAGTGGCACTTTGAACAAACTGCACTGCTCCGCTGTCATCAGCTTCATCCAAAACACAAATGGCATCAACCATCATATCAAGTTCACAAATAAAGTGGAAGATATTGGGGAGCTACTTTTCCTTTTTGTTCGTGTAAAGTCTGGGAGCGTATTAGAGGCACTGTGTACAAAACCATACACCACTATCGTAATTGTGACTCAGACAACTATTTACAAAGTGAAAGATAAGTGTGCGAAACCCGCCTCCACGGAGCAGAACATCTTATCAGTGAAGTGGAGGATGGAGAAAAAGAGCAGCATGTCCAAGGGGCACTCGGTGCACCAGAGTACATGATCCAAAATCCCACCTCAACATGAGAGCAAGACAGGCATCGCAACCTCAACAAGGTTCACAAGTACCCCCCTTTGAGACCCCCTTTGTGCGATAACTGTCACACATAAAACATGTCTGATAAATGTCTGAACATTTAAACATTGATCTGAAGCAATGTCTAAATCTAAAGAATTGTTGAAGGGTGCCTTTGTGTCATAAACAATTGAACTGAATCGTGTTACATGAGGAAAATACTTTAATCAGTGTACTTCGTGGTATGCTGTCACCGCTAAATGACTGTTTGTAGGACTCAGCTGAGGCATTAATGGCCCCAGAGACTGAAATACCATATGACATGAATCTTCTGATATTTACAGACCAACACCTAAAATTGTCCTGATAAATGTTAGTATGCTGACATTGTTATTTATTCAGGTCACAATGGGAAATTTGATGATTTGACATATACAGAAAAGTAATATTAGAATTTTAGGTAATGCCATGCTTAACTTGTACTTCATCATTGCTCACCTTGGATAAGATTAACAACAAATTTTCTCCAAAGCTGTCCTACTATTTGTAATTGTGCTTCCAGAGAGTTAACATCATTAATTAGCTCAAGGTAAAAGTCTCATGACATTAAAACTCCATATTATGGGCCTGTTGTATAGGTATCTTTTGATCAGTTCTCGACAACTGTAAAGAAATGTATTGTTTTATTTTTTTTCTCCTTAATTCTCCTTGAGATTTCTTCAAGTAAAAACATGTTAAGATAGCCTTCATTAATTATCCTTTTAATATGAATGCTTGAAGCTTAACGCGCTTCTCCTCTTTATCAACTGCAGCCTCAGATAATGGCTTTAACTAGCAGGGGTGTGTCACACACATCGAATCCGGCCGGCTGCTGAAAATGTCAGTCCAATCTGTAACACACCCTGTACTTGGGGGTGGGTTCGGTTTTTCCATGTAAATGTGCTTTGATTCAAGGCACATTTACAGTTGTTGTTGTTTTATTATTGGTGCTCTATAAATGAAATACATTTTAATACTTTTAGCATTTCTCCTGGAAATATGTAAATATAGGGAATCTTATCGAGATGGTTTTGCACGTCCCGTTTTATATCATATTGATGCCATTTCAGTTGCAGCTTTAAAATCATAATGGAAATTCACAAATATTGTTTTGACAAGCGAAGTTCCTGCAACTGCATCAGTCAGAACATGAATGCACATGTGAACCGCGTAATTCCCACAAGTATGTGTGATCCCACTCATATATCATACATTTCATACCAAGCTTGTTTTTACTGTTAGAAAGATTTGTCTAGCTGAAACAAAGACATGTTATTTAAACTTAGTGTTATAAAATCTAACAATTTAATGTCAACTTATAGGAAATGTTCTACTAATGAAATGTTGAATTGCTCATCAGACTCAGCAAAAGTCTTGAATCTTCATAATTGCGTTTTTTATCTCTGCTCCAAGGATCGCAAGTTGTCCGGGGCAGCACAGCACACATGAAATGTTATATGCGATGACATTCCTCTGTCCAGTTTCACTCGCAGAGTCAGACAGGTGTTCTCATTTGACACGAAAGCCTCTGGTGATGCATGTCAGTCTTGATCACCCATGATGATGGCCTGAGGTGAGGAAACTGCTTCCATTTCTCTGACATGGGAACTGTTTAGAGTTTCAGCACTTTCATGATAGTTTTGTCAGTCGGAACAAGCATTCAGGCATTGAGGTGGACAGTAGCTCCTTTTGTTATCAGTTTTTCAGGCTGCAGATTTCAAGATACTTCCTCTTGACTGTAAATTGTTTTTCTTATCCGTCCTCTGTGTGTGTGTATGACAACGTGTAATTTGTCCCTCTGTTATATCCTGCAGCGTGTCACTTTACCCCAGAGGTTAATCGTCACGTTCACATCATCTTAACATTATGGCTTTATTGGCCATTTTCTAAGTCCAACCTGTATCGTGGCCTAACAGTTACACCTACAATGACACTGGTAGAACTGTTTTAAAAGTTTAACAACTTCATAGCACTTCAGTGGAATTTTATTCAGTTTACGGAAGCTTCAAGTTTCTATATGACTATGCTGTATTTGGCAAAATAGAAATTAATTTGATTGACTATCAGACGAGTAATGGTTGTAAAAAGAAATGTTTTCACTCTAACAATATTGAGTAGAATGACAATATAATGTTGAAAATGCTGCCCTTGTCTCATGTCATGTTTCTACATATAACATCCATATAGCAAGAAGTGTTTAGCCTTTCTGATTTTATAATGCAATGACCAGCAGTCCAACAAGTAACACATCAATCAATTTTTGCTTAATGAGCTGGCCTGCATTCCATGTTTGACTGGGGCGATGTTTTTTGTCAAAAATAAAGAAAAGAAAATACTCTGGGTTGTCATACCTGAGTTCTTCCATCTGAGCAAATCATCTTCCATCTTCACTTGCTTTTGACACCGTTAGAGGTGCTTTGTTGTGGGTTCCGATTGTCTGCTGATACTTCAAAGTGCTTTATACCCCTTGAATTTTCGGAAGTTATTATTTTAAGACACAATTGGAGGCACATAGTGATGTTACATGGGTTTTTCTCAGCATGGGACGCAAACAGAGACAAACAGCCTGGGTGATCCCGGATGGCTGTACAGCAGTAAGATGGGCTGCAAGGTTTGATGGGGCAGAAGAAGGCTCGTGTAGACGGCTGGCTGCTCCTTTTGACGGCGTGTCAGGGTTGGCTCGCAAGCTGCTCTGCCGCATCTGGGTGATGCAGTCATCATTGTGGCAGGCCTGTCAGAACAAACTGGTGTGCTGGAGACAGATACAGCTTTAGTGGCTGGATGGAGAGTATGCAACACATACGCCACCCTAACATCGAATATGTTCCCCAAACTGGCAAGCTGGTGGCAAGTTAATGACAGGAACGACCAGTGACATCATATAAAAACATGATTATGCTCCAGTAAAGACATCTGAGTGAGCCCATAGATCAAACGGACAGGGTGATGACTTAAAGCACTAACACACTGGATACTGGCATTACTTTAAACAGGAGCCTTGGTACAAGAATCAAAGCCCCCTCCTCCCTATAATTTAAATGAAATATGTAAGCTCTAAAGTTGCACAGAATAAATAAACATTAGACACACAAACACAAAGAAAGAAGCTGAAACTGAAAAACAACCAAAAAAAAAAGAAGGAAAACTCAGGTATTGCCAAGAGGGGCTTCGCATTGCATCACCAGTGCAGTGTTTTTATTTGTGATGTATTCAAATGAATTGACAGGCACAGTGGGAGAATAATGTGTAATCATTAACAAAGGGCTTGCAAATTATTTATGTAATGTAAACCTGATAATTTACTTACACTTTTGTTTTTCATGCGGCCATTAACATGTAAGTTGGATACCGATAAATGTCACAAACACTTTCACTTAATTAAAACAATAGATATCATATTGCAAGGTAAGATGTCAGTCATACCAAAGTCTCCTGCACACAACAATTTACTGCTAACGCATTATGAGAGGGGGCGACACAAATAATGGCTATTAAACTGTCAGCCCATGCAGGCTGGATCACATTACTGAAATTAGCCTAAGATGCACTATTATAAACAATGCCATCCTCTCTTTGCACATGCATATGGACTCATAAACTCACCTAACCTTTGTGTGTGAAAACAATGAGGAAGGCAACATGAAATAGACACAAAAAATGTGTTAAAGTATAAACTGTACTAAGGACGTGTTCATATTTATTATAATTACTTGAAGATGTGTGCTTGTCCTATTTTGATTAATTTAACGATTGGATTATCTTAAAAACATTTAATCCATGACCCATCACACAGACTTTAAACTCAAAAACTCACATCTGGAGAAACATGAATCTGAACCTTCAAATGTCACTCAACCGTATCTCCTTTGTATCTCCTCTGTAATTACAAATGTGAGAAAGTATGGCAGCACCACATGGCATCATATTGTCACTGGGCCAAAATGGTGGTTTCATTTAAAGCAATTAACTATGTACTAAAAGTGAAACCCAGAAAATAATGCAGAAGGATTTCAGGAGTACTCTGTGGCTTCTCACTGAAATGACTGTGGTGGTTCAGCGCTGACGCGGTTTAAAGCACAACACATATTCACAGGCAACACTGACATCTGCTGGTTCAAAAACAGTTTATAGCAACATTGTCACTCAGTATCACCTAGAGATGGAAAGATTACTCACATTCTACTCTCATTAGAAATACAAATGATATCCAGGTAAAAGTAGAAGTACTTCATCCATCCCCTTTTACTGTTTAACAGGTTGTTTTTCAATAATCGGATGTTAAAAAGCAACCAAGTTTTTTACATTTGCTGAGTATCAAAAGAAACCCACACATGCACACAGGGACATCATGCAAAATCCACACAGAAAGGCTGTCAACCCTGGATTTTCTTCCCTTAAGAGTCCTAAATTTCCTACATCACTCTTCAACCTAAAGTACAAGTCGTGATGTAAACCATTTGCTTAAGTAAAAGTATTGATAATGAAATTAGTTTTAACTTATAAGAGATAGGTAAACTATTATTTGTTCATAGTAAAACTTGTTTTGTAATTGAGAGCTTTTGATTAAAACATGAGCGAAATGTAATGAGGACTAATTTAAAGGCTTTGAGAAAGACTATGAAAAAAACAGTAAGTGTAATCAGCAGTACTCTTAATATACACAGAAATACAAATAGTTGCACAGTGAAATACCTTTTATAACCACAGATTATAAAGTTGCCTTCAAATATCAACTTGTTCAGTCTTAGGGTTAGTTGTAATCCAGAGAGTTTAAAACAAATATTGAACCAGTTTGTAGAATATAAACATTAGAAACTACATATATTTTTTTTATTGTCATATAGAGAATAAAAGTGAAAAGTTGCCCTAAAACTCAGAATAGATGCTTGAATGATCTACCTAATCCCTGGTACCACCAATCATCAAAGAGGGGGGGGAGAGTTAGAATGAGCTGTTTTACATTTTCCGGTATCATTTTTCTCTTCTGCTTTACTCTAATCTCCATTCAACGTGGATCAATTGAGTAATGTAACACACTTGTCAATGGGACTAATTTATTTATGAAGCTGTCATTTGTAATCATTGATCAGGATTCAAAGGTAAGACATTCCCTGATTGTTGTGTTTGGTCTAATTGAGGCTGTGTTCTTCTACCTGTGGGTTAATAGATCAATCGGCTGCAGCCTCATCTGCTAGTTAACCACAGTCACAATAATTGATGGAAACATTTTGACAGAATGTCGTTTTGTCCGAGACCCGAAGTTTCATTATGACACTTACTGATGTATGAAAACTCAAATATTGTGAGCAATGCTGACACTTTCTCTGTTATTCAGCAAAACGTTCAGGAATTCCAATAGTGAGAATTTCAGCCTCTTTGTCTGTGTTGCTTGTCTGTGACATTTTTTGACATTGTTGAAGATATTAAAGCACTTGTGTTGAACTACTATAGTCTGTAATAGTCTCATCATGATCAGTTTGTTCTGTGGAAAAGTTAACCTCAAAAGTACTTCTTGAAATTTTCTTGGACTACATTTACTATTTCATCAGTTGATATGTTTTCAAACATATTACATCATATTAAATCCACATAAATGATGGCCTAGTGACCTATCCGAACACGATGAAGTGGGATAGAAGATGGATGGTTCTCAGTGACAATGTCTGAAATTTGTTCTCTCTATGTGTTCAAATGGCACAGTGTGCCAATGCTTATTTGAGTTTGTTGCCTTTTGAAAACATGAAAATTACATTAGAAACTGTAGTTTAATTTCATGACCAATACCTTTCAGGGAACAACAACAATAATTGAATAATGACTTCTTGGTCCTCTTGTGAATTCATATGTTTAATCAGATTGTAGATTTTTATTATTTTAGGTGCCATTTGTAATATATCACATATATTCTTCATCATCAAGGCATTTAACAATGTCAACGCAGTCCAAATTTAATGTGATGCTGTCAACAACAAACATATTATTAATAGCATATACATTTATTATGATTCATTCTTTAAATCAGAACAAAATCAAAATTAGTTTTCTGTCATTAAAAACTGAATTGAATGAAGAAAAAAAATCTATTGAAAATTGACTGGGTGTATTTATAGTCGATGACCAGTAGTGGGCAGTCTTAGATCAACAGCTGTTTGAATCCCATCGGCTCCATCAGCAATATTGTCACCATGCATCAATAAAATCCCAGCGCAATACAAAGTTACATTTAGTTTAATAAAGTAACATACTGCAGCAGTGATAAATACTGTGTTTGAGTCTGTCCATCTCACAAGAAGAAAAGAAAAACATTGAACACTTTGTGATTAAAGCACACTGAACCTTTGAAACATTGTTTGACTTGGACTCAATTTACCAACAAGCCTTGTATAAGGTTCAGAAAATAAATTGTAGTTGCCGGTAAATTAAGCGAGAAACATTTATTCTTAAGGTAATTGTTGTGGATCAATTAAACTGTACAGACAATTCCACTATACAACAACAACAAAAACAACATCACGGAGTCTACCAAACTACTCAATTTAGGTACAAAATGGTCGGTAACATACATTGTTTTAAAAGCAAAAAAAATAGAAGAAGCTTCGGAATCCAACTTGGTACGGAATGCAGAGAGCAGCTTTCATACACAATGTCACTTACAATCACTGTTTTAAGATGATTATTGTTTCAGTAATACCTGATTAAAATAATAACAGCATCATCATAACCTGCTAAATAAAGCTTGTTTGCAGTCCATCCAGCAGATATTAGAGAGACATTTTTAGTTCTCCTTGAAGTCACTGAGGGAGTGAGGTGAAGAAGGTGAGAGTCGTTATGTTCATTGAGACTTATTGTTTGGCACCATTACATTGAACTTGAATTGCCACCTGCTCCTTCCTCTCAGCTGGCCTGTCCAGACTGGGGCTCAGGCCTCTGTGTGTTGATGATGAGGGAAAGCGAGAAACTCCATTGGCTGTTAGCGCTGCACTGTCTATTGGGCAGATATAGTCTGCTGATTCGTCAGGTTTCCGCTTCCTGAGGTGACTGAATTGGGTGAAGCCGAGTTTCTTAGGCTGCAAACACACACGAAACACAGTAATAGATCATTTTGCTGCAATTCTCCAGCAGAGCATTTTGAATGATTAAACCCTCCTGCGATTTGTTATAATTTGACAATAATTTGGCAAGTTTCTTGACTTTTAATATTTCACACACACACACACACACACACACACACACACACACACACACACACACACACACACACACACACACACACACACACACACACACACACACACACACACACACACACACACACACACACACACACACACACACACACTAGAATGTTCTTTTTGACAGGGAACATAAAATGTGTTATTTTGTTCCACCATTTTGGATGTACAAAAGGTTTCAAAGCAATATTTTCTTAAACACAGAAGTTAAGTACTTTGTGCAAAATATTTAATCAAACTATTTGTTTTGTCAACATAATATATTCACCAATCTGCCAGGATGCTTCTAACTCAGGTTCACAGAGCGCTTCAGTAGATCTGAGCTGACTCTGGGCCCTTACTGGGGATTTGGGCTCAACAATTATTTACAATTGTGAATGGAAACTGTAGAAAACCTGTGCATATCTATGAGGAACTTGTAAACTTGAAAGCAGGGGATGCAAACTGTGAATTTTCTCACTCTAAAGTTTTGTAATTGAAGTAAAAACATGTCTTAGTTGACATGAAAAGAAAAATCATATATTTTTACCTTTACTTTAGCAGTGGTGGTGAGAGGCACGTGGCCTGTGGCATTGCCGTACTCCCTTTTTTCCTGCGTGGCCTGAGAACCCACCAGGGCCGAGAAGGCGGTAGCCAAGTGACGACGCAGCAAAGTCTTCTGTGGCGGGATGTTTAGGAGCAGGGCCAAAGTCTCCGAGCTGAAGCGAGGTTCCAAAATCTTCAAAAGTTAAAATGAAAGAAAGAGATTTAGGTCACGAGCAACATAATGACGAAGCCACCTAATGATGTAAGAAGTTTCTGGTACATACAATCAAACCACCATGGACACCACTGCCCCGTAAATTGGGAGCGTACTCGGCCAGATCCACTGCTCTCAGCCACTCCATCACTCGATGGTTAGACCACTGCACCACCTCTGAGGGAGAGGGCTGATTCTGGTGACAATCAATAACAAATCAGCTGTAATCACCCAATTTCCCATCTCACTTGTTTCTTTATAATACATTTAAAAAGAAAATAAGCCAGGAAATACCCTTGAATTATTTTGGAAGCAAAAGTATTGGTTTTGAAAACATTTACTGTCTCTCTGACTCCACCTTGTGGTAAACTGATATACCAACACTATTCAACATTCGAGAGGCTCTTGGTGAAACACTTTTCTTAAAAGTGTTTCTCTTTTTCTGCAACACAGCTCTCAATGTACAATGTACACACAAAACACAATTTAGCATTGAACATGCTCACACAGTTTATTCTCTCCTGTTTCACCCTTTTCTCTCACCTCCTCTCCTGGCCGACGTCGAAGACAATTTGGGTTGAATTTATTGGCATGAAGGACATGAATGGCACATTTAATACTGAGATGATGCAGCTGGCTGGTGACCTTAAGAGTCAACAAGTCATTCTGAGTGAAGAGGAAAAGAAACACTTTAATGGGAAGGAATCATGGTGAATAACAAAATGTATTCAAATACATAGTATTGTGCAAATGTTTTGTCTAAATGTCACAACTGATGTGGAAATAGTTCATGGTCACCATAAAATATATATTTATGCAATTGTATTATTTAAATTAGCAGCATGAGTTCTTCTCTGCACATTTTCGCTTGTATAAAGGCTGATTTAAAACATGTTGGGGAATTATCCACACATCTTCTGTGGATGTAGTCTGGCTAAAATCCTTCTGCTTCATATAAACCCTCATACACTTGATTATGTTAGGATCAAATTAGCGTGTGTAGAGACCACACCGTAATTTCCAGGACCCCTTGTTCTTCTTAAACACTGACTATATGTTTGGAATTGTTCACTTCTCCAGTAGTGAAGTCTTACCACTGTGAGATATTGTATCATCCGACCGTCTACTCGAGCTTCGTGAAACTGGTCTTTATACTGAGGCAAACCGATATCGTCCAGCCAGCCTGAATTCATAAAAACAAACCAGATATTCAGTCACTAAACTAGCATCTTGTTACAAACATCATCAGCAGTCGATTGCTAGGTTGGTCTCTTGGGTGGGTTCCTTTTTTTGTACCTGTAGGTAAGTTTGGATTACAGTGAGTCAAACAACACGGGACAAAACCAATTGGGGCCAAGAGGAGCCCCCACAGTTATATTCTGAATTAAGTACCAGCAATGAAAAAAAAAAAAAAATAAGACTAACATTAAAAAAAAAAAAAATAGAGATCAATAAATTGTTACTAATAACCAACTAAAAAAAACTTTAAACTCGAACAAAAAATTGCCCACCGTGTGTATATTTGCATTTAGCCATATATATAATTTTTTTTTAGACATTCTTGTGTAAAAAAAAACAACCCCAAAACAAAACAGCTTTTATTTATTTGTGCATATTCTGATGAGAATAAAATGCCGTAAGACTTTGAAACATTTCCATGGAGAAAGGACTTACGGGTGACCCAGATGTGATCTAACTCTGATGATTTCTCGAAAACTTTAGTGGTGAAGGCTTTCAAAGCAAGCTGCAGCTTCTTCCGGTGCAGTGGATTCTTCATGCCCATCTCCTGAGGGCACAAGGAAAATACCTATTTAATTAGTCATTCAACCAAATGTAATAACATCAGACATTTATTTATATAGTGTAACTCCAAACAGTTTTTGTTTGTTTAATTCAAATTGATGTCATTGTCTCACCTTTTCAAAGTCCTGAACTGTAGCAGCAAGAAGAGTCTGTCCATTTTCTATCCACTGTCTGGAGAGACTGACATACTGACCGAGTCCATAATCGTCCAGCCAGCCGCAAACCTGCTCTTTACTCCACTGGCTGAATGGAATATTAAGATCACTGAGCAGGAGAGATAGGGGAAAACCAAAAAAGAAATACATCATTTGTGAATGTAGAATTTTCGCTGGGGTCAATGTTTTTCTTTCCCAAAATGTATTGAGTCGTTAAAAAAAACGATACATTTTTCTTCTTCTTTTTTTGGCAGTTTTGTTAATGGTGAAGAAGTCGCGATCAGATTAACTACCACACTACAATTTTGAATATAAGTCAAGTGCTAAATTAGATCAAGATTACCGTAGATTGTCTGATTGTGATTCAGGGGTCCGGGTTAGTCTGGGTCCTGCTGTTGCACGTAGTCCTCCTCTTTTAAACGGACCACCGTCTGGATCAGCTGCCTGGAGGCCTCCGGACTGGGTTCTTCGAAGTCTGAATCATAATAACATAAAAAAAAAATAAAAATTGTTTAATTCACTTAAACTCTTCAAATGTATGCTAAATGAACATTCACTTAAACATTCAAGTTGTACATCGCTTACAATTTAATGTATGTTCTATATAGGTGATATGTACATTTAAACAATTGTGTTGAACAAGTTGCTTTAGTTACAACAAGATGTTACTTTAATTGATCCTGAGACAAAAAAAAAAAAAATGGGTTGCCAAAACAAAATAACGAGTTGATTTGAAATTTTGTTTTGTTTTTAATTAATGTGCTTTTTGACAAATTAGCTGGATGATCAGTCTAATAACTGATTCACTCTTAAGTTATAGCTGATGTTAAATCAGTTGTTGAGAAGCAACATGGTGTTGCAAGCAAGTTATTTTGGTCTGTTTGAGTTAATCTGTTATCATGTCCTGTATTTGTACAAGTTTTAGCAGCATGCAGAATGTTTCAGAACAGCTGTTCTTGAAAGGCACATTAATGAGTCACAATAAGAAGTAGCAGCGACAAAACTGAAGATATACAGTAACAGTAAGCTGATGTGTGTTTAAGGGCTTGAAACAAAACACCATGGAGGCAGTCTAACATCTATTAACGCTCACAGGACAGAGAGAGACAGTAGCTAAGCAGCTGTTCTCATCTACAGCAAAAGGCAACAAACGCACGCAAACTACTTTTACAGTAATGTTACTTAATGCATTCCATCGCATAGTGTGTGTGTGGGTGTGTATAATATAAATTAATGTAAGTAAACATACAATTGTGATGAAAGGTTGAATGTTCTTAATTGTAAGAATATACTATTCCTTGGCCTACTTGGTGATGATTAATTTGAATACAGTGGTGTAATTTTCCACACTCACTTTCCCCAGAGTCTCTTGAAGCTCCTGTTGTTCTTCATGTATTCCGGTGAGCCAACAGTTCGCTGGCCTGGTTGTGTGCCAGCCCCCGAATGGACCGGGGAATTATCACTTGATGTGCTGTCATCAGCTTTCTCCAGTTTTCCTGTATGACAGTTACAAAAACCCTGGTCAATATAATATCACCGTGTACAAAATGATCCAAATTGTTTCCATGTCCCCAATGGGACATTTATTACATGCAGCATTTTAGATGCACTCACTTAGCAAAACCTCACAGTTCACTCAGAGAATTTTAAGCAGACAAAGGACCACTGTTACTCTCCCAAAGCAAATATGTTTAATAAATGGCATCTATGAAAAGATTTGGCCATTTCCTGCACTTTGGTATGTTTAAGACTCAATCTTCATAATCATGGAGACTGAGTAGAAAGCCATAAAAAGCCGACTTTCCCTTTATTCAGGCTACCAAAAGTAACATTAGAAGCAGGATAGCACATGTGGTGCCTGTTCACAGTACTCTATTCAGTGGAGGCACACAGGTTTACACATCATTAAGTTCAGCAAATAATTCAACAGTTAATGCCCCATGAAGGCGAAATGATCTTAGCTCCATATTCAAAGGTGTGATCTTTATGATACATACTGCAGTGAGCCTCAGCAGAGCACAGCAGGAAGAAATTAAAGTTAAGTTAAAGTTAAATTTGGTCAGTCAGGCTGAGGAAGGGTGGAGCAGACGAATTCAGAGGAATTGAGAGGGTGTGTCCGGTGAGAGATCCCAGGATCCATCTGCTCTGTCAGGAACCTCTGCAATTAGCTCTGATCAAACGAACCAAACGAGACCATCTGGTCAAAGGGGAGCGGTTCAGTCCAAATATGAATTCTGCCTTCTCTCATGGAAATTACAAGGTTATGGCCTATACCACAAAAAACCGTGACTGGTCTATCACCATATCAAGGCTCAGTGAAGCAAAAACACTAATCACACATCACAAATAACCACACATTTGTGGAGTTGTAAATTAATATGTTTGGATTTACTTTGACAGGAGTCTCCATCTTCACTTCCATTTGGAGACCTTTGATTGTCACTGCTGCTGTCTTCAGTCCCATTTTGTTCTATCAGGGAGGAACTCATAGGCAGCGTCTGACTTCTGGTGTCACCCAGACCACTCTGGATCAACAGATTCAAAGTAAAGGTTATGACTCCATTAAATACATATAAAAGCACCAAAATGTTTATCGAAAAAAAATTGTAATTATCAATTGTATTCATCATTGAAGAGGCTTCAGACCAGATGTGTCAAACAAGTGCCTGCAGACCAAAAAGTAGCCCACAACACTTTGTTATTCCTACACTTTGGAAGGTCAGGCTTGACAAAGACATTAAATAATATGTTTCTATTCAAATAACTTCAGTTTCTGATGTGTCTACTGTTTCAGTGACAGTAGACGATACAACGAGAGCCAGAACTAAACAGCAGGTGGCAGCATTGTAATGCTTTATAAAAAGCAAGTTCACCTATTGATGTGGAAATACTGCTGCATCAGCATCAATGCTTTACTATGTAAGGTGACCAAATGTGCATTTTCGCCCAGACACAGTCACTTTTCACATCCTGTCTGTCGGCATCGAGGTGTTGTTGTTGTTGTTGTTGTTGTTGTTGTTGTTGTTGTTTTTAATATATTCATTAAAAGAAAAAGAAAATAATTTTGTTGAGCTTGTATTTAAGATGTCTGGCACTTTGCACAGAGTACCTCAGTACTTTGTTGCATGTGAGGTAATCTCTAAAAGGCTGTGCAAGAGCTGCATTGCTTCTCATTTATCTTTATGAAGCTGCTGTTTTGTGGTTTCAATATTATGTTGGAAAAAAACCATAGGATATATTTTTTTTCAATTGTGTGAAACAGGAGAGTTTTTTTTCAGAACTTGATTTCATTTCATCTTTTGTCAAGCTTTTAAAATAGAGCTCATATTTTGTCTTCATATACAGAAGAAGCACTATTTCTGTCATTATTATTATAATGAGACTTTTAAGTTATTTTTGTACTGTTGAAGACAAATAATTCTAAAATGGAAGCATGTTGAGTGACCTTTGAAATAGTGGCTATAAAGAGCTGTGACTTTGTTAAATAACTGATTTTTGGTATTTATACAGAGGAGGTATACTTCGAATTTATTCAAATTATAAGGCAAGTTTAAGTTTCCTTTAAGTTTAAGTCGATCCATGTGTGATCTGTTTTGGCATAAAAAGTATCATATACTTCACACTACGAGTGGTGAAATTCTGAATGTGTGTTTGCCGAGAGCTGCAGAAGTCACATGTTCTCGAACACAACAGTACTTTGCCTTCATTGGCGTGAAACAAAAACTTGCAGCAGATACAATTAGTTTTTTTATTTGTACTAAACATGAAAAACGAGGAACATTCTTGAGTTGACATTATTTATAATTTACTTTGATAACATTTGACTGATTCTGCCCTACTGCGATCCATCCCCTGAACTGAAACAAGTCTGGCACTCCGGCTTCAAACGGTGGAAGAAGTCAAGAAGCACAACCTTAAGATGTTTGGAAATAGTATGAATTAAGTAATTCATGATAATACCTTTTGTTGATGTTCATTAGTCATGTCATTCATACTACTCGACAAAGTCTGTGAATCCATTCTGGGACATAAAAGAAAAAAAAGAACTCAGTAAAATACTTTTGAGAAATATCAGCATCATCAGTAAATGAAAGCTGATTCATTACCTGGAGTCAGTGTCTCTCGGGACTGATAAAAGAGATGTTTGCTGAGAGGACGAACTGTTTGTTGAAACCTGTTCTGGGAAAAATGTAGTTTAAAACAAAATAGATTGTATGTCTTTTGAACAGGCTCGCACAGTTCATTTCGTTTGTTCCCACCTCAGATTTCAGATCCTCAGATTGTGCACTGGCTGAGTCAGCACTCTTCATCATGCCTTGCTCTTCTTCCTCACTGCTGCTGGACAGACTCCTACCATTTGACAACGATCTAACAGCAGGTGGAGCTAAAGTGACAAAGAAAGTTTTCAACTGGAGCCGGTGATATGCATCAGAAAAGGAAGTGTGATGAATGATAAAGAATAAGGTGGTTACCTTGCCTTGTGATGTGAGTGACCTCTCTGAACTGCCTGCACTGATTCAGGAGCAGAGTGAGCTCTTCAATACGCCGGTCCTGCAGACAGCAGAGGAGTATGGGCTCGAGGTAAAAAAAAACTCAATTAAGATGTTTATCGAAGGTTAAGGAACACACATACTGACTGCTCGTCTTTCTCTGTTACTGACTGATATGTCACATAAACATTTCTACTTCGCCATATGGCCTTTACATCAAAGTATTGGATAGGGAGGGGATTGACAGGCCGAGCTGGAATACTTAGTTGTGGTCACCAGCTGTGTGGAGTGTGTGTTTTTTTGAAGTGGTGCCCATGCCTGGTTTCGCCATGGTTGTCTTAATGTAGCTCACTCCAAAATTAGGCTTGGCAGAATGAGGCCTACTTATGTGTGGCTTTGCCTGAAATGGCTCGCCTTGGGGGTGTGTACACCAGTGTGTGTGTGTGTGTGTGTGTCTTCACTTGAGTGCCACATGTAGGCCTGTGTCTGTAAGTCTTTAAAGTTCAAGATAGACTGGATGAGAGAATACAAAAGCCCCTCTGTGCTATACATGGTTGGAGGGTGGGGCCTCTGAGAAATGACAACTTAAAAAAAAAACATTACTTTCTAGGTCTGTTGGCAGTACGTCAGTATGTCCATATACAGGCCAGTGAGTAACTAAATATTCTACTAAAATTAGGACACCACTCACTTTGATTTGAACAGCATAATCACAGATAGCTGTTTTGAATGGGAAGTGTGTGTGTGTGGGGAGGGGGCTTCCAGGTCACTGGTAACATACCTTTTCATCATTAGCAGCTATTAGTGATTTCATTCCACTTTTCAGTTTCTGTAGTTCTTGATCTAAAAGAAGGAATTGAAATAGAAATATTTACTTGGATGCATTCATTCTGAAAAGGGAGAGAAAGGGAAAAGTAAATCTGAGCTTGTTGTATATTTATTCCCCACCAGAGTGATATATAAACCATGTATTTCTAGATTTAACCAAGCCATTTTTATCTGCCAATCATATATTTAGGTCATGTCAGCATTTCTATACTTGAGCTCATGGTCCAGAACACTAAGTGACAATTGCAGACATACAAGCGACATTACAAGTGAGTGACAATGATTACACAAAGCAACTATCCCAGAAAAGTGGTTTATGATAAATACAATTATGAACAAAGAAGACATTAGTCATACAGTAATCCACAAATAACCTCAAGAGCACAGAGATCAAGTAATATTAAACATTAGTTGATGATTGTCAAAACAGCCCCTAAAACTGAAGATCAGGAAAAAATTCAGAAGAAGTATATGAGATAAAACAGAATTAACATAGTCAATTGATTTAAAGTGACTTTTATTAAGCTCTATTTAGGCTTACATTTGGTGTTTAGCCTCCTCCTGTACATCTCTGAGAGAAAGAGACACACGGAGACAGCTTTTAAAGGGCGATGGCAGACTTTTCCCACAACCGTTAACTGAAAGTTATTGAGTCCAATCAACAATCATTAACAGTGCCACCTATTAGTTTGGGCACGCCAGAGATGGAGGTTGTGGTTGAGAGGTCGACTAAGGGCCTGGTGTTTGGTGCTTTTCTTACCTCTCTCTGTGCTCTCAGTGGGTAGAGAGGGTCTGGTCATCAGCTGAGTGTGCAAACTCTCAATTTCTGCGTTCTTAGTGTACAGGAGCTGCTGAAGGCTGCTGATCTCTGCCTGTGGGTAACAAATACGCTGAGGAATTTCGCAGGAAAGGAAAGGTATTTCTGCAAACGTACGCTGTATGTGCCAACACATGTCTTTTTTTTTTTTTTTAAGTGGTCACACCTAGTAAAACTATTACACAGAATAAACTGAGTAACTATATTGTAATTATAAGTATCTGCACATGTCTTTACTTGAGAAGCAAATCACAAGACACTCATTTCTCAGCAGTGTTCACATATGAATCACCAGCAACAAAGCTGCAGTGAATTTTAAAGTAGCAAATGACTGGTGTCTGGAGTTTATAGCTTGTTTTGAAGTACGTTACAGAAGGAACACACACAGATGGCAATAAAGTGGAGTTCAGGCTGATCTGTTTTCCAGTGTCTTCTTACTATTTTGTGGAGAAAACACAGTTTTTCTTCTCAAATACCAATGGTCTTTTGTACTCACTCAAAACACTGCTTTCCACTAATTTGTTCAAAATGTACAATAATTGCTTGCAAAAGTTATTAACATTGTTGGCAGTTATTCCAAAGTGCATAAATATTTTCTCAACTTGATTGATGGAGTCATCAACCCACACTCAAAAAATGTCTTGGTGGCAATGCCCCAGCAGTCGATGAAATACACCTATAAAGTTTAAAGCCTGGAAGCCTCTGTGACTTATCTCAAAGAATTGGGTACCAGAGCCACTGTTGAGGACTATTCCGTCTCTGTGCTGCATTGTGAGAACTGTGGCTTAATAGTTTGGATTCAGTCAGGTGTTGGACCCCTGACCGGCTGTGCATTGTTTACACTTCTGTTGGTGCTTTTCATCAACAGTTTTGAGGCACAGCTGAGGTCAGGTGGGTATTCTGTGTGAAAGACTGAGGCTTGTTTTCCTGCTCTTAGCACATGACGTGGTTCTATTGACTCTGTTGCATAAGGGCCGCCAACATACTCTGGAATGGTTCCCTGCTGAGTGTAAAGTAGTAGGAATGCAGATCAGCATATCCAAGTCTGAGCGTATCATGGAAGAAGATGGCATAACTTCTTCAGGTGGGATGGGAAACTACATATTTGTGGATAGTTGCGAACTGAGTTCAGTCCAAACGCCCATCTTCACCTCTGACCATGAAATGTGGTCATGACAGGAAGAAAGAGATCAGAACACAACAGCGTCCTATGACGGTGGCTCTTTTTCATTGTGACAGTGATTACTTTGACAATCCAGGAGGGACTCAAAGTAAAGCCACTTCCACAGAGCCAGTTCTGGTTAGGATGCCCCCTTGGTCTCTTCCTTTTGGGATTTATGTGGTCTCTTTTTATGACTTGGGTGAAGTTATCCTTTGTTCTCCTTGTTAGCACGATGACCAAATGTAGGTGTATTGAGAAAGATATGCCCATATGTAGAATGTGTTCATTTTGAAATTACAGACCACAGCTGCATAAATGTGGTCAAATCCTACAGTTTTCTGAAAACTTAAGATTATTTGATATTTTTTGGCAAATTGCTACGCACATTTTGAAACCTCATCCTCATTCAACACATGGACACATGTTGACTAGCCAACATCATTTATTTTGAATGTTGAAAGTGACACAGCAAACATCAGCAGTGCACTGGGAAGAAAAATAAAGTGTATATGTATATAGGTATAGATTCTATAGGTATGGTAGGTGTGGATAAATGAACATGTGCAAAAGAGAATGAGTCAAAAAACTGGCTGGAGTATAGTATTGGACCACAATTTAGAAAGTGGAGTGGTGCTGATGGTGAAATGCAAGGTGTACGTGCAGATATGCAGAATCGTCCGATTACCTTTGTTGCTTTGAGTTTCTTCTCATACTGTAACTTCTCATCTTCCAGGTGCTCCACTTTCTCCTTAAGAGTACGGAGCTCCTTTAGTAAGCCCTAAAACACAATGTGTACACAATTAGCTTGTCTCAGCATACCCAGCTGATGTGAGCCAATGGCTCATGATCTTTTAAACCCCACAAAATGTCACATGGCACAAGATGCATTTTTGTTGTCACACACTGGCTTGTAACGAATGCATATAAAGTTTCCTTCTTTTTCAAGCAGAAGGACTAAATTTAACAGTGGCATGAAGCACAGCTGAGCATTGAAACCATCTCAACACACCAAGGTGAGACAACCCATGCTGTGCACAAGATTAGAAGTCATGCAGGCAGGCTGTGCCTACACTTTCTCCTCCATGGTGATCCTGAGGCTCTTCATCTGAGATACTCTCTTCCAGGCTGTGTGTGTCCCCATCATACTCGTCTGGAGCCTCTTCTAGTTTGTGCGTCCCCCCTGAGGTCCTGTCACAGGACACCCCCGGGTTTGAGTCCCGGCTGTCTGCAGACTCCATGGGGCAGGTCACAGGAGGCTTGTTGTCAACCGGACTCTCCAAAGCCTTTTTCTCCTGGATCTTGCTATTAATCTCCTTTTGAAACTGACACATTTGCTCTTGCAGCTCACTAATAAAATTCACTACCGTCTGGCAAATGGGGGAGAGAGAATCAAGAGAAATGTTCAGAAAGAAAGAAACAAAGAAAAACTGAAATTAATTTGCATATTTATGCTTGTTTGAATAATAGTTTTCCCTTCCAAGCCATGCTAAAATATTCTATCACTTTCTATCCTAAAAATGTTTTGAGTCTGAACAGATATGACCCTGTGTTAGCAAATGTTTATTTTTTTTGGCTCATCTCAATTTAGACTCACTGGATCAGTCCCTTTTATCGGACAAAGTCAAACACACATTATTTAGTAGCAAAGATGTTGTTACACACCTGACAAACACTATGTTCCTGAGCAAAATTCTTGACTTCTCTGGCAGTTTGTGCTGATAGATTTCAGTTGCTGCAAGAGCAAGGATATGTTTTCTCTTGCCATCTTCTGGAGGTGAACCTTGCCCATGTTCCCTCAGAAAAAGTATAAACAGCAGCCAAGTTATGCTCGGACTGTGGACAGAGGAAGTCTCACTTGGGGTCCGTACAGCGGATATGACAGATGACACGGAGTGCCTCTGCCTCTAAATTTAACTATGAGCCTACTGGCTCCACAGCAAAGAGGCTGTGTGTGTGTGTGTGTGTGTGTGTGTGTGTGTGTGTGTGTGTGTGTGTGTGTGTGTGTGTGTGTGTGTGTGTGTGTGTGTGTGTGTGTGTGTGTGTGTGTGTGTGTGTGTGTGTGTGTGTGTGTGTGTGTGTGTGTGTGTGTGTGTGTGTGTGTGTGTGTGTGTGTGTGTGTGTGTGTGTTTGTGTCATAGAAGCAGCACGTGGGATGCCAGGAAAGCATTTTAATGCTGTTTTTTCTGCTTTTCTTAAGTCTATGCAGCTGTTTAAGGGAAAGTAATCATTTCGCATTGTGAAAGCAGATTTGAGAATCTGAAAACATACCTGATGGCTTTTCTTTCTGCTTGCCTGGGCAGACAACCAGTATTAACTCAAAGCATATACAAATGAATGTGTGAAGAAAAAAGGCTTTTCTAAATATGTCTTGACTTAGGAAGCGGATCAGTTTTCCAGAATGACCACCCCCCCCAACCTTTTTTCCCTCCACGAAGAACTAAATTCTCTGGGTTGAAGCCTACACACACTCATATTTTGCCCGTCATCCATCATGCCAGCTCTGCTGTGCTTGAACTCTTTTAACCTCAGGACACAAAGAGTCTTTGACCAGCACTGTTTTGACAGTAAGCTATACATTATAGTATCCTGTCCAGTGATAGTTTGGCTTTTCCTTTCTAAAATTTATACAGTCAACGAATGCCCAGGAAATCTGCTGGTAACTTAACACACGAGTCCTAAGCAAATACATGATTCAGTTCAGACCGGCAAAAACATTAAACCCAGGGAGACTTTTTCCTCTTGAATTTGCAGGATCAACAGAGCCAAGCTCTGGGTGAATGTTCCCTTCCATCCATCCAGAAAGTGTTTATGGTCTTCCATAAAATCAGCAGCTCACTTCGAAATCGATCGAAACACTATACAGATTTCCGTGTCGTTTCTCATCATTCTTGCCAAAATTAAGTTCACATTTCCAAAGAATTGAGAAAACGAGAGGCTTCTAAATTTTTTAAGCTAAAGTCATTTCCCCTTTTGCAAGTAGTCAACAGTGAAAAGTTATTTCGATACACAGTACACACGCACACAGTCATCTAACTTTATTTATGTAAATTAGAGTGCCTGTGTTTTGTCCTATCTTGTATTGGTTTTTATGTTGTTTTTAACTTTTTTGAGGTGACCTTGAGTGTTGTAAAAGACGCCGATAAATAAATACTATTTAATGTATTATTATTATTATTATTATTATTATTATTATTATTATTATTATTATTATTATTATTATTATTATTATTATTATTGCTGTTGTTGTTGTTGTTACAAGTATTGATTGATTGGCTATTTTAGAATCTGCCATGTAGCTACATATTTATAGTAAAAGATTAACAACAGATAAAGTAAGAAAGTAAGCAAACTGTGCAAGTGATTAAAAAGAGCAATTAAATCAAATAATGTTACCACTCAACAAGGCAACTTTTGTATTAACATTAAAAAAGGCATATAAAATATGTAAAGAACTAAGGATGAATAACTATCAGTTTGCTGGACTTTAAAAAAGTAAACAGTCTAAATCTTTAGGAGCAGCTTCATATTGCCTCAGTAAGAGGTCTTACCTCTGCCTTGTGCTGCCTTTCAGCCCCATGGCCCTGTTTTCCCTCCATGTCTGCCAGCTTCAGTTTCAGGTAGGACACCTCCCCCATAAGACCCAGCTTCTGGCTCTCCAGTGACGTTCTATGCAGGAGCTCCTGTCATCAACAACACACAGCAAGAGTGTGAAGCGGCACAAACAGACAAGCGTGTGTACATTATCCCTTCAATGGCACACTCGGCACAATACTTACTGAACAACAGCAGCATTAAGTATGAGGTACAGCGAGCTAGCAGTTCTGTAATGACAGTCCCGTCACACAAACCACACTGGTTTCAGAAGCTGTTTGAGTGGCTAAATATACACAACCCATGACCACTATTTATAATGCCTATTTCACAGCTCACTCAAAGTACACAGCAGAGTAGGGGGGGGGAGAGAGAGAGAGAGAGAGAGAGAGAGAGAGAGAGAGAGAGAGAGAGAGAGAGAGAGAGAGAGAGAGAGAGAGAGAGAGAGAGAGAGAGAGAGAGAGAGAGAGAGAGAGAGAGAGAGAGAGAGAGAGAGAGAGAGAGAGAGAGAGAGAGAGAGAGAGCAAAAGCATGTAAAACATCCATACAGAGAACATCAAAATAACTCTGACAGGTGCATTTTCCTGTCCGGTGTATGTGAATGGCCACCAGTCAAACCTGGTGTGGAGGGACGATGTGGCAAAACGGTGCTGTGACTGTTTGTCCTGAGTGGCTGTCAGCCTTCAGAATGAAGCCAAGCTATGCAGGCAGATGTAATACTAATTTAGTTGATGTCAGGTGCTAAATCACTTAAAGTCCAGAAATGAGCATCTGGGGCAAGAGAAACTGTGCATATAGATACATTCATTTAAAACTCTGGCTTTGGAAAAATATCTGGCTTCTTCTAGAGTCCACATGGAAAATATTAGAGCTTTGTCACCAGGAAGAGATTTACGGCTCATGTCCAAAGCCTCATAATGACCACGTCTCCGAGAAACCAGCCGTGGCTGCCCTTTGATACTCTAAATACATACAGCATTGCACAGAGTACACATTGTGGATTAAGTTCACAACTCATCAGATAGATAGCACATACGTAGTCCTGTCGGAACAGACTGAAAGAGTCCAGTTTAATTATTTTTACAGGAGTCGGGTTATAGGAATGAGATGTAATACCTGATTCATCTTCCAGTGCCTGCCTCCAGCATATTGAAACTTAAATGTCTGTTCTTCATAGATGCAGTAGTCTCAAAAAAGCTGTAGTTAATAGTTTCATATATCCATTCCGTTCTGTTGTCTTGAAGTCTTTAATAAAGTCGCAGACGTGAAGTTGAAAGCACACACACAACCGAAAGTTGAGATACACTTCTAACCCTTCAGGGAGCACCACCCCTTTGCTTTTTTCCCTCCCATCTCTCCACCTTTTTAATGATTCCTCCCTTCCTTATTTCCTTATTTAATTTCTTCCTCTTTCTCTTGTCTTCTCCTCCCTCTTTCTGTCATTCTGTAGAGGCCTGAATGCGAGCAGACCGTGTGTTTACTTGTTGGAGGTGGGGCTTATGGTTCAGCAATCACCTGCTCAGACAGACTATTCAAGCCCTGCATAAACCACTAGACATATACTCTGAGACAGCGGCCAGGAATGAGCCTCAGCCTCCTAAATATTTTGGTTGTCAAGGTAATGTGCGGCCAGATCCACTGGAATTTGAAAGAGGAATTTTTTTTTTTTTGCCAGGAAGCAGAACTCATCCCCAGTTAACATTGTGTTATGAGAAAAACTCTGACATGTGGATGAGGCACATTTAAAAGATCAATGAACTGTCTGAGACTGTGTCACATTTCATTAAGAGGAAGAACAGTACTGATATAACAATACTGCCTGCCTTCTGGTGGAAAGCAGAGTTTTCTGACTTTGTTACGTTCACACTCCTGAGAGCCGTTGGTATGCAGGGGGTTGAGGGAAAGATGTTCTGATGCAATGTGTCATGAGTTGAGATCAGTTAGTGTGAATACCTGCTGAAGCATCTCCTCTGTGGAGTTGAGTTTGTGCTGATGCTCCACCAAAGAAGTCTGTAAATCACTGATCTTCACCCCCTGAGCTTCCACCTGGTCTGTCAGCACACTCACCTGCAAGCATTTGTGTAGATGGGCAGACATATAATAGATATGAGGATGCTTTTTTATTGTTCATCCCAGAACTAAAATTGTTTATCTGACATTTAAAGTAAAACTTTATCTCATGATGGCAGACTGCACCGAGCTGCATTCTAAAAACCTTCCGCTTTCCAGTTTTACTATTATCTCACAGTAAACTATTCATGAAAATTTGCCATTTTCACTGAAATGCTGCTGCTCCTTTTGTTGAAATTTCTACAGCCGCGCCAAAAGAAACACTGCACAAATGTCCTTTGAGACAACATGAATGATCCTTTATGTCTCGGCAGGTGGTTGCAACACTTCAGTGGCTGCAGCAATGTCAGCAGAATGCAGGTTAAATGCAAATCTATTAAGGCCACATAATAGCTAATCACTTGCTAAGAGGCAGGTCCAACCAGCCAACTGGAACAGATTTTCTCTGGAACACAGAATGTTTTTTTTGTTGTTGTTGTTTTTTTAAGTAAGACCTAAAAAACTAAACGGGGCACTTTGCCTCTCCCTCTCTCTCTCTCTCTCTCTCTCACACACACACACACACACACACACACACACACACACACACACACACACACACACACACACACACACACACACACACACACACACACACACACACACACACACACACACACACACACAACCTGCTTCAACCTGTAAGAACATTACACACACCTACACATGCACACGCAGACAAACACATGACACAAAGCGAGATGTTCCAGTGTTGTAACTTCACTTAATCCACTTCATAACTGTTGCTGCACCTATGCAGCAGTGCAGAAACACGCAGTTACGCAACAGCCCAACACCCTGATCTACCTTTGTCCTTTCACCGGCCTATCCTCACCTCTCTCCTCTAACACTGATATGCGAACTGGGAAATGTTTGAAAGCAGTTCCCACTAACAAGGTGGTGTCACCTGTCCCCTTTTGTTTGAGCAGGAACCTGTGCAATGAAACCGATTCATTTACAAACAGATGCTTAGGTATGCCTGGGTAAGCGCATTGGTAGTGCAGCAGCCTTTCTGACACTATCTTACATGAGACAGAGATAATGCTGATAATACTGTATTCAATCAGATTAATACAACCAAGGAGTGGGTCGTCTTACCTGCAGAATTAACGACTCTTTGTCTCCTTCCAGACGTGATAACCGGTCCTGGTACGACTCACTGTTAATGTTTGAATGGAGGTTTACCTGAAGAAAAGAGGTCAGCTAAGTTAGGCTCATTAGATAAACTGTTAATATTAAAATGAATTACACAAACATCTGCAGTACTATATTTTTGGGACATTCCCATTGCAGTAATATAGTGGTCAAACATCTTGCAGTAAAGTTCTCCTACCATCTGAGGAAATGTTGAGCACCAAGTACCATCTGTCTGACATGGTAGCAGGAGCTTACCTGATTACCTATGGACGGTTCACAAACAATATAACTTTACTGCCAGGAAGTGGACTGTTTATTGACCACTTTTATCAGCCACGTTATAAAAAGCTTGAGCATTTATTAAAAAAAGGCACATAAACTCACCACAACAAGATACAGTGGCTATTTATCTCTTTTTTAATGCATCTGATTCAAATAAGAATGTAATTCTTTATATATTTAAGCAAATTTTGTACTGATATTCAGATTTCAATTTTTAAAGAAGTTTTCCTCCGTATACCACGAGAGGGTGCTGACCATAATCCTAACCACCCAATTGTAACATGAAACCACATATTTAGACTTAAAAACATATGAAACTAATGTTGGATTCTGCATTCTGGACCTCATAATTGTAGTGTGTCCCTCAACATTTAGGCCCATTGAAGAGAAACACAGAACAGCACATACATGCTCATAATTTGTTTTCTGTGTGGGACCTTCGTATTATGTGAATGAATGTTCTAGACCCCACTATAACCCGAACCTTCACAAATAAGTGTCTGAATCACTGTGCACCCCCACCCCTCAGGTTTTTGGCCTCACACAAAGAGAAATACAAGACCACACACAACTGCACAGATTCCAAATCTGTAAACACTCTTTTGTTTGAGTGGAGAGTCTGGAGGAGATTTTCAGGTCGTAATCCAGCATTAAAAGTTGTGTACAACATTTTATACCAGAAGATTAGGGCGAATGAAGTATTGGCGGCAGCTCGAGTTGAGGGCTGTCTTCTGGGTTGAGTTATTAGAGAGCCGCCAGTGTGCGAAGGAAGTGAAATGCAACCAAGTCTGCTCCAGTTTCACCAAGACCCACTTTTTAACCACAGCTATTGAAATATTATGTAGTGCAGCAGCCCTAATTATGATCAACCCACTCAAGTGGTTTTCAATAATTGTAAAATACGACTAAGCTTTTTATATTCCCCTGGTATGAAACTTCAAGACTTCAGAGCTACAGGAGTTCATATTTCAGCTGTGTAATATATGCAACATAGTATATGTGGCAGCATAGACATTTCTGTTAATATTTTTTGATCAATATCATCTGCTTTTTAGATGATTCCCGGTCCTCTTGTTTTTCATATCCCTATTTTTTGGCAGTGAAACTGTAAATATTGTTTCTGTCCTTGTCGTGTGCCCAATTATGTTTTAGCAGATTTTCCAAAACCAAGATCAGTCCAATCAGTTCTTCATCTTATTTCCAAATGATTGGATTAAAAAATCATGGGGAAAGCATTCAGTATCCTGGAAACATTAATTATTAGTAGACTTATAGTGATGCACTAATGCTCAGAGAAACTTAGGGTTTAATATGCAGCACTGAATCTGAATCTGTCAGTGGCAACAAAGGTGTGAAAAACGCACAGTGTCACATCATAAAATAAACACTCTTTTCTCACACTATTCCTATTTTAATTTTTTTTTTTATTTGAAACACTTGATCTGTATCTTATGGAATTGTTTTGTGAAGGAAATATTTTACTTGTATATTGCATTTTTTGTGTCTGGATATTTAAGCAGGATTAAAGTATGTTTGAGTTTGTTTCAGTGCCTTTAAGAATAGCGATATCACTACAATATTAACAATTTCCAAACCAATTGGCTTCACCTTTCAGAAAAGTAAGTAATATTTAACATGTATTCAGCAAGTATATCTATGAAAATATGTTCTATATTGATGTAACATACAATAAGATCTAAGACTTAATGAAGGCGGTGATAACTGAAGAGTTTCTAAAAGAAGCAAGATGACTGTCGATAAGTTAAAGTAGCAGGAAAAGATCTCTCTAGGCATATGAACTATTTAAGCATTGGGTAGTTTAGCAGACCTTCCCTCCCATTTGTAAAAAAAAAAAAAAAAAAGAACTGATGTAATTACATGCACGCTTGTAGTGCTTTAAAAGATTATTTTCCGAATCAACTTTCTCCACTCCTATGCAAAAGACACTTTCTCTGCAGCACTGTTTGTTCTACAACATACAAACCACACATATCCCCCCCAAATGATCTGCCATGGCTACTGTAATCACATAGGAAAAGCCACAAAGTAAACAAAAATCACAGTACACTTGTGAGGCAGTGTGACGGTATGAAGAGCAGACATGCAAATGAGGTATGACTTACCTTTCTGAGCCAAGCAAAATGTTTGTAGAAATCAATGTCATACTCCATTTTGCAAGCCCATTGTACTTTTAAGGTTAATTACTAACCGAACTTAGCTTTTGCTTGATCGAGCTCAAGAGGACGGGCACAGACGATCCACAAAAGAAGCAAAACAACTATTTTGTAACTGGACTGCACTCTCTCTCTTTCCTTTTTTACAGACCGTCCATACTGCAGTTGTGGAGCGTGCAGAGAGGATCTTGGTCCTTGTGGTTTCTAGTCTGGACTGCCTGAGACTTTAGAAACAACTCTACACAAGTCAAACTATGCCTGCTGGCTGTGCTCTTTTCCTTTACTCCCTTCTTGCTTCCTGCTGTTTCTCCGTCATACAAGCTCTTAACTGCTTCAGTGTTGTTCTTATCCGTGCATTCTTGCTGACCCTCAATCACGATCTACCAACTTTTCCTGTCCTCCCTTTCTTTCTCGTCCTGCACCTCGATCTGTCTCTACAGCTCCTTCTCTCACAGTGTCTGGAGTGCCCCTCAGTCAGGATAATTTTGTGGGGCGTCCTAAAGGGGAGCAGGGTAGAGGAACGTTTCTGCAGCAGCACATGCTTGTCAGATGTGGTGGAGAGCAAAAAGTCAGTAAAGGCAATGCAGAACAGGAGGAGGAGGGGGGGAGGGGGTTGTAGTTAAAGAGACCAAAAGGAAATATTAATGTAAAGTTGACTGTATAAAAATCAAAGGACAAGTTGATGAACAGGGGAAACACTTGTGGTGGTTAACCTGGACCAAACAAATAAACAAATACTGCAGTAAAGAAAATAAGTGTGGCTGTAACAGTGATTAGGTTGTATAACTACACATATTGAAAACAGGAGCTCTGGATCTCATTACTGGTGACGTTTGCAACATATCCTGCTTTCAGCTTTCTACTCCCTGGCAGACAGGAAAAGGCCCTCCACATGCTGATGGTCAGGATCAAAGAGCACCATATCACGCAGCAAATAAAACCCGGGGCCTCTGTGGAAGTACGCTGTGGCAGGCTACTTGTATTTTAAATAGCTTGATTCCCTGAATCAAGATTTTCTGACCATTGTCATTACATAGTGCAGTCCGTGATCCTTTCTTTGTATGACCAGGGCACAGTGAAACTGCTTACCTCATGTCTTTCCAGCCATCTCAGTATAACACTGGCTGTGTCAGTAGAGACTTGTTTTCTGAGACTGTCCTTTTCTTCCTCACTCGTCTGGATCTCTAACACAGCTCTGAGAGCCTCGGTCAGCTGAAGGGTCTTGAAAGTGGGGTCCACAGAGGGAGGAAATGTCAGCTGCTGAATGCACTCTGAGGACTGGTAATCCTGGCCACCTAACTGCATGGGAGAACTTGAGAGCCCTTCAACCATTTTTCCTTGGGAAGAGTACAAATAATCAAGATTACTACAAGACACTAGTAATTCAATGACAGAAAACTGAAAACTTACTCATTTTATTTTTCGAAACAGCTCACTAACTTATTTGCAATTATTTGGGCATCTCAATAAAAAATGACCAAGAGCCAGTTGGACTCATGGGGGCGCTATCATATCAAAATGGGCCTTGCTGGGCATAAATAGCATCATATTTTGCTCACTGTCTTTGAAATCCACAAATTACAGGTTCAGCATGTAGTAGCAGTTACAGTAATCACCATGTCCATGCTGCAGAAAGTTCTTTTCATTTTGTACAGTTACATCAGACCCTTAGAAATGTATTCATGCCAACACTGTGAAGATGTGCATTTGCTCTAAATGTCACGTGTTTCCACTGACAGTATGTGGTTTTTAGTTGTTGTCTGTCGCGTGGGTTTCCCTCTGAAGCATGTTAATAGCGAAGCTGACACTTCTAATAATAGATCTTTGTCTCCTGACCCTGGACAATAACACCTCTGTGGTCCTGACAAAGGGCAGCTGCTAAAATGTGTCACCTCTACTACAAATAACTTTGGGGAAAGTTTTTGAAAGTGAGTTGGAGTTCACATATTTCCTGCATGGCGGCTAGTGTAAGCAAATTAAACGTAATTAAGATTAAAAAGGAGGAAAAAGCAGTTAAACTAACAGTATGGGAGTTCTTCAAATAATAATTGTCATACTTGTATCTTTTTTTTAAATACCAAATTGTGTTTATATAACAGCTCATATATAACAAAACAAATGTTTTCACATGTTGAACATCCCAGAGTCCAGCCATGAGTGTAGTGTGGGTTTATGTAAAACTACAATTACAAACTGGGCAGTCTATTGAAACTCTGATAATGAAACAGAAAACTCTTACCAGCAATAATGTTATCCATGCGCTCCAAGGCTGCCTCTAACATGTGACTGGCATTCGACGCCATGTCAACACACGATCGCACACTGCAGCACTCGTTGATCTTCATTCACTAAGATGGAGAAAAGTGTTGTCCAGTGGAAACAGTGACAGTGAGGCATTTTTAGCAGAAGGAAAGATTGTTGCAGAATCTCTCTCCTGCGTCTAACACTTACATTCTTTTACACCAGAAGTTACAAACAGCTGCCCTGACATCTGAAGGACCTCCAAAACCCTCAATGTGGCTTTTGGGTTTAAAGTCTCCTCTTATTCTGTGATCTGTTCTCAGCTCTGTTGTCCACATTAGACAAAAACTCCTATTTAGAATAGTTTTTATTGTTTGTATATATTTTTGCTTGAATTTATCTGTGTGAATGACTTTTAATTACTTTTTTAAAAGAGGAAAATCCACCAGATTGAAAGTTTCAGGCCAAAAGCGTTGGTCGAGCCAGAGAGGATCTCATCAGGATGTTTAACCACAGTGACTAGTTTTACTGACACTGATGACGGAAAACACTGGATGCAACATGAAACTGGAGGAAGGCAGCTGCTTTGGAGATATTTTACATTGATTTAATATTAGAGCAACTACTTTCACATAAATGAATCCATCTTTTTTTATTCTGCTTTATCAAGTCTCACGCACGCACACACACACACACGCACGCACAAACACACACACAACTGCAATTCAGAATTATTAATAAACCTCAAATGCATGTTTTTGGACAGTGGGAGGGAACTGGGGTTGTTGGAGAGCTTGCTCTGCACAGAAAGGCAGCTGAGCCAACCTGGACTCCAACCAGGGACATTCTTGCTAAGAGGCTACATCAACTACACCACCATGCAGCCACTGTTTGGACTTGTACAACATGAAGCGATTCTGACGTGCAACAGTCTCTTAGGATAGGCTGACTGTTTACTACATGTTTTATCGTTGCTGTAATCTAACAACGACAGCATGAAGAGGAAACTCAGAGACCTTGATGTAGGGAAAGAATATCTCAGGGGAAATATTTTCTTTCACATGAATTGAACATCATTTTGTGCAGATAAAAGCTGAACAGTGATCTGTCATTATTTGTAGTTCATAGACAAACAAATCAATGTTGGTTTTTTTTATTATTATGTTGCTCCCAAGGACATTTTATCTGAAGTCACACAGTACTGATATGAAATTACTGTTGCAAGAGTTGCAAGGTTAATTGAAACTATCTTACAAAAGGGAAAATACAATAATGCACACACACACACACACACACACACACACACACACACACACACACACACACACACACACACACACACACACACACACACACACACACACACACACACACACACATACACACAGAGTCATCATCTTTTTTGCTGGAAAAATGTGAATCAGACAGTGTGACACCGGGACACGTGATTTCCTGATGAGGAGGTATACTTTTATACTGAGCACCTTGTATGGCAGCTGCATTGCACTGGTGTGTGACTGTGACGAACATCGTATAGCGCATTCGGAGCTGTTAGATCAGAGAGAGAAAAAAGCTCTATGTACGTAAGTGAAATATATTCACCATTCACCATTTATATGATTTTGTGTTTATGTGTGTAACAGGTTGGGGACCTTGAAAACTTTTTCTTTATTTTTTGCTTAAGTTCATTGACAGTGCTCTGCTATACACAGAATGGCCAACAGGGTGCATCACTAGTCAAGGATAATAATATATAGTTGTACAGAGACCTCTCTTGAATGTATTCCTGGAAAACTATGTCACTGAATTAAAAAAAAAAATAGATATAGTTACAAAATGTGTAATTTAACAAAACAAAACAAAACAAAGAAAAAAAACAAAGAAAAAAACTGTTTTATTATAACTGCTTTATGCCAGCATTAATATCAATACTACACAGTTTTCTTCTGATAATTTAAGAAGGTGAACGTTCAGCTGCATTTGTCAATCAGTGGCGAGCTAAGCTTATGTGTACAAAACTATTAAGTTTCCCAGAGTTACGTCATTTCACTAAAACCCTTTATTTTGATGACATTCAGCAGAAGAAGGTCTCATCCTTCACAGGCTGCATCTTTCTGCAGCCAGGATCCATAATTCAGCGGGATAATGAGCCCAAACACACTTCAAAGCTTTGCAAAAGAACTATGAAGACCAAAGCAGTGTGAGGAGTGCTGACTCCTGTGGGCTTTGCTCCCTGGTCACCCGACCTCAACCCCATTGAACATTTATGGGGCCACTGAAGGACTGAGATAAGCATTCCTGACTTTACAAGCAAGCAGCTCTTTTCAACAAAAGCTCACAAGGATAACATTGATCCGGTGTCATGCAAATCTTTCAGTCCATGCCAGTTTTAAGACATGCGGCCATTTAAGGGTACTCCATACCAAATAGTAATTCCCCAACTAAAATCACTGAAAATAGATTTGGACAGATTTTATTTTCTAGATGAAAACAGATTCATTAGTTGTTGTTCATTTCATCATTCAGACTGAAGTGTCACTTGAATTCCCACAACAAACACAGATGCTGGATGGTTCATGGTCAGAGTTTCAGTTTGCAAAGTTGAAATACACATTGTCATGTTTCCTGGTTAAAAGGGGTCAGTGGTGGGCAAGTTAAAGAGGTGGACTTGGGATCAGAAAACTTGCAGTGATTCAGCCCAAACATCAACCATGTTCTCTCGGCCCCATGGGAATTTTTGAATATGCATTTCTGACTAACTTATTATGACCTGAAAGTTTATAGTTTCATGGTTTTGATGGATTTTGCAACTTTGTCAAATAATGAAAAGCTTGGTTTGGAATTGATGAAGGCTGTCAAATTCTTCAAAAATACAACAAAATGAAAGTTTCTTGCTCTTTACGTTTGTTCTCTTCCTACATCCCCTGTGAGATTTTATGACATATTACTAATGATGGATGGATGGATGGAAGGATGGATGGATGGATGGAAAGACTTTAATAAAACATTTTCAACAGGGTTTTTTCTCCAGTCATAGTCAGAGTTTGCCGTTACTGACATATTCCATTTTATGTATCTTGTCAATCAAACTATCAAAACATTTTGACAGATTTGTTATTTCCAACCATTGAAAGTGAAAATGATGCTTGATTTATTTGAAATATAAATTTTTATTGTAACCTATGTGACGCCTCTCAGACCATTAGCTGAAAGCAAGATTGTTATCTGATAACATGCATTTAGAAATTAGATTATCATCGTTGTCATTATTGGATAAATTGTATAAGGTAATACCATTACCATCCAGTGAAGACACTGTGGTGAAAGTGTATTATGAACTCACTTTACAATGTAGAGACACTGACCTTGGTTTCAGCAACATACTGAGAGCCATCATTGATCCATGGCTGGGGGAGATGCATAATAAAAATGGGGTCATGTTTACCTGTCAGACTCACACATTACCAAAATCACAGGAAAACAGTATACATGGGAGATCAACAGCTTTTCCTGAGGAAGATATGACACATTTTCTTTAAGTTGCTGAAATATCTCACTTCAATCTCTTGTTTTTATCCTTTTGAGGTCCCCTTGTTTCTTCTCTATTCCACAAAGTTAATTACTCGGCCTCAGTGCAACTGTGACTGCAGACAGCCAACGATTGGGTCACAAACTGTGATAAACCACTGATGTACTTTTAATTGTGGTTTTTAAATACTGATAACGTTGACTGAAAAATATAACTGTATTGACCGTCATCATGTAAAGACTCAGGCAACGAAATATGGAAGTCAAAGGCTTTCGTCATCCCATCTCATTTAATGAGAATCACAAATAATAATGATTTTTAGTTGGCAACACGCAGAGAGTCAGGAAAAAAAAATATATATTTTTTTTTTTCTTCGAACTAATAGATGGAATTGGTTACGGCACAGAATTAGTTTTATTGCTTTTAACGACATTCACACTTTATTATGGTAAAATATATAATTTGCTTATCTGTTTAGTCAACCGTGAATACACACGTGTGTTGAAATCACAAATACATATTTTTTTTTATCTGGGAAACTTCTTGACATCTCAGCATGTCATCCTTGAACATTAAAATGTATATAATTTCAACAAGCAAAAGGGGGCTATATAGTAGAGGAGTGGTTTACTGTAGCTAAAGTATGCTCTGTGTCCTGGACCCTGTAAATAAACATTACATTTATTTCTTCATAGCCTATTCTTCAGCTATTTCATTTGATTCAATTTCATTCAATAAGCACTTCCTGATTGACACGGCAAACAAATCAGTCTAAAGAAATTGTTTATTTAGCCAAAGCAAGGACCTGGCTAAATAAGCACGATATGCAGTCTGTTTCTCTTGGGAATGGTCCGGTTGTTTCCTTTGATATCCCAGAGGATAATCCACAATACTGATAGAAACAGAGCACAAGGAGATTGGGTGAAGCCAATCCTTTAAATCAGGCATGTTTGGGTACTCTATGAATAAAGAAAAGAAATGTGGACTGAGAAGATAGAAATTTGATCAAACCGCTCCACATGGAAATGTGCCCTCACCTCCGTTGTTGATCTCTGAGATTGTGTTTGATCGATAACGCAATGTGACATGATGTTCCCTCTTACTAGTTTTAGCTACAGGTCTGCCTGATGTATTGTATACTCGCTGGTGTGTGTCTGCCTCTTTCAAACAACTTTACAAATATTAAACATGTTATTAAACCAAGAAACCGGGGCCAAGCTCGATACAGATTATTTATATTTCACATATTCAATTACAGTTTGAATGAAGATTTTATTTCGATTATTTTAGCTGTAGAAATATTTCAGACAGCCAGTCCTTCACAACAACTCAGTGAGAGCGCTTCAGGAAAGTTATGAGTCATTATCATTCAGTGAAAAATGTGAGGTTAGGAAGTCACACAGACTTACAGTAGTGAGAGTCTTTAGCCGTGTATAGCAAATGCCAGATAGATAATTACTTCACCAGGTAAGATGCTCTATGAAAAGAGCACTCTCCCTCCCTCGCTACCATCAACCTGGCTGGATCACAGTTGTACAGCCTACCAGAAATGTATCATACATAGCTCCCACTTACACGACCTTAACAAGCAACCCACACACCTCTGTTTCTGCAATGACAACTCACACCTACCCTCTCCTTTTCTGTCTTTTACCTTATATTCTAATGCTACACAGAAAATGAGTTCTAAGCAGGGGTCACTTACAGTAAGAGGACAACTGTCACAGTTATTAATTTGATGGAAGAAGCTGAAGGTTAGCTGTCATGGGGGGGTGAGACCTTTGACACTGATGAGAAGTAGCGCTGCATTATTCAGTTAGAGCAACAGGAAATCTGTCTATTCATCAATATCTCCATGGGAATCTGGATGTCATACTGTATCTGTGTGAGACTAAATTGAATAGCCTGGTGGCCAGATAGACATTTAAACTCAAGGAAATGATTGTTTAATACAATAGGAATACAACCCCAGTGTATCTATCCATCTTCTATCTCATGTGCTTTATCTACACCAGGGTCACTCTGGACAAGAGTCAATCTAGTCCAGGACACACCCTCGGTGTGTCACCAGTCCATCACAAACAATTAAATTTGCATTATAACTTTGTATTGTGCAAGAGATAACTTGTAAACTCCGAAAGTACTCAGAAAGTAGTCAGCTCCCATGGTTTTTGAATTGAGGGACATTGACATTCTTGCAGGGAGCTTGTAAACCACATTACCACTGATCCACCAATTTGTTTTAAAGCAAATATGAACAAACCAGTTTCTATGTGATTAGTGGTTTCAATCTGAAGAACTCTTTTGATCTGTTGATTTGATTTGAACAGAATGAAAACTATGTAGCTCTTGTAACTCGAGAGATATAGCACTAAAATAGCAGCATTGATTTTTTTTCTTTTTTTATCATTACTTGCAAATTGGAAGAAGCAGCATGGGAATGTGATATGCACTGAAGACACATATGCTTAATTCATAGCTCATTCCACGAGGTGAACTACCATGACCCATTCATCTAATTGCAGACTCTTTGAAGTGGCTCAATTATTTCAAAGGTCCTAATTACAGTATATGCATGTGAGAAGTTATGGTGCATTCTGTTAATGTAAAGACACAGTAGATCAAACATTGTGAAGCATTTGATAACCTTGGCTATTACTCCATAATAGAAAAACAACATTATATATGAATACTCATCAGCGTCAGTGATTTCACTCCGCCTCGCTTACAAATGAAATGACATGGGTATTCTTTGTGTTTGCTATATCGCACCAAGCCTAACATTGCTCACTTGGCCTTCCTTTTAATTTTTACTCAGGTTTTGCATTTTGTTTCAGACGTGCAAAAATACTAACCAGGAACCTGGGAATAGTGCATACGCGCTTTCATTCATTGGTGTTTGAACTGGACTCGTATCTATTCTGGCGTTCTGGAGCTCTGGCACTGACTCTCTGGATGTCTATGCCGCTCCGCTTTCAACAGATGCCAAGAGAAGAAACCACACCTGTTTCCACATCCACTCTCTGTTCTTGTTAGGCATAACTTTGTAGTCTACCAATCTGTGCTGTGGCTTTATTTTGTATTATTGCTAATCTCTTTTAAGCTGCAATGCTTTTATGAATCCGGGATAAATTGCAGGGATAAGGAGAAACTGTTCCCCTGGTGCCAGCTGCATAAAATCCCA
Source organism: Blennius ocellaris (assembly GCF_963422515.1). Lineage (NCBI taxonomy): Eukaryota > Metazoa > Chordata > Actinopteri > Blenniiformes > Blenniidae > Blennius > Blennius ocellaris. The sequence continues at coordinate 21,020,133 of NC_137650.1, read as the reverse complement.
CTACCTACTAAATGAATGCCAACAGAGAGGCATGTGGGGCTCTGCTAATGACTTGAATGAGGAATTGAAAAAAATAAAAGGTCGTGTGCACAAAACAAAGGCTCTGGTTTGGAGACCTCTGAGATCCTGGGCTATAGGGTTTGGCTGAAGCAGACCCTAAGTAACGCACAGATGTCCATTAAGTAAAATTGTTTATCTCATAAAGCCTCTCCTACATATATACATTAAAAGACATTTGACCTTATGTAAATGTTCTCACACTTTCAGGAAAATACACAAAACCGCTGCTATTTCTAGTTCTTTTTTTATTGATTACTTAACAAAATAAATTTTTCCTTAGTGCTCATTCATTGTGATTTTTTATTTTTATATTTTCAAATTTAAATATTATTATAGCAATCATGTATTAAATTGATTTTAATCTGTTAGACAAGATGTCTACTTCAATTTAAAGGCCTAAAAATGATCAATTTATATGGCTGTAATATGTTGATGAAAAGGCAATGGAAGTAGCAAAAGGTATACAGCATTTTAATGTTTCCTCCTTCTGGGTGTTTTGAAAATAAAATTGCTTTGAGGATTATGCTCAGCACAGCTCCTCCATTATGAAATGTCTTCCATTTTACAGTATGTAGCCTGGAGGATATGGTCTGTGCATGTAATAATAAATAAAAGACATTTTTGCAGTGGGAACATTTTTATTGCAACTTGCACCCACTGCCAGCCTTTTAACCAGCACACCAAGTAAATGAAACAGCCAAAGCCTAAATGTAACATCACAGGAACAGTAGAGAGAGACTTTGGCTGTGAGCCATTTAAGCAAATTAAATGAAAAAGGAGGAGCGAGTTGAAAAGTGGTAATTAAGTCCCAGTTCTGTTCCAAGTTTCTTCTTACTCAGTTGAGTCAAGTCAACTTACTAGATGTGGCTGACTGCAGTTTGCTGCTTGCCAACAAGTTACCAAATTATGAGCAACACCGCCAAGCACTTCCAATCTGGTGCTTATTCTAAAATTAAATCAAATGCTCAACGCAAGAGGAACAATACCAAATATCTTAGGTGATTGTGTAGTTTCTTTTTACCCGACTGCTCCACAGTAGTTGGAAATTTTCAGTATTTAATTTCACAGTTGTGTTTGATATTCATAATCTGCTTACTCAACCTGTCACTTCAGCCTGTTTCACAAATTATACTAGACAAACTTATTCAGAAGAGTTTGAAAATAATCTGTCTGCATTTTTCAGCTCGCACTTCAAACAAATTAATCTTAAAATGTAATTAGATCAACATGCTGAAATTATTGATGAGGATAATGAAAAATAATGTAACTATTGTATGATAAAGTTATTTTTTTCCAGTATTTAAGCCTTTCAAGCACCACATGTGTATGAAATGTGTGTAACATTTGTGTTTTCCATCTTTTATAGTTATTCATGCATGAGAAAACCACAGTGAGAGAACTTTCTTATTTAATTTACTGATCAGAACACAAAAGGCAAATTAATTAGTCCCCAACACATGATAAATAAATTAAAACGCAAATTCAAGGGTTTCTTTTTTTTGGTGTTTTTTATGTAATAATATTTATTTCTCACATTTAACATCTCTTACTTACACAGATTTCATCTAGAAATGAACTGTCACTGCACATCAACAGACCAACAGAACAACACGCCGTATTCCCAAAATAGAAACAGAAACAAACAACTGAGGAGAAGTTTTCCCACCAAACCATGACCTCATGCACCAATTCACTACCAAATGAAGGAACAGTATGGCAGTTTGACTGGTTGTTAGTACATTGTGCAAATACAGACTCATCTCATTAAAACAAGTAACAAGACCATGTAAAAAACTCATGACTTTAAAAACTCAGGTATAGCACAGACCTAAAATGTCTGCATACGCCTGCTGTTTTACTCGTGGAACATTATAGAAAAGAAAACATCCATCTTTGCGGTCATTCAACATGCAACTGATCCAACTGAGCAGAGCTCCAGACAGTTTTTGTCTGTCTTCTTCCATCGTTGTTCATGGATGTCTGCATCTGTCTGTTGGTACCTTTATTTGAGCGACAAGTGGTAGCATCACTGTCTAAACGTACAGCGGAGGTTCAAGGTCGATTCATTTTGTCACGTGAACGGTTGCTCAAGGCTACGGAGAAGGAGGCGTCTTCAGAGAATTACAGGATCCTCCTTGGCTACTACCTGTGGTCCCCTGGTACTGCAAAAAGAGTGGAACAGAAAGCATGTCATAATAGAATGGAACCTTAAATATGCATAAAAAATAACAAACATCATAACAAGTCACATGTATGGATGATATTAAATAAAGTCAGAGCCAAACAGTGAGGAAGGGCTTAGAGCTCTTGTCTCAAATTGAAAAGTTCAAAAAGTTAATGCATGTAAATTTGTACGTGTGTTTCAAATGTTGTCACGTGTCACTCCTATCATCACCCTCATGTGTGTTTGGTAACAAAAAATATATCCAGTACAGGGCAAGTGGATGTTGCTGGTTACCTGTGGAACAACATCTCTAATCCAAACATTGGTGAAACAGGTTCAGTAGTAGTGGTTCAGATTTTGCCTGGGGTGGACCCAGACCAAAATTTTCCCTCAGTTTAGACCAAAGTCTTCAATTTTGCTAAAGAATACATTTCTAAATGGCTCACACAACCCACCTAAAGCTTCTTTGACCCAATTCTCAGGTGATGTAATGTAATAGATGTGCTTGTATCCACGCACGCATTCACACAGGAATCATAATTCCTTTTGTGTTCCAAATGACATGGTGCTCTTTGTTCTCTTCATTGGTCCGGGTTGGGTTTGGAGGCCTTTTTTTTTTTGGTTAAGTTTGCATGAACTCCCTGTGCGTGGGTAGGTTTTAGCTGTGCACTCCTGCTCCCTCCCACAGTCGAGCATTCAATTGGACCATTGATGGCTTTCAATGTCCTATAGATGCATGTGTGACTGTCTACCTCACTGTGTTTGCCCTATGATGGACTGGTGATCTGTCCAGCATGACAGCTCAAGACCTCTCAACCCTCTGTTGGATACAGCGGTATAGGAGGTGGATAGATGGGAATCAAACCATAGCCATTGTCGATGCCTTTAAAGGAATGTTCCAACCTCCTGATGATTTTTTTAAATGGTCAGCCAGAAATTATGCGACTGTCATTTTATATTTGACTCATTAGGAGGAGAGTTTATCCACGTAGGTTGTTCCCTCAGTTTTTTTGGAATACATTGCAAAACTGTGACTGCGTTGCCAAGTGCAAAAGAGACATGAAAGCTTTTGCAGATAAAGGGGCTTATTTGGCATTCAAAAGCAAAAATAGATCTGCAAACTGAAAGTTATTAGCTCAGGAGAGAAGTAGCTTGCTGGTTTGTGGGCTTACTGAAGATGAAGTGCCTGTAAAGATGGAAAAAACGTTCACTGCAATCACTTGAGAACAATTGCTGTGTTTTCTGGAGGCTGTGGTGAACATTTCAAAGCACTGTGTACATACACTATTAGCCTAAAAAGAAACATTGTGACTCCAGTTTCCTTTTTTTCTCTAGCACTCGGTGTCTCTTTGAATGCAGCAAGCGGAGACCTTTGATGCACACACAAATGCACAGTGAAGCCATTCCTCTTGCCTCAAAGCACAGGTCAGACAAACTGCCCTTCAGTGTTTTCTCCATTTCTCTACAGTCAGAATATAAGTCTTTGAAATTGTCAAGAGCCAGCCACCCTATTCCCAGAAATTCCATCAAATCCAAATTTTAGGTGAGTTATTTATAGATATACTTAATGGAAGTTAAGTTGAATAAAGCTTCTAAAACTAGACTGTATTCATGAAAAAATAATTCTGATTGTAGTATAAAATAGGAAAAAAAATAAAAAACTAAACTTTTAAGAACTGGTATAATGGACTCAATACAAAACATATATACAAATATATATATATATATATATATATATATATATATATATATATATATATATATATATATATATATATATATATATTGACAAAAAATAGACATGTAATCTATCAGGCTAAAATACAATGGAAGAATGTTCAATCTGCATTACATACTGTAACTGAGGCTCTTGTGCTTCAGGGACAGCAGATGGAAACCATTCTCAAAGCTGAATGATCAGTAATGCAGCAGTGAAAGCTTTGAGATAGCATTAGCGTCAATGCCATACTGTCAGGATGGGTTTCTGAAAACATGCAATCATATGTTCTGAGAGGCAGCAGGGTCATTGGAACTTATACCAGCTGGCTATGACATCTACATACACTCACAATAACACTGCAGGCAATGCAGGATCACCATATAACCTCACATCCATGTTGTTAGACCGTAGAAGGAAACCAGAGTGCCCTAGGTAAACCCATGAATGGTGAAAAGATATACACTCCACACAAATTGTTCTGGCCAGGATTTGAACCGATGATCTCATTATGAGGCACCATCCTCATTTATAATATTCTAAAAAGAAAATAAATCAGTAAATGTGAACATTTTCAGATTGTACTTGTGTGGTTTTGCACTACAAATACAGCTGTAATATTTCAAAATTATGTAAAATTTTGTTTGATTCCACTCATAGTTTTGGTCATACCGTGGTTTAAAAAAGAACTTAAATAAAAAAAAAATACAGTTTCAAAAATTATTATTATTATTTTTTTTTTATGAAAATATGTCCTGGAATTGATTGTGATGTAAAACCAAGAAAGACCAAATCAAATTATAAGATAAGGATAGCGAGTTTAACAGGTTTGTCTAACAAGCCTCCAAGGAGGCTTTTCTTGCCTCAACAGCTATTAATGTCAAAGTAGTTCAAATGTGGACTTACTAGAAATATGCCTTGCCTGAAATATGCCTTGCCTTACTTAAAACTGCAACTATTTGGTGTGTTCTGTCTATCTATCGGTCTATCTCTGCCTGTCTGTTTGTTGCTTTTGTCACAGTGTCACTGTGTTAAAGACGCTCATAAAAAACAAAAAAGTTTCAGGTATTAAAACCACTGAACTCTAACCTTTCAATCTGAAGTTTAATTCAAAACTGAAACCCTTTGACCATGGACAAATGTGTTAGTTTTCAGTATTTGCCGGGTATCATGCTGTCCTTTTACTGACCTAAATGAGAGAAATGGGGCAGGATTTGCCTCCTGAACTAAAATAGGTTTGACACCATTCGTCTGTATGGTGCTGTATCTTCTGTATCAGTGCTTTTTCTGTGGTGTCACATTTGCTTTTTCCTACTAAAAAAGGAAGAAGGTACAAGCTAATATTAAGTGAACTGGCACCTAAGCAAGGATAAGTGGTCTCTCCTGCAGGAATCCATCACAATAAATTATCCAGATAACTGCAGGCTCAAAACTTGCTGTCTTTTTCTCAAAGAAGCAGCAGATTTGCTCTGGTCCAGAGCAGGTTATATATCAGCCATATATCAGTTTCAGATATGTACTTTCAGATAAAATAGCACCCCCCCTAAATCAGCTTTTGAAATGAAAAACAAACACACTTTCTTTTCTTGAATATTATTAAATCTGATATATACTATACTGTACATCAGATATATATTTCAGGCTTTTTTTTTCAGGTCAGGTAAAAGAAATGTTTATTATAAAAGCACACATATTTTTTCTTCTTTTTAAATTATGATACTTGCTTTGCTAGCTTGCCGAAATATTCACATTACCTCTGACCAAAATTGTTTTCGCAGCTTCGTTGTAACAACACACTACTGTATCAATGCATACTAATGAGCTCACTCTGCCTTAATAACTAAAGAATGAGAAGTTGAATCTCTTACTCGCGTATTGTTCTCACTACAGTTTTTCCTTGAGTCCTTGAGTCTTTTAATCTGTTTTACTGTATAATATTATTTTTCATGAAAGTTTAATGACCAGCAATTGGCTTATTTTGCCTAAGATGTGTGGGCATATGATTAGGAAGAAAAAATAAATTTTAAACCCCTTTAATTTTTCTCTGCAAAATTATAGTTATCCCTCTTTAATTGTACAAGTAAAAAAATAAATAAAAAAAATACATATACATATAAATACAACACAGATGTTTCCCCTGGCAACTGTGAGTCATTGCATCAAACATTGCAGGTTCCTACAGCTGTAATAGCAGCAGATTTTAGACCTCTACTGAATTTATAGATATAACCCATTTCTACCTGGCGACTGAAACCTGCGGGTGTTGGAATGTATTGGCAGTCTGAAGCTTTGACACCATAAGTTGCAAATTTCCATTTGGACACAAACACACAACAAATGTATTCATGTTAAAAACATGGTCAGTCGTCCATGCACAGAAGCACATCAATCACAGACATCACAGTAAATTCAGCTCACCTCGACAAGAGGGTGCCAGTGGGCGACAGGTTTTCGCGGATATGTGAGCATTTCACTCCAGTGATCCCGACCGAGGTTGTCAGCATCGTTGCCAACTCGACACACACCAATGACTTCATTATGGCCTACACTATAAGTGTAGAATGGAGAGATAGAGAGAGGAAACACGATCACAAAATTATCAGACATTATAAGAATGACAAGAATGTCGCTATGCTACAGAAACAGTGCCCGTGAAATAATTTGAATAACATCTGATTACGTATCATCTCCTTCAGTCAGCAGCAGTTAATGAGTCATACTGAGAAGGTGCAAGATATTGCTTGACCTATATACTGTACTTTGTGTCTTTATTCATATGAAGTTCCTAACCGGTCATAATCCATCACTGCAATCAAAAGGCTGATCTGCTCAATGTTTTCTGGAGGAACATCAAAGACAATGGCCTCATTATAGACTGGATTTAAAGTGTTCCTCTTTGTGGATGTCTTCCTCTTCTTCAGTCTGCGACTATCGCACATCAGTGACACCTTCACATAGGGATCTATTAAAAAAAAGAGAGAGAAAAATACACATATATTTAGATGCAGTCTACCAGCGGGGATCTGTAGTTATAGATAGTATCAGATTTTAATTACCAGATGCACCAGTGATATCCATAGCCTTGAGATTGCGAGCTTTTATCATGGTAATGGTCAATCTGCCCGCAGTCGGCAAGTAACAGAGTGAAAACATGAGATCCCCAAGGTCCACATTGTCCTAATGGACAAAATAAAGACATTTATTTCATTTCAACATGAACTTTAATTTAAATACATTTCATGTTTTTGTTTTCTTCTTCCCCACCAAGCTGTGTCTTTGTTAATATTAATAAAAGCAGTCTCATTCTGGTGGGTACTTGCATGAATTACATTTTTTTCTTTAAAAGGTTACACTCTTCTTTCACGTGGCTCTATTAAAAGTCTCACATATTTCAGCTGACAGGGAGACTTCTGTTCAGCTGCAGCTCACTTATCACATGTGCCTAAAATAACTCCACTGAAGAAGTGAGAACCAGGAAAGCACACAAACGTGTGTGGTGAAGACAACAACCACTCTTACAGCAGAATCTCTTGCTGATCTCTTGGCATGTTGAGGAAAAATCGTGTTGGTGTTTGGAATAAAGCGTCGTCTGCTTTTAACTTCCAGCTCTGAGAGTGTAATCAATGTGCAAACATCTAACTTTGAGACAGATTGGTCCTATAACCATTTGCACAGCTGCTTTATTAACCGATTGAGATAATATCAAATTTCAAGGCAACCAAGAGTTAAAGTTTAGAATGACCGTCCAAAAGTTAAAAAGAATTGACTTGTCATGTTCTGCAGTATTTTCATTGGTTTGGGCCGTATCAGCAGTCACACTGAGCAATGCTGTGAGGCAGTGGTTGTGAAATTGTGACGCAGTTTAAAAAAAAAAAGAGAGATTGCAGGCTGTCTGTAGTCACACGACTGTGACATCGACCATCTGCAAAATCATCTCGGTTTTTGAAATAACACTACAGATTTTAAGTCACGATCAATGATGTCGCCACAGTTGATTATATTCTATTTGTATTATTTAATCAAACACATTTTTTTTTATTTTTGTAAAAGAGATGGATATGACTTCTTTATTTTCACTGTTGACATTTATATCAATTCCAATATCTCCCCTGGGTTGCTTTGTTCTCTCCAACATCTGCTTCTTTGGTGTAGTTACTAAGTCTTTCCCTAGTGGCTACAGAGCGGTCTACTTCTATACTTTCTCTTCGAATTTGGGTTTGTCTATGTGCTTTTTGTATTAGATCACGCTGAACCAGTGACGATTAGGGGTGGTTCACACTAACATTGTTTGGTACAGTTCAAGCAGACCACAATTCAGTTCCCTGATAATCCACTTTGTTTGCGCAGGTGGGAAAGCTCATCATTCACACTCTGGTACAGACCAAACAAGCAAACTTGGTTCACTTGCACATGAACTTTTTGCATTGTAAGTGTACATTTTTGCATATTCTGCATTGTGAAATACTTGCGGAGCAAATATAAGAGATGAAGCAAAGAGAGTGATGTAGTGTGCATGGTGCATGCTAAAAATGCTCGCTCGAGGAGACAAAGGAAAAGTTAAGAAAATGTCTCGTGGGTAGGTCTGGGGTGATTGATTGATACATGGACTGATGTCCTTAAATTGTAGTTGGCCACCCACAAGAATAATTATGTTTTTAAATTGCCTCATTGTTTGTTGCATATTTGATTTTGTGTTCCTTTTTTCAGTCAAGACCAATCAGTCAGCTGAATTACCTCTTTCTTTGTGCTTCATTGCGAGTCAGTGTTTGTTTGCAGCAGAGCTCCAAACGTGCAGCTGTTCTACCTGTATGACCTGTATGAGTTTGGTCCACTTTCAAAAGTGCAGTGAACCAAATGAAGGTGTCAATGTTTTTGTCATCCTAAGTTCAGTTGACCCCCTTGGACTATCCCGGCGTAAAAGCTTCTCTACGCATGTCAGAAACATAGCTGAATTAATCCCCAAGTCTGTGCTTTATTAAGGGAGAACACAGCAGCAAATACAGCCTCATTCAACGGGACACGACTTTATCTTAATATCTGCTTGTGAACCAGATTTTTCTTTTTTTTTTTTTAAAGCGAATGCAATTTAATTTTTGCAACTCTTAGATTATTGTCTCACACTCTCCAACCCTATTTTGTAGTTTGTCTTGGTAAAGCTATATATACCCTGTGAAATCACACTTGTTTTTATTATTTGTGATCTGCAAGTCTGTGATTGTGTTTGTGTGAGTGTGAAAAAATCAAGGCCAAGAAGAAAAAAAGAGGGGAAAAAAAACCCAGAAACATTCAGAATGTTCCTCCTGAGACCTACATTGTCTTATATTTCAATCGTGGGGGGCTTTTCTTACAACTAAGATCAAGTATTCAAAAAGGCCATGGTTAAAGGCGTTTTAATTTGCATGATGGATTAACTGACAACCACCTCTAGAAAATGCTTTTTTCATCCAAGAGGGATCCTGTGGGTTTTACATGCTTCATGCTCTGATGTCTTTTTGTGCCCGCCTGAGGTACAGGTGGGAAGAGAAAGATTAGAGCTGTGGTTCATTCACTCCCGAATCCCTCTTAGACAACATATACTGCTGCATCTAATACCTCCAGGTTTCCTGTCACATCCAAAGTGTCTGATATTCAAAATGGATCTCACGTTTCACAATTTCAACATATTAAATGCCAAAACCATTAAACTGATAAATAAGAAAATATAAAAAAAGGTATTTTTTGAGCAGTGCTTTTGTTTTTATTTATCAATCTGGATCTGATAATCTGTTAAAATATAACACTGTTGAAACAATCTGCTTGTTTTGCAGAGCTTCAAGAAGCTCGGTGTGGTGATGAAACTCCCAATATGGACAATTCTACTGCCAATCAAGACTTAATAATAAGCATGCCAGTTCTTATAAATTAAATCAGTAATTCTGTATTCTGGTTCTGACTAATAGGCTCTGCTATAGTGGTTACAAAATGTCCTACCTCTGTGCGGCTGTCCAAATAATTAGCTTGTTTATGAGGGTTTATGTGTGCAAATGTCTGGGAACAAGCATTTGTGCAAGTGTCCCGGTGTGTGTGTGTGTGTGTGTGTGTGTGTGTGTGTGTGTGTGTGTGTGTGTGTGTGTGTGTGTGTGTGTGTGTGTGTGTGTGTGTGTGTGTGTGTGTGTGTGTGTGTGTGTGTGTGTCTTGTGCGAATGTAAATGTCTGTGTATATGTATGTGTTGGTGTGTGTCTGCAAGAACTGAGTCGTGTGAAACAAAAAAAAAATGGACAGTGTGAGAATGGAGCATCCCAGATTCTGTGAATCACTGGTTTCCATCAACCACCTGTCATAGCATTCTGTTCGAACTCTGTAATATTGATCACCGATCAATGATGAAGAGTGCAAGTCTCAGCAGTGACCCATCAAACAACCATATGTGGAGAGGTTACACAAATATATCAATACTTCTATCAATATCTCCCTATTGTCTCCATCTGGCTTGTTGACGGAACAAATATCTTCACACCATTTTTCCAGCATCTCCCTCTTGCTTTCTTTGTGTAATTCTTGTTATTTATTCAGTGTATTTTAAATTTGAAACAGCTGTCTTGTGTTAAACAGATAAAATGTTATTCCCCTAGCAGTCATATTTGGAAATGCTCTTACTTCTGAATCAATTCTTTGCCACGGAAACCATTAGAGAGAAGAACAGATTTAGTAGCTGACTGTATTCAAGACTCCAGATTTGACCATATGTATTTTGACAAAGTCGGACATTTATATGTCTTTCCAGCTGCTCTCAGCAGACATAGCAGCAACAAAAACACTAAGAAACACATGCCAACATGCATATGTACCATTTAAACACTCTTGCTCACTCACAAAGATTAACATTGAAACCTGTCACTATTTTACTGATGTATGTTGCTACAAACATTATTTGTCATGAGGCTCTAAAAGCCCTCTTACAATCCCACACAGTGCAGTAGTTGGTAAAGTGATATTTATATTTTATTGTGCAGAAAATGCTGGCATTTTAAACAAAGTGCTGTATTCACATAAGAGAGAGGGGGGAAAGTACTGTTTCAACAAAGGATCAAAACCTGTATTAACAGTTATGACTGACTGCTTCTCTTTTTACATTACATGATGTAACTGCATGCCATTTCAACGTACGCACACAGGACATGAACAAAATTAGAGTAAATTAGTATGTGAGTGTATGTGCCATCCATCCATCCATCCATCACCATTACCTGAGCATGTAATGTTTTTTCCAATTCAAGTGTTTCACAGAAGACAGTGTTTGTCTGGATTCAATGAAGCTGTTGCAACATCACAACATATTAATTATAGGAATTTGATGCTTGATTAACTTGACTGAAAAAGAGATTTTAGCATTTTTAATTCAAAGATTGAGCAGTGCTTTCCTTGGGTATACACAAAGCAATCACTGAAGCATATTTACATTTCCATTGTGATTCCACCATCTCTAGGTTATGAACACATTGACTCCCATCAACTCAGAATGCATATTCACATACAATATCTAGGCTGGATGTGGTTAACCATCTTACATGTAAAATGCTGTCAATGTTGAGACTTTCTGAGGGACTAAAGTATTTTTCAGCTTGGGTTAAAGCAGCCGTGTGGATGCATGTCAGAGAGAGACAGGTAGAATCCAGCTGTCAGTATTTTTAGGCCACGAGTAGGAAGCAGCGAGACTTTTTGCTCAACCACTGACTGGTTTGAGCTGCCTGCAAATGATAAGGATACTTATGCAATGCTACACATTTGAGTCACACTAAGTGAAAAATGCAACAAGGAAAAGTATGAAAGCATTAACTGTTTGAATATGAGTAAGAATTACACCTCTAAGGAAAGCCCGGTTTGAAGGACAAATCATTGCCATTATTTTGCAATGGATTTTACAGGAAAAAGAACAAGTATGGATGAAACATCCATACTTGTTCTAAGATGCTAACAATCAATATTTCTTACTTTAACCTGTATAACCACACACTGATAAAAACTGACTGGTGATGATAACCACGTCAAAGTCTGGGGTATTTGAAGCACTCAGTGATGCAGCAGAAATGGGCAAGTGTAAAGCACTGAGTCACTCTAACAGGAGCAGTGTGACCAGTCGAAGCATTTTTGAAAATGGCAACGCTTGTGAGGTGCTCATGGTCACAGACCAGCTGTGGGCTGAGGAGAGACAAACCACGCATTGGAGACAGCATGATGGAGACTGTTCAAGTCTGCTTTGAGGTGCTACATAAATTTTCAGCAGAAAAAAAAAATTACAATAAAATAAAATATAATCTAGATTTGCAGCAAAACCTCCGGGCCAAAATTCACAGCCTAGGATTCACAGCCTTGGTTCTGTGGATAAGAGATTCTGGAACAGATTTTTTCAATATAATGAGTCTCTTTATCCCTATCACACATGAGAAAAAGCTGTTTGAATCTTAATAATCAGATCTGTGAGGTAAGAAGTGAAAAACAGGCTTACAACAATCAGAAAGTAAACACTCGTGAATGAATCTCCTCAGAGAATCATAATTTACAGCTGCACTAAATCTGATGCAACAGAAATAAAGCACCACTAATTGTTTTAAAAGATTAGTGTGTGAATGTGTATCACTTGTTAAAATATAACACATGATGTTAAATGAGGACTGGACCCAAATGAGGAGTGAATATGAGTATACTCCCAAAGAAACTTTAAAAAAAAGGATTTATTGTCAGTACTGTGTTCTTGGATTTTATCACAAAACTCTGCACAAAATGCACCATGTCATATGAAAACACAGCAACGCAACTGATCTATTATAACATTTATGGTGTATCCTATTGATCCACATTGTATTGCACATCACAGCAGGCTCCTGTAGCCCTGGTATGCTTTCATCTTCTGAATCCTGCTCTTCTTGTTTACCCTAATAGTATTTGATATATTTTTTTACACCAAAATATTACTGCTTTTTGACTGCAGTATACTACAATCTTTTCTGGATTCAACAAGGTTACCATGCAGTTGATAGAAAGGTCATGTGTGATGGTAGCAGCTTTTCTTGCTAAAAGAAAAATAATAACAAATAACACATACCCAAGGCCTGTAGTAAGAAATAATTTAATGTCAAAGTTAACCCTGGGGTATCAGTACTGTGATGGTGGTTAACTCTTTATCAAAATATGTTGCCATGGTAACTCATGTCGAACTCCTTGCCTGCCCTGGAGGAGTATATGTTCAGGAATCAGGATACGACCTCAGCAGGTATAAAATACTACTTTTACTGACCAGTCAGCTCTCTTTAGAAGTGACTTGTCCTTTTTGGGTTGAGTGGATCTATTTGCAGGAATGTTTCAATATCATAATGAACCTGACAAAAATGTTCTCCTGAGTTCCCTTTGCTTCTCTGGGATAACAACTGAAATGACTTTAAAAAGGCATGAATGTATTTAATTAATATGAGTTGCAATAGGGAGATATACTTGTTCTGTCATGTTTGGAAATGAATATTGTAATACAACAAACAGTGATTTTGTTTGTTTGTGAATATAATAAGTGCCTCTTCCATGAACTATTTCCAGATTTCGCCATGTCTGCACATGGCCACACAAACTCCACCCACTTTATATATGTGCTGAGGGGTGAATGGAAAAGATGAGTTATAGAGTTGATAACTAGCTTATTTATATTTCTGTGGGCTGAATATCACCAGAATGTCTTCCCAGGTTGGCTTACTCACCATATTTAATGGTATTTGGGGCACATTTCATAATGTTCATAATGTATTCGTTGACTAATTATCTTGAAATCTATGCAAATATTTGATTTCTCATCATCTCAAGCTTTTGCTATTACACGCAACTCCAAAACCAAAATGCTCAATTATTTGCAATAAATCTATAAATAGTTGTTAAAAAAACAAGACATAATTAAATCATATCCACACAATTGAAACAAGTTGTTTTTCTAATAAGACCCACTGAACCAGAAAGACATGTTCACAACTAATTATATTTTCAACTGTTTTTTTTCTCCTTAAAAGGAAATATCCATCACACTCCTTCCTTCACATCCCTACAGTAGCTATATTTAATATGCTTTGACAGGTGTGTTTCACAAGTTCCACTAACTATCAAGCAAAGCTCAGTACATAAAAGGCTGCGGTGATGACATTTGCAAATGTTGTATGGAAGAGAGCTTCAGGAGGCAAGCCTGGACAACAAAGGCAGAAGATACAGCTTCACCCATTAAACACAGAAGAGACAGATTGTGCAGACTGTGTAGTCAGCACAATACAGGCGCCAGTCATGTATTCCCATGTGACTCTCTGTGCGGCAGAACTGACTTGTGTATTCAATACAACCAAGTTCAGAAAGAATCAAGTGTCAGGATTTCTGAAACAAGAAATTTTCCAAATCTAACAGTCAGAGAAGCTGGACCCAAATACACATATTAGCTAACCTCATTTGAAAGAGACATCAAACTTTGACTGTCCATTGCACACATTAATCACATGTTACAGCTTCTTCTTTCTATTGATTTGCTGTGTTTTGTATCCACATGTCAACCAAATTCTGGGAACAGCTTCAATCGGCAAAATGTGACTACCGCAAAAATAACAACGGAAGGAAGCCATGAATATTTAACTCGTTTTAAGTCAATCTCCACTGAAAAACAGCACAAAACCCCTCTATTTTTATCTGTTCTCAGGTTGAGTGTTTGCAGTGCAGAATGATCTATGAGAAGAGGTGAAAGCTAAAGCCTTCATTTATCTCCTGAAGTGGGAAGATTTCGTTGCGTTCACTGAAAATCAGATTTTAAGAGATGGATTTATGTGCAAGAAACAGCTTGGAAGTTGATTGTTTTAGAGAGATGTGATGTGTCTGCAATGAGGAAACTGAAAATTGATTTTACACTGATCTGTAATACATCTTCAGTTAAACTTGAACTGTTTGAAGTTCTACCATTTTTAATCTGTGAGAGTGAATGCATGTAATCTTCATGAGTTTTACAAGGTTCCAGGGGCGAATTGTTTTGAGCAATCAGTGACAAGGCCTCTGACTGATGACAATTAAGCATGTCATGGGCAATCAATTGTATTTTACAGCTTGTCAAGCACACACACTGAGATTACTGTCAATAAAAAAAAAAAATGTATATCCCTGCGAGCACATACACACAAATATGGCTTTACTCATTCTCGTTCCGTTTTTACCTCTGATTTCACTGGTATTTCTAGCACTCAGTCAGATACAACTTGCAAAGTACAACAGATGTGTTTCTGGTATCTGTATAAGCAGTTGATCACCTTGATGCTTTGCTTCAGACAATTTGGCTGTGCATGTCTGGTGCGTCATTTAATAGGGTGTCCTAAACAAATATCAAGCAGAGTAGTTAAGTGACCAGTTTTAAATGTGTTAGCTCAATTTGCCTTTTGCCACTTTGATGGCTAATTTTCCCTTGATGTTTATAAGCTGCCGATCACATTTCAGAAATGCTAAAATAAGTAGCAATAAAGCAAATATATTCAAGTTGTGATTTGAACAATGCATTTATTCAAGATGCGCTTTGCACTGACTCGTTGATCAAATGTTGAAAGACGACCAGTGTGTCTGTGTCGAGCTGCGTATCTTTCTCAAAGTGAAACCTTTTCATCTTACCTACCAACTAATTTTTCACTGGTTTATTCAGAGCCGACAGCTCGCTGTGTTTGGAAGACAGTCTTTTTCATTTTGCACTTTATACTGTCAATATGAGACTCTTGGTACTGAAATTAAAGAACAAATGAATAACTTGACAATCCATTCCAAAAGACCTGTCAGACTTGAAATGTCTTGTGCATTTATGGAAAAAAATTAAAAGTAAGAAAGTGAAGATAATAAGACTTTTTTTTATGTGTGTAGCAACTTACCGAGGAGACATACTGGATCTCCCGACAGAGTTTCGTCTCCCTGGGGAAATCTGCCAGATCAAGGAAGTTGTCCACCACCACTTGACCGATAATGTCGTGGCGTGAAAAACGGTCAAAGTCGTAGACGCTGAAGTGCAGCTTACGTGTGGGAAGTTCAGAGTATGCCACAGGAAACAGGAAGACCTCGTCAAACACAGGGTTCAGCGTCTTGCGGTGCACCTTGGTCTGGTGCTTGGTCTTACGATCAGGCAGCAGGTATATCTTAACGTAAGGGTCAGAGGTGCCAGAAAAATCCTTTGCAGGAAGGTTCTCTGCTTTGTGAATCTTAACTATTAACTGTTCCAGGTCGCAGTCAAATTTAAGGATGAAGTGGAGTCGCCCACAGCCTCCGCCTCTCCGACTACCATCATCACCCTCTAGGGAGCGCTGTTTGTAGAGCTCAGGCTTCAGGCGGCCAAGGCCCAGGCCCATTCCTGTGAGGGAGTCCTGCCTTTGGAACTGGGCCACATTGAAGTCTGGGTTAGAAAGGTTCATATGTCTGCGTATGGTACCTTGTCTGTGGAAAGTGGAAAGCAGGGTGGTATTAACAAAAGGTAGAAAAAACAGAGTAACAAGCTGTATGAACAATTCTTCACACCATAATATTATAATATATGCTAGCATTTCTTCAGGAACGAGGTCTTTACAGCAGTCAGGTACAAAGGAAGTGTGTAGCGTGTGTGAAGATTATCCATGTTCTTTCAGTCTGTCACTGATTTGTCACTGACAATTTAATTATGAAGAAACTAAAAGCTTTTTAGTTTCTGAGGTAGTGTTCACACTGTTGTTGTGCCTCACATCAACATTTAAAGAAAAATGAAACGTCTGCATTTCGTTCTAGTCTACTTCATATTTGTCGCAACCAATAATGTAATAAAAGCCAATAGTTATAGTTATTTTAAATGAAATAAAGTGATTAACTCAATGATATTATTAACCATTATTGAATAAGTTGTTATATTACTGGCTCATATTACATAATTGAAGTAGTACACAATACTATAATACTGGACTAATGAATGTAAATAAACCACATGTTTGACAGCTGCTGTTGCACTTGATGCATCACGTAGCATATTAGATTACTGTAGTGAGATTTTTACCGTCTTACTTATTAACAGCTTATACAATATATAAAGTAATCAATACAGCTGCAGGGATTCCTGCATTATACATATAAAGTACAATAAACTGTGAGGGTATGGATCTTCTAAAGTATGTCACATCCAATATTGTCCACTTACAGCTGTTGTTGCTGTATTCAGACTTCAGTCAAACCTTAATGGAAGCACAAACCAAAGCGTATTGAGAAGGATAGCTCAACCTGGTTTTTGAGAGGAGGTGGTGCACTTGTTTAGTGCACATCGGGGTTCATTTTAACCAGACCAATCATGACAAGTGTGAATCATACAGACTTCAAACCTAAATTCTTTTTCAAGAAATTCCAGAAATTGGTTTCTATTTGCATTATACCTGTTAGAACATGGTTGATTAAATGATGTCAACAGACTATGATCTATGAAGGTCTTACTTCTGACCTGAGACCATTCAACAGTTTATCATTTCTATATTTTGTATTTTGTGACCTAAAAAACATGATGTGAACTGCTGGGTGATCTTAATCCTTTACTGATTCACACCCATAGAGGTATACAGATTACTGGCTACACCTGTACAATAGTCTTTGTAGTTTATCAAACAATGTTCAGAGACTTCAGGGATTCAAGGATGATATATGGTTGTTATGCTTCTCCCACTTCTCATACCTTGTGGGGTCTCAAATGAGTTTACGTAACAGTGATCAGGTGCCAAAGGATATTTGGGGTCAGGCTAAACATTTAATTGCGATTGTTAAACGACTAGAAGATGCATTATATCACCGTCGTATAGTAGTTGCTAACTCAATTTGTTAATCCATTTATAGCAGGTCATTTTTGACATTGAAGTTAGGGCTCTATCTTCAGTCCTGTTTTCATTGTCTTTAGAGGACCCCTAACCCCCCAACTGCCACAATTTAACAAATCTGTAACCCTAAACATAACTATTCAAATCCTAATTTTGAACTCAATAATCTAAATGCCGTAGTTACAATCTTTCAAATTGCTTAACTTGCTGCCACATTCAGGGTCCTTGCAGATATTAACAAAATGTTGCCTTGAATGTTGCCATTCTGTAGTATTGTTGAGAAATGAGGTGAAGTAAAAGCAGGTGGAGCAACAAATACAAAAAAGAATATAAGTGTTTTAACTTTTCTGTGCAAAAGTATTAGTCCCAAAATCAACAAATAACTTATACTAACCCAATTTCAGACATTGAATGACCAGACGGAGGGGGTTCGGTGGTCTGTCTCTGCATACGAGGAGTAGTGTGAACACCGTTTTCCCGACTTTTACTCTGGGCATCCAGAGGTATGTCTGGAGACGTGTGGCTGATCTTCATAGCTGCCTCTGGCGTGGCCATGACCACAGGTGGGGGTGACACAGGAGTGCCGGGAACCTCCACCGATACAACCGACGCGACAGGAGTCGGTTCCCTGGCCATGGACTCACGGCGGTTGTGCAGTGGGGGGTCCACCGCTGTGTAAACTGGCTGTCTGGGTGCTGCTTGTGATAATAGGGGGCTCATGGTGGGGTTGAGGTGCCCATGAGCCTCCTTGGTGGTGGGGGATATC
Source organism: Blennius ocellaris (assembly GCF_963422515.1). Classification (NCBI taxonomy): domain Eukaryota; kingdom Metazoa; phylum Chordata; class Actinopteri; order Blenniiformes; family Blenniidae; genus Blennius; species Blennius ocellaris. The sequence continues at coordinate 21,001,584 of NC_137650.1, read as the reverse complement.
CCGCGTTCCCTCCATGGTATCCAGCAGAGCTTCCAGGAGACAAAGAGGGAGACTCCAAATAGAGCCAAGCCACAGGCGGTCACGACCAGTGACAACAGACTCACTGAGATATCTGAGAGGTGAATAATAGAGAAGAGGGATTAGTATACAACAGAGTGAACTTATTTTGGTTCACCACATTGGTGTAAAGCAAATTAGTTGTCCTCCTTCTCATCACTTTTAAAAGCAACATCCGCAAAGGTAGGAAAAGTATAAGTGAGTGACCTATAAAGCAAATTATGTTCCACCTGAGGACTGACATGCTGGGTCTGTTGCACTTGGACATTATTTCCTATTAAAAAAACAACAACATTGTTTTGAAGAATTTTCCATCAATACTCATTTATATTAATTGTATTTAATTATATCATGGAATGGTGAATCCTATGTGCTGGCCAAGATGACCACGCTCCATGCTGTTATATGACTTATAAGCAACAGTCAGGCTGTACACGCTTAAATATTGAAACACTGTCACATTAATTATTCATTCATTTGTCCATCCATCCATTTGTTCGTCCGTTCGTCCATACAATCATTCATTTGAAAACCAGGCTATTTTGTTATGTTCAGTTTGACGGAAACTTGGAATGTCTATAAGATAAAATGTCATGTCCAGTTGATAGTTTGGTACAAATAAAGTGTCAAACCTCAACATCCTAAGATAATTTATTTTCTTCCTCTTTCACAATGTGGTTAGAGTAAAATGTTCAGATCTTTCTGTCAAATTGATTGTTTCAGAGCTATCAGGATATTCAAGATTTTTTTTGGGAATAAGAGATTGTTATTCTTTATAGAGAAGCAATATCCTTATCAAAAATAATGCTCATGTACAGTACATGTGTGCAACAGCAAAAGCAGTGGCTGTGCGTGGGAAAAATAAATTTTGCAGACATATTACAATACACCTCAGTCTGTCAAATACGAATTTGTAGTTTCAAAGCAATGTCATCGGGTGTGTGAGTCACCATAGAAAAGGAAGGTGAGGTGTGAACCAACAGAGTTATCAAGGTCTTTGAATCATCTCTCCTCTCAGGAAGTGGGTGACTTTTCACAAAATCTTTTTTTTTTTTTTTTTTTTTAAAGAAAAATCATAGAAACTGCTACCACTGCTGCAGTCCCCCAATGACTACAGTGATTTGATACAATTATGAAGCTATGACAAAATGTATTAGTTAAGTTGTTACGGAAATGTTGCCCATGTGTTTTGTTTAGATTATCTGAGGTGGTTCAAATTCCTCTGTATAGGTAACATACAGGAATGACTACTTTACTACACTGTTTTTCCCTCATGACTTTAATGCAACTAGAGGAAAATACACTGAAGTGATGCCAGTTCCCCCACCTAAAAGGTATAAGAGGTGATGTTGCTTGACTAAGACATCAATTACACTCCAATAGGTGTAATACCTTATTCTACCCTCTTTGAATCTGCTGAAACACGTCTAACAGAAATTTAAATAGACCTATTTCGGTTTTGGAGTGGGATGTGTTAATGGAACTGTCAACACCAATTGCTGATGCAGAAGAAATGGAAAAGAAAGTCATTTAATTACTTACATAATGTCATGTTCTATGGTGGACATGTGGAGAGCAATGCGATCCAACAAAATGTACCTCGAGCCAAGGATCTGAAGCACAAGACTGTATGTGTACAGCCCGTTGTATTTAAGTGATATGTTAAATATACTAAATAAAGAAAATGCTGTGTAGGAGTTAATGGATGTTTTATCATGAACTACACCAGGTGGAATATGCAGTTCATAGCTCCCATTAGAACAAGAACAAGGCAATTTCTATTAAACAGTGTTTATAACTATTTGATTTTCCATCTATCCACCTTCTACACCAGTTTGTCCATTATGGGGTGCTGGAGCTAATTGGAGCGGACAAAGCGAGAAGGGCTGGTTACACCAGATGAACAGTCCACCACAGAGCAAACACTCGTATTCACACTTGAATTTAGAGTCACCATTTTCTCAACGTACATGTCTTTGGAGTGTGAGAGGAAACTGGAGTTAGCACACCCAGGCACTGGGGCAACTTGCACTTGAATCTACTTCCAGCAAAAAAAAAAAGTAAAGTAACTGCTTGATGACTAAACATGATAACAGAAAAACATTATTGAATTAAAGTTTGTTGCTAAATGTGACGTCTTCAAAAAAACCTGCTCATAAGTGTTAGAATTTACCAGCGTTTTAATGAAACCAACACTGAAGTACCTTCTACCTGTTTGAAAGCTTTCAAAAAAACCTCTAGATTCAGTGCAATCCAAAAGGCTGTTGATTCGAAATTCCCTGCAGCCACATTATGATACACACAATTCATTAAATTCAATTATGCTATTACTGTAAATTGCCATATCAGACACATGCAAGTTGCTTGACTGTGGCCACTTTGATTCGCTTCCAGTCTTCTCCACCTGTATTCCCACTAAGCCGTGATTTCTTTTCTTTACCCCATACTATTTGATTTTTAATGGTCTGCTGACATTCAGCCACATTATTTGTCAGCCTCCTTTGCTGAAGCACTGCACCACTGCAGTTGCTCATGGTTCTCCGCTGATGGCCACAGTGCAACTGTTTGGTTTGCAGGATGTTCTCCAGCCAGCTGTCATTGTGTGCAGTGCTGCTCTCCAGGCACCAGGCATGCACCTCAGTTTTCTGCACTGGTCCCCAGCAATGTGTTTTCTCATCACCAAAGCCATCTGCCCAGTCCCCACTGAGGACTCCTCTGTTTTCCAAGCCCCATTCATTTTGTCCGGCCTTCTCTAAAGATAACAGTTTTATTCTCTTCTGGCTGCTCCACTAATGCATCTAAACTCAAAGCATGCCGCCAAAGTCTCTAAGCTTCTCTTCAAAGCAGTCTTTCATACTCTGCCCCCCCCCCACCTGGCGGTCCTCTGCAGGTTCTGCCGATGTCACCTGCATCCAGGTTGAGCAGTTCTGCCAAAGTGAGTTCCCTCCTGATCATCCCAATCATCAACTCCATCTGCTTGGTCTTCTATTCATACTGCTAAAACTGCATATTTATCGTCAGGTTCCCCTGTTGGCAGCTCCAGGCGGATGCTTTTTTCCTCCCCATCTGCACATTTGAAGTCTTCTGCCCTGTCCGGTTGATCTACAGTGCTCAGGCCACCTGGATGGCCTCTTTGTCTCTGACCTGACACAGCCTCTTGCTTTCTTCCATGTGCAGTCCTCACTCTGTCAGCCTGACTTGTCCTGCTCTGACACTCAAATATTCAGGGCACTGAGCTTTTTTTTATTTTTTCCCCTGGCAATCCCCTGAGTCTCGGCCACCCTTCTCGCCTGCTTCCCCTAAGCTTTGATCTCAGCCACCTCACTTATGACTGTACCTGCGAACCTGCTCTCCATTGTCTCTTTTCTGTGCACCGGAAGCCTCTACATACACTTCTTTGTCTAATGCCAAACCGATAAACTTTCACCCCTGTTACTGTGACATTTCCTTTCACTTATTGCATTATAATGATGTCAAAACGATACCTACTTTCAGAAAAGTCCAGAATCTTGCACAGGAACTTTTTATTAGCTTCAGTCTGCTGTATCCACATGACCAATGCTATTTTTGGCTGTGCCTCGCTCAGTGCGAGAGCAGTGATGCAGAATTCTTCTCAGTTTTTGTGCTGACTATGCAACAGGCTATTAGTCAACTATAGTAATAAAAATGGTGTGTGTGTGTGTGTGTGTGTGTGTGTGTGTGTGTGTGTGTGTGTGTGTGTGTGTGTGTGTGTGTGTGTGTGTGTGTGTGTGTGTGTGTGTGTGTGTGTGTGTGTGTGTGTGTGTGTGTGTGTGTGTGCAGAGTTTAATATTAAAATAAAATGGAAAAAAGTCAGGTGTGCGTCACTCATTCACTCATAGCAATGACTACAGTATAATTATACTATTTCAGTTTCTAGTGACAGTAATGATTGCCTTCAAAATGAACACCCTGTCATTGTGAAGCACAGTGTGTCACTTCTTTAGCCAAAACACCTCCTGGATATCAAATGAAATCCATGCTGACACAGTTAACAGAAAAGTAATGACCATGATGAGCAGCCAGTCTTTTAGAATCTGGTCCCTTCATGATTTCCAGAGAAGTTTTGTAGAACTTATAAATCACACGTATCTTGCAAATATTTGCAAACTTGTCACTTAGGCTTTCACTAATTAACCAAACTTGGACAGTGCAATCATTGACATCTCATGAGTTGCAGCGTACTGAGTGTGTGTGAATTCAATTGTTACTCCAGCAGACTACATTCTGTGAGTAGCTTACTGGTAAAATTCATAGCTCCTTGGTGAAACAACATTTCATAATATTAAAATATTATATTGCAGCTCCCAGGACAACTATGCCTCATCTTCCTCTTCACCTGTGCTTGCTTATATGGGATTGTTGAGTTTTGCTCTTTAAAGGATCATGAGAAAGCATGGTTATGTCTTATTTTTTTCCCTTAATCATTTTTCGACATCTATTCTGCTTTATTTTACAGAGCTTACTGCAGCTTTTGTGGTGTTTCCTTTTAGATTTTTTTAATATTTAATCTGATTAATAGAATTGCTAATCCACAAAGAAAAGAATGTTTAAAAATCTGTAATTTAACTCACAACATGTGTAACTCACCCAGAAATGATCTTGAAATGGTATTTCTATGTATTGAATGTAACAAAGCTTTGAATTAAATCATTGGGAAATGTAAGATATTCTGTTTCCCATGTTTCATACATATTTCAATAAAACCAGGCGACTGAATGTTGACCCACTCAGTAACGGTTATGTAAGAATACAAATCTGAACATTTTACTCTAAAATAAATTTTTTTTGTATTAAACTGTAGGTAAAGCCACAAATCCTCCAAATTCGGCAGCACAGGCTGAGACAGGAGAGGGTCTGTGTGTGGGCGCTGTCATTAGACCTTACACAGGAACTCAGACCAACTGTCCTTTCTGCGATGGGAGACTCTGTGAATACCAGAGTATGTGTGATCTGCTATGATCTGAAAGAATAATGTGGAGAAATTGAGAAACTTGCCATCCGAGGACACTGAGCCCATAGTCAGTTTGGCAGGTTGCCCAAGCGCTGCTTGGTCGATAACAATCTATAGACATCAGGAGGGATTCGGAGACTGTATCACAACAAAGAACTTTGGATTCATTTTAGAGCACAGGACCTCGAAAGGTGCAATAGTGTAGGAGGGAAGCAAGTGCTGAAAAAGCATTGCATGACACCACATCTGAAATGTGCTTTTCTTTATAAGAAATATACTTTAGATTTATATACCTTTTATAATGTTTAATAGCTCATTCCCTGACATCCTGTGTTTCACATGCAAGTTGGTGTGGCTCTTTATTCTCACTCAGACAAAACTGAGTCACTTGGACTGGCTCCGTCAGTTTATCTTGCTGGTTATTATTCACCCAGGAAAAATGGTGCAATTATATAGTTCCAATTAATAACAAAAGGAGCTTGTAGGCTCATGTATACAACTCCAAATAAATAGTGCGGGGCTTCATAAGGACTGTTTCTCAACTTGTTGTCCAGAACCTCCTGGTGTGATGGGAGAGTTTTTGTGGTTCCAAAGCTTTGCCTGCTACTGTATGTCAAATATGCACACATCAAAGAAAACTATAACAATCCAGTCGAGACCTGGGAAACATTGCTTTTATCTAACAGACTCATGCTTTTGTATGTTGTGAGAATGGCTGCATCCACTAGTTATTGGCTTTGTTGTCATGTGTTAGTGAGCCAGATTGAAGGGAGGGTCCACAACCTCTCTTAGAGACAATTTGGGGGACTACAAGAGAAATGGTTGGAAGCCACGGTTTTAAAGTGTCGCTATGCTTTTTAGAAGCTTTGTTGTTGGCGTTGATCTTACCTAGATATAATGATGAATCAGTTTCACCCATCCACACACACACACACACACACACACACACACACACACACACACACACACACACACACACACACACACACACACACACACACACACACACACACACACACACACACACACACACACACACACACACACACACACACACACACACATTATTGCACAGACACACACTGACAGCAGGGCATTGGGGTGTGAGTGCATGATCCCGAGCTCCTCGCCCCCCATTGGGAGAAAATTTGGATTCAATCCATGTGTTGCACAAGGGCACATCGACATGTGGATCTGCCATAACACCTGAGCCATAGTAGCCTTTTCTAATGTGCTCGTTCTCTTTCTTGCTGGAGTAAAGCTGAATGAGCTTCACTACTTTTATGTGATTCCTCTGAGCTAACGCTCAGCAAAAGGACCAAAAATGCTAGATCACTTTAAACATCTTACTGTTATTTTAACCTATTGAGATCTGCTTTCGTGATTCATTTTATGATTCATGTTATACTCCCCCCTTGTGATTTCACTGTCTACTGTAAGTATTACTGCAGGTCACAATGTTTTCCATATGGAAGTTCTCAAACATGAATAAAAATAAAATATTTAATTGTGTTTGTATTTCAAAGGGCTTTGTTTTATTTTTCCCAGCTAATAGTGTGCTATGTTGCATTGATTGTGTGAATATATATGGATACGGTCAATCTCTGCTTATTCATCTCTTGGTTATTGCTCTATGTGATTATCTTGCATGCTGACAGAAAATACATAAATACATCATTATTTTTAAATAACCCAATTGGTAAGCTTTTTGTTCCAACTTATATTTGGTGTGCGTGTAAAACCTCATTACCACTGTGTGGCGGCATCTTTAAGAAAGGATGACCTGCCTTTTCTCCTTTATCGACTTTCTATCATGGGTTCTGCCATATGCTGGCTGATACAAACCAGTTAGATCTGGCATTAAAGGACTATGCATGTGCTGCCACATCAGTGCAACTTTTAAACTGCCTTTAGAATTGAAAAGATGAGACAGACAAGAGGGATGAGGGGTGAAAGGGAGACTGTTGGAACATTTGGGAATATGGAAAATGGGGGGGGGGGGGTGTTATGTGGAAGTAAGGGATGGAGGGAGTAGCAACATGAGAGAGAATTTGCACAGAGCTTTCATGTGGTGAATATTCATTAATAGCTAATCATGCAAAATAATGAAAGATTGGAGCAGGTATGTGGAGAATTGCAGGGACTGCACTTTCTCACTGCCGCTAATACGCCTCCCCCTCCCCTCTTTTTCTTCGCTCTGAGCTCTGCACACAGTGGCACTCACACGCTCATTTGTGCGTGTCATTCCTGTTAGGCTGCCTAACCAAGGCGCTGCTAGTCATTAAACATGACTCTATGGCAACATCATGTTTCTATATGTGATCCAATGTCCGTTTGGGTTCCCCCCCCAAAAAACACCAACGAATTATGTTGGATTCAGGATATAGGCTGACACGCAGAATTGAACAAAAATTAGATAAACTTTTAAAGAAGTATAGAATCCACTGTGTGATAATAGCTGCTGGATACAAGCTAAACTCAATCAGGGAAAAGACTGCATACTATTATCTCATGAGTGCATTTGTGCCGATATTACTTTTGAGTCTAGGAACCGAAAATGACAAAAATGCAAATTCCTGAAAAGATTACATAACTGAACTGGGTAATTGTTGAGATAATTATAGAAAAGAATACTGGTCTGGGACTATTTTGGAAGCAACACTGACCGTGCACCACTATCACAAAGGCCACCCATTGTGTTTCCGGCACTGGATTTTTTTTTTAATGAAATCAGTCACATGCACATGAGTTCAATTCAATGCAGTCGTTCAGTCATGCGTGCGAATAATCACTCACCTGAATCTGAGTAGCGTGGCCTGGCAAGATCTCGGAAATAGTAGATGAAATCCAGGCAGTTCTCGTTCTGCACTTCCCCTTTGGAACAAAGATCTGACAGGAGTTCAAGTGCCTTTTGACAAATCTCGTCATCTCTGTCTCCAGGCATTTCCCTCCAGCATCCTTCTAAACGGAGCGTCTCTTAGTGCACCACTCACGGCCGCCTGACAGTCACTTCTTCCCCGCTGCTCAGCGCCGGAGTCAGCCGCTCACCCAGTGGCACGCCTTCTCACGCGATGGAGACGCTTTGTGTCAGGGGAAAAAAAAAAGAAAAGAAAAAAAGCACAAGTCCAAGTGATCCAGAGACCAAGAAGAAGAGGAATCCAACATGTGAAGCAGGACTAGTGTTTTATGACGGTTCCTCTCACTCTGGTCGAGGTGGAAAAGCCACCGGTTGAATTCACGCACCGCCTCTGCGGCGCCGCGCGCTGTCCAATGTGCTGAAATGTGCGCGCAGACTCTCGCTGTAATGCATGTCTCCCGCACCGCAGGGAGCTCCGATATCCGATCGACAATCTCTACGCTTTTAAGCGTTGAAGATCTCTGGGAAAGTTGAGCAGCACTTTACTATGAGGGTAGAATATCCGCATTTGCGAGCTGTTTCACCACAACCTGTTGTAGCAATACTCTATTACTCTCTGCTCCGACGAGCCTGGTGTGGTTTTACGTGCCTCCACACGGCCAATCAGAAAATCTCCTCCTTTTTTCTTTTTTTTTTTTTGCAAATATCTTTAGTCTTTCGGGTATAACAACCAAACTACTAGTCACAAGTGTATTTTATATCCACATATGTCCTCTTTATTGTATGTTTAACCGTGTTTAGCACATACACCCTTTATTATTGCAATCAATATAAACGTTTCTATGATTGCATTGCTGTGCTTTCACTCCTCTATACATTGACACAGCCAATTATATATATTCTTTAAAATGATAAGCAGCCAATTTCACCATCATTAAGTTCATATATGTGATTAACAAACCCAGTAATTATGATGGAGATCCCATGTGGTTAAAGGGCATGGCATTGCACATGAAAATGAATGGTCCCAGTGTGCACCATGAAACTAGCAAACATACACTGCAGGCAAAGCTAAATTTGAAGAAAGTTTAGTTGTGGGTTTTTTGCTTTTGTCAACACGGTCAAATGAATGAATGCAGGTAAAGTGTCAAATCTATACCAAAAATACAAAACAAAACTGGGACCCGTATTCCCTCCAGTGTTTTCACATAGTGGAACTTTGGTTTGTGAATTGGCACATGAGAAAGGGAAACTATGAAGAGGATGTTGAGGGGTTTGGGTGACAAGCATACTTTTCAAACCCAACTGTATTCTCTCATCAAAGATAAATACAACTTCTAATGAGCTGTCCATTTGTCTCATTGTATTGCTGTCAAAAAGGCTTTGTGGTCCATTTTTTTGTATCTTGAATGTTTACGTTGGGGTACTGTTTTGTGAGATTTTTTTTTCCTTATCTGAAAAGGGAAAAGGGTATTTTGTATGTTGTATGTTATTCACACTGTGAACCCGTGAGGTAGATTTGTGTTATTATCTTTATAAGTGACACTGACCTGTCCTCATTTGGCCTTTCTGCCTTGCATTAATGAGAACCTAGTAAAGCTCATAAAGACCTTATCTTTGCATTTAGGAACATCCAAATGTTGCAAACATTCCATAAAAGGCCAATTTTCTCTGACAAGTGAAGGGGGTGGAAGTATTCTAAATGGAAAGACGAGTAGGTGATGGCACTTATGATGGTAATAATGTGTGGTTATTGGTTCGTGTGTTTTCCATTCAAAAAAGCTGTTCACACAGCAGCAAGTCCGCTTTCTTGGTGTCCATGGCAACTGTAAAAGACAGAAGGCACTCTTCACTTCTTCACTTCAACTCTCAATCTCCCTTTTTCTGCTCGCCTCTCTCCTCCGTATCATCCATTAACACTCCGTTTCTCTCCACCCTTTCCCTTCATTTTTTTGCTTTTTTGAGTGACATTTATTGCAAAAACAATATATATATAAAAAAAACTTCAGCTCCTTTTTCAGGTTTCTTCTGTTCTTCCTACACAAGGGTTTTGCAATGGATAATGTTGTTTTTTTTTCTTCTTTTTTCATGTACCGGCTACTATTAAAGCAGCAGGGCTCGATCAATGCTCAGACATGGACAAATTACTTTTAAGAAGAATCCTGACACTTTTACCATCCTCATTGTGCTGTATGATGATGGGTGGCACAACTCAAGTCTCCCTGTGGTTCACTAAGATGATGAAACGAAATAGGTTGAGACAAATTAAGGTTTTATTCGTAATAGGCACTTAATTTAAAAAGTGTTTTTTCTGGGTCCGTCGGATGATAGAGTTTGTTCAATCAACTACTTGTGCATTTAACTAACCAATAATTGCATATAATTTGATTTGGAAAACAAGGCTTCTATACGATTGATAAGAATGGCCCTTCACTGGAGTGAGAGGTTTGGCTTCATGCGGTTATAAATTGTGCACAATCATTCATTAATCAGCATTTGAATGAAATGCACATACCAGCTCTCTAGTTTCTAAGAGAAAGGAGAACAGACAAATTGAGTACCTTATTGGTCTTATGGGTTTGTTTGGAAGCCATGTGACTTGATTGCATAACCAAGATAATTAGTGTATAGGGAGAAGAGGAAGGATGCATGACCGAATTCCACAAGACACCAGTGATGAAACGGCACTGGAGCTTCTGTTTCACATCACTCATCATAAGCAATTAATGGCTGGAGATATTTTACTCCCCCCCAAAAAACCGATCATCCTTGATTTACTTGTACCTTGGGGAAATTCATCTTTTCCACATTGACTCATTCTTTTTCTAGGATGCGGTGGTGAAGCCACATTACAGGGAGCAGATGGGGGTTAAAGGTCTTGCTGTGGGAATTAAACTTGTGAGCGCTCAATCCCAAGTCTGCTTTTCTAACCTATAGGCCACTACTGTCCATTTTTTGCAGGAGAATTAAGTGCATGAAGATGCACATATTTCTTCATGGCTCCCTTTTCTTTTTTAATCCGTGTGTCCTGTGGCCATGGAGATTGTTGGAGTTTTTACCTCGGGCTTTAAAACGCTGAACAGATTATAATTCAAAATGCAGGATTTAGTTCATTCATTTCAGATCCTTGGTGCTCTGGTGGTTCTGATCATCTTCACATGTGTATTACGACTACACTGAGTTGTGTTAAACATAAAGAGAATCACTGGCGAGCAGAAACCATGAAATATCCCAATTACATAATAATCACAGTGATGGTGTGAATAGAATTAACTTCAAAACACAAAGCTAACATTTCCAAATCTGAGCAATGCTGCTACTTATTTTACTTGTGTTAAATCCAGGTTTCTTTGGGTTTTTTGTGGGGGTTTTTTTGAAGAGGGGGATGGGGGTCTCACATAGACCCAAAATAGGATGTGTGAAGCATCATTTTAACAAATGGTATCGTCAGCCAGAGAGCACAGAACCCCCTATAAACTACGAGAAGAAACAAGGATTGAAGAGATTCATTAGTGGTTATTTTCCACAAAATCTTACATCTGCTGCACAGGCGTCCCAGCGTTCTTTGAATTAAACAAAGTGTGGCTCTTAGAAGAGCTGTGCAGGAAGGAGGAGGACGAGGACATTTCTTTTTTCTTAACGCAATTGCTCTTTCTCTATTAAGGATTTGAGCAGCAGGTTTGTTAGAAACAAAGATGTAAAACAAAGCCTATCCTAAGAAAGTGTGTGTGTGTGCATGTGTGTGTGCGTGTGTGGAAGCACTGGATGTAACAGTTGTAGTATAAATGTGCTGATATGACATTGCACTCTAATGCAGGAAGTGAAAAGAATTTCTTTGATTTAATTTACAGATTGTTGCAATTCCTTTAAAATTAGCGACGTTTTAGTATTTGATGGACAAAGGTTTATTTCCAAAGATAATTTATAAACTGCCATCATCCTCCAATTGTCAGTTTTTGTAAATCTGCAATAACAGTCAACTGTGAGCCCAAACAGTCTTTTATGATGAAGGAATAAAACGGATTGGATTAGGGAATAGGATAACTGTTTCTCTACTGGAAACCTCAAGACAGTGGTAATAGTGCATTACGTTTCTTCTCGTCTCTTTGTGGTCAAAGTACACCCAGCGCCATGCTTCGGTGAGCTCATTTGTGTTGAATACCATTTATACAGGATGACAGAACAGCAGGAACGTATCATCTTATGAAAGCTATATTATAATTTTTTTTTTTTAGCTTGTTAAAGGTTTATGGAGCAAATTTACACATTTAAATTTAATCAAAGAAAAAAAGCTTTTAAAGGCTTCTTCAATCCACTCTTCCATTGTCTATGTGACTTTATCCAACTCTGGGTCACAGAGTGCTCGAGCCGAGCCCAGGTGGCTCTGAGTGAATGCAAACACCAAAAGACAGATAAGCACAGACAGTCACATTCACACCGAGAGGAAAATGAATATCCCCAATTATCTTAAGTTGAAATATTGTTTACTATTGGATCAAACGAAGGTACTCGGACCATATTTAACAGATGTACAGGAAAAAACGTCCTGTATATAATGTGCGTCATTGCATTTTCCCTTTCCTATATTTATAAATTTGAGCTCTAATTCAAACAAGTCTCCTAATAGACACAGATGAGTTTTGGTAAGGATTTTACAATAACATTTCCAAAAATGTTGGGATGATGGTTAAAGTTTAAATAAAAATTTTAATTATATTTTATGATACCGAAATATATTTATTGTAATATTAAAATGTCATATAAACATTTTATACATTGTCGTTATTCTGGAGTCTGCAAGAAACTTCCCAAGTTTCTTGCAGGCTGTTGTTATTAACATTTTACTTATTGTTTAACATTTTCTCGAACGAAGCTTTTATATCTCTTGGCTCCAATGTAAATTAGCTTTACAGTGAATGTAGCATCACAGGACACACACCTCTATTATCTTGTCAGTGTTTTGCAAAAAATAGAACATAGATGACAAGCAATCTCATAAGCATGTGAGATTCAAGCCAATTAGTACAGCTTGAATGCTAAGGCAGCTTAGATGATGTGACAAGTCCCTTTGGAAAGAGGCGCATGATAGTGGTGACATAATGAGCTGGTGAGGGACGGTGGTGCGGCCTGGTTTAGTGAGTCACAGGGGGAATGAGCTGATGGGGAGCAGGTGCAGAAGCGGAAAGTTGCCAAAGGGGTCAGATGAGCAGGTATGATACAAACAAAAAATACTCACAAGAAGAAAAAAAAAAAAAATCACCCCTAGACCATGATGAAGCCCTGAGAAATATTTACAGCACACCATATACGGAACCATATAATGCCTCTTTGTAATGAATGTCTAGTTTGATTGCCTTGTTAACTAGTTAAATTTGTCCTCTATGGCTGTATCAAGATCACTCGTAAATATATACAAGAATATTCACGGCAAAGAACATCAACTCCGAAATCAGATGAAATAAAGTACTAAACTAAAAAGTCTTTGGATGTTAAAGTCCTGTGATGAAATAAACACAAAAAGTAAAGAAGCAAATGAAGTCCGGCTGTGCTTCACAACAAGAATACCCATCTGCTCAACAGCACATCTGTGAATGGTTTGCATGTTCTCCAGGTATCCTGGTTTCCTTGAACATTCCAAGACATTCATATAAGGTGAATGTTGCCCTGTATATATGTTTTGTGTACTTGTCTGTCTGTCTGTCTGTGTTTGCTCTATGAGGGACTTGTGAACCGTCCAGAGATAACTTACCTTTTACTTAATCTCAGCTGGAATCGACTCCAACAGGCTTGTGACCTTAAATTGGATAAAGTGGCTACAGAAGGGATGGGCGGAAAGAAAGTTAATTGACATCCCAAGTGTTTTCATTCTGTAGTTATATTGTGCTTTATAAACAATGAATACATTCCACTTTTCAATTTGATGACAACTTGTAATTAGTGCACCAGGGTTTCCCAATTAATTTGGGTAAAACTAGATTCAAGACAAAACCTTACTTGCTCCCACAGCTTAATCAAAGTTCCAACATGCAAACTTAAATAATATAAGATATGCTTTACCCATTTCAATTACTGGAGCTGAACATATTCAAGAAAAAAAGGTAGGAACATGCAAGAAGGAAAATACAATGGAACTGCTTTTGATTGGGGTTAACAGGTGTTTTGTGATAGTGTTTGAATTATTCAAGAACATATTCATTATTTCAGCCTTTTTCTGGGGGTCACACTTAACAAATGTGCTGAAATTGTTGCTCATCTAGATTAAACTTAACAAGAGACATCAAGCAGGATTAGAGTTCAGATCAAATGGGTCTGCAGGACCAGCGAGCTCCATGGATGGCTGCTTTACAGAGGTATTGCATAACAATGGTCATAATAAATCCTTACAAGGAGAATCATCTATTGCAATGTGATAAATCCTGCACTTAGCCCAAGGTATCTTAGTAGTTCTTTGCTTTGTTGCCGAGCTACAACTAAAAGTCTGCATTTCTCTTGTGGTTTAATGGCATGCTTGCCTGCAGTGAGAGTAAAAAGACACATTAAGCTAAGCTCAGCTGCTTTAAGCAGCTCACCTACAGTTAGCTGTGAATGATTGAGCTCGCTTGTACGTTCAGACACAAAGAAGAGTTAAGATCTCGCAGAGAATTTTATGCCAACACCCACCACAGCCATATCATGCTGAGCTGTGCCACTTCATGTCCGTGAACTCATCAGACGTGAAGGATGGATGTTGGACTTGAGGATCTGATGCACTGACCGGGGTTGGAAGTGATGCTTCACATACATAAGCACACCAAGCATTTCTAGATACTTGTACTTTCATGCCTGACTTTTCCAATTACATGATGGAACTCATGCTTAATGAATGATATGCAATCTCCTTCACTACTTTTATAATTATGAGAAACGTGTTCTCGAGGTTAGCGAAGTGGACTTGGGATTGGAATATTACTGGTTTGAATCCCCCTAATGACAGGTCACCACTGTGGGCCCTAGAGCAAGACCCTTGAGCCATCGATCCTACTGCTTCCTTGCTCCTTGCATGTAAAGTTAAGGTTAACTATAGATCAGATGTTGAGAAGTATTTTCTTCTCGGGGATCAATAAAGTAGGTTTTTTTCTTTAAGACCTTTTGAGCTGCATTTTTGTAGCCAATAAATATATTATTTTACCAAAGAATCTCCTACTTCATGTTTATGTTTATGAATAAAATCACTGAACCATAAGCATTTTATAGTTTATTTATACTTTAAGTGCTAACAACGCAATCAATACTTGTTAAAAAATATGTTGTGTTTATGGCATTTCAAACAATGTCTATAGTTGTGCTTGAGTATACATTTTCAGTAATCTGCTCACCACCATTCAAATCTTAACATTTGAAATTTAAGAAAAGGATACAGATAGAGAACACTATATTGGACTTAGCAGCAATGTAATAGTGATTAATTTTATACTGTGAAATCAGGTCGTCACTTGTTACTTTTCTTATCTTTGCCACAGAGCTGCTGTCTCTCTTCACTCTCCTCTCCGAGCTGTCTGTTAGCATCAGCGTTTTAGCAATTGTCTCCAGTAAAGATGTCAGACTGTAATTAACATGAACTTTAACGGCTGCTTTAACGGCAGCTTCATGATTCAGCATAAATGTTAGCCTGCCTGTGCAGCAATGTCTGCTGCTGTCTGAAGGCTTGTGCTTCATCTCAGCTGTGTTGTTGCTGTGTCTTCCTGTTGTCATTAGTTCATAAAATCAATTATTTCTAGACACTCAACATTATAATCTATATAACCTCCATCGATCTACCAGATTCAGCACCAGCTCCAGGAACGTATTAAGTGAATCAGATATTTGACCGATCCACACATATATATTTACACGCTAATGGGACAGGTATAATTGAGAGCACCATTTACAAGTAACTAGATTATATGACAAGTTCCTGAATTTTTCTCCCGAAGTTATGCCACTTCGCTTCGGAGCACAACATGTTTTGTTACTTTATTGATGATAGAAGACGGATTCGATGCACAGTGTTGTACAGGACTCCTCCATGTTCAGTAATGATGCAGCTGGAGGATACACTGTCACAGAAACCAGTGCACTAATGGTGCAGGGAAAATGCAGCCTCGTCAATGCAGCAGCACACTACTGAATCGTTCTGAACCACTTCCACAGCTCATTGCCATTATGTGTACAAAAGACAGACTCGCACAACCTTAAGTGTGTGACTTGATCCACATTTTTTAAACTAATCAGATCATTTATGATGCAGATTGAGAAAAGAAAACAACATTTATATTGAAAATAAACAGGTTTTGGTTTGTCAGTCATAAAATCGGTGATTAAAACGTTTCTAAACATCTGAATGTAAGACGAACCGTGGTCTACTATAACGTGTGAATGATGCTAAAAATAACCTGTGTCATACACTATTTTGGAAAAAGAGATAGTTAGACAAGGTGGAATGATATCTTAGATTTTATTCTCTCATCTTGCTCTTAGAAAAGTGATGCACAAAATCTGTGTAACCATAGAATTGTACTTGGGGCTTTGGGGTGGTTGTAATTGATTGAAACTGTAGATTTGACTACTGCATCTCATATCGGTTGATGTCTGTGTATTTGTGAAGATGTAGTTGTAACATGGGTCTGAAAGGAAAATGGTCTAAAATCTCTTTGGGTTTCAGACATAAACCTCCTCGGACATATACTGTTTGTGTGTGTCAAAACAGAAGACATACGACAGAAACGATACAGATTTTTTTTTATCCCAGGTGCAACATGACTTCCCTTGGCTATGGTCTGATTTTTCTAACATAGTCAACATTCTGTATGACCACAATTACAGACCTCACCCAGTTTCTGCAGCAGCATCGTGGTGCCTTTGTTTCTTTTCTGCTTCGAGACTTTATTGCTTGCTCTTCTGTTCCCAAAACAAATACCGCCACTCTGCTTGTCAGTTTCCTGAGTATTTTCCCTTGCATGATGGAACCAGGTCAGCTCATAAACTATTGTCAGGAAAACTCTTGAAGAATACCAAAACAGTTATGACATAATGATCTCCTTCTAAAATCTTTAAACATTGTTGTCATGCTTGTCATACAGTGGCAGGCTTCATAACAGAGCCACTATCACAAGACTGAAATACACTTTTCGTAAGCATGCATGCTCACACATGCAGTTAAGTTTTAGTATTCCCGTCGATTGATGTCACATTGTTGTACACATTGTCTTCATGCACGATCTCATCCAAAATATCTCCTCAGTTTATCTTCTGTCAGAACATCACATCTCTCAGTTGTAGAGCAAGTACTAGTATACTGTTCATAAGACAGACCGAATCAACAAAAATGTTATAATCATCACAAAACAGTTTGTAAGTTCCTAAAATACAAACACAATTTGCACAGAAATTGACCATGGACAAACAACTTATCACAAGCTTTGTGTCAATTATCTGTATGAGTAATAAAGTCTCACAACCGACCTTACAAAGTTACAATTCTGGGAACAAAAACAAGGTTTGACTTATTAAATATTCTCAAACAAACATTGAGTAAGATATTACTTATTGGGACTCTGTCTGCCCATCCCTCATCTCCACCTGCATGATTGGCAGACTGTAAGCAGCTGAGGGAAAGAGATGTGTTGCTTTGCAAGACTGTGTGTCGCCTCAGGAGGGATACACCCAGACAGAGGCTAACACCTGCTAAACCTGCTGAGGCCTGTGAGAGGATGCTACTATAAAAAGATCACGCTTTTTGTGTTGGATCATGTTTCTTAGCATCTTTTGGGGAAAACACACGCACGCACGCACACACACACACACACACACACACACACACACACACACACACACACACACACACACACACACACACACACACACACACACACACACACACACACACACACACACACCCTGTGCACAAGCTTGTTTGTACTAAAGGTTTTTTCCTTTTTTATTTTTGTATTTATTAATTCTGTACTGTCAGCAAGAGCTGCTAAACTTTACACATATACATATCAGATTTGACATTAATTAATCCTTAACTGTTCTACCTGTGTTCTCGTACCTTTCAACCACATTGTGTTGACACTCCTGTCCGGAAGGCTCACTCTAAAGTAACTACTCTCATCATCACCCTGAGCATACTTTAACACAGAAAAATATGTCCAGCTGGAACAACTATGGCTATAGACAATTGCACTGGCATTATTGTGAATCCAACACACAGTTGCAGGCCTCTTTTTTTTCATTAGATCCCTGCAGTACTCCTCCATACTACTTTATCAAACATGCCGACCTTAAAACCTGAAGCAACAGCCCAAATTGTGAGTCTCACAAAGCACAAGGTTGAAGTAATGTCAGGGCCACTTGCTCTTCTCACATATTTTCTGGCCTTGAAGTTTCTAATTTATTCTTGTGGACACCCACACCATCTAAAATCTGATCCTCGACATCTGTTGATTCAAGACTAAACTGCAATTTGTGCTGCATTTATACTACATGTAGCACCGTATGGAACTCAGTAATTAAAATATATATTTATATTGATGCTTCTCCACAGCCCTGGAGCTGTGAAATAGAATTCCTTCAATCATACACAGTAAATTGAATTTCCATTTGAAAGGGATGGGGCCATTAAGCTGGTTTCATTTAGCCATAAGGCACGAGGGAACACTGCAGCCTTGCTAATCATTATTACAATTTAAATCACCCAAATTACAACATTTCTGGTAGTCACATCCTGTAGGGGGACTTCCAGATGTTCTTTGTGTGGCCATGGCACATTATAGCAATTACAGATTAAATGATTTGCATAAACACAAGGAAACAATGATTCTAATTGTTAGCTGTTTTATTTATTTTGAAAAAAGACAAGCTGAGAGATGACTGCATGCGTCTATTCATTTCTCTGAGAAATCTGGCCTTAATCCTGTTACTATCTAATTAAATATATGATTAGAAATAGAAGCACCGTATAAAAATTTAAGTCTTAGGTTCATCAAGATGAATGTATCATGTCATTAGTGACAATGAAGCCAGAGTCGTAAGCCACACAATATTATTGATATATTTCCTGTTGTGCGCCCTACGATTGATTGTGTTAGAGTGATTTCTTTAACCTGGAGGGCTCTCCAAGCGACGTAGTATCCTCTCTGTTAGTCTGACACACTTCCCGAACATCAACAGCTTCACTGCATCTTTGTGAGAGAGCTCTGTAAGTAGACTCAAGGGAGGAGGGCAGGGCGATGGTTCACACAGTATTGCCTCTGTCTGTGTGGAAACATTTCCATGTTTGTGTTAATGTGCTTACTTGCATACGCTGTATAATGCATGTTTGTGAGACCCACAAGATATTGAACATACAGTGGCTGCTCAGGGACAGTGAGTAGTGTGGGACAACATTACCATGTCAGTAATAATTTAACAGACACAATCTGTGATGCTGGATGTGTATATTGCACACATGTCCCCTGGGTTCAGTATGTTTAGGCATACATTACAAGCTTCGATAACCAAATGCACCAGACATGACAGTATTGCAGTAGTGCAATTAGGAAAACAACAATATTTATGTGTGCATGTGTCTGCTCACTCTTGAAAAGTGTAATGCAATGATGCAAAAAAAAAAAAAAAAATTGTAACAATGCCAATGCTCTGATCTGCAGTTATACTCGAAATTATGTTTTTAATGCTTTCATATATATATATATATGTGTGTGTTTTTTAATCAGGTACATTAAATGTAGATTAACTGATAACACTGAGATGGATTTGAATAGAAATGATACACAAAATGAAGAGAAGACTCCTTTCTTCTGTAAATTCTTCTGCTATTATGCAAGTCCATGTTAAATTTTCAAGTGATAATCTTTCATTTTCATGTGTCACATTAGTGATCGTTCTAATTTTTACATCATGAATTCAGCAAGATTCCCTCAGATCAAGGTAGATTGAAAACCAGTGAACCACTTTCTGCATCTCACAGAGAGAAGAACCAACTAAGCTGAACCATTGCACCAAACACCAACAGCCAATCTCCTCTGATGATACCCCCCCCCCCCCCCCCCCCCCCCCCCCCACACACACACACACACACACACATGCCACACATGGCCTGTTGCCATGGTAACAGTGCAGCAAGTACCTCTATAGCTCTTATATCTTCTGGATATGGCTATCCTTTTCCATTCTTAGGTGACGGGATTGATCACAGTTCTCCTCACCAAAGTGTTGGCTCAGGGTGAGTCTTGCACAGAACACCTGGAAATTATCTCAACCGAGACTGGCTACTTGTTTAGCCAACAAACCATGTGAGGGAGACTATTGTGCCACAGTGCAAATCTGATCCGTCCATCCAACATAACCAACCAGTTTCTGATTATTATCAGGACAACATTATACATTCTCATTCAATTTTTGGCTTGAATATTGGAGTGAGCTTTAGATATGCATTTCCCAACTGGGTATTAGTGTAACTATATGCCAGCATGCTTCAATAACACCTCAGTATCATTGCTTGTAGACAGGAAAGGTCTTTTCGCTCAAAGGCTGCATTTGATACATTCTTTCCAGATTAGCTTAACTGGTTCACTTCATCGGCTGATACAGTCTAAATTGCTGAGAAACAATGTGCTTAAGTTAATTAAAAAAAAAACATTGTGTTCTAGGAATGGTTGTGTCGCACAATGTTATCATGTGATAACAGTGTTAGTCACAAAGGTGGCGGAACCTGTTAAGATGCAAATACCCTTGACAATCAACACAACCGTGTGTCTCGACAAGGGAAAGAAACCTGCTACAATATACCAGGTTGACATGTGGCTTCATATGAGGATCACTGAGCTTTATTAATAACCTTCTGTGATAACATTTTGTCCGGTCACTGCAACATCATTTCACTGAATCCTCGACCTCCCACTGCTGCAGACGAGCTTCTTATGGAAGTATACCTTCCATATATCAGAATATTCAAAGACCAAATTCTTTTCAACAGCAACAAAAACATTTCTCACAAAATACAAATCTGTTGTTTGTGTTAAGCTTCGTGATCAGAAGACACTGATGATGTGCTGTACCAAGTCTTCTTCAAAGCTCAATCGGTCTATAAATTACATTTTTCTATGGAATATGGAGAATCGATGGGTGTGTTTAGGAGCCAGATGTAGAGACTTTCATCTGCTCAGTACAGTCACCATGCTACTTTTTTTTTTTTTTTTACTTTGCTTCACTTCATACAGACTGACATTCTCTTCAGTCATTGCAAAGATCATTAGCCGCAGTTTGTCTCATTACATGTTTTTTGTTTCTACCTTTTGCACCAAGAAACAAATTGAAATGATGGTGCAGAGGAGTCCATTTCATACAAAAGTATAGTGACTGTTTAGTTTCCTGATCATTAACAACATTCCTCAAGTGGAGGGAGTTTAAAGTTTCCTAATAATAACTGTGTATGCTAAATTGGTCGAAGATTGACTTACAAACTATTTGTGCTGTCACTTTTGAAAATAGGTGCACAGTCTTTTTTTCTTTCAGCGGATGTATGTAAAATTACCTTTCCAGTTTCTGACAGTAAAACTCAAACATCCAATTAATGAAAGATGAGGGGAAAAAATCAAAAGAAATAGCAAACAAAAAAAAAATTGGCCTGCATCTGAAAAATTTTATAATCCAGACTAAGTATATCCCAATAATAAGTCCTCTATTGGAACCAAATTATTAATGCTGGAGTAAGAGCAGAATCTAATCAGATTGTCATGTTTACTGCCTGTATGTCTGTGAAACATGAAATATGTTCCCAGTTAGACCATAGATTGTTTCCATCAAATAATGAAGTTGAATAAGTCAAATCTTCAGTTAGTCGATAGTAACATTCTGAGAAAAAAGCTGAACTATTTCATGAATTCAGACTGCAAGTATTCTTGGATTAGAAAAATTCCAGGCAATCATCCAAATGGCTGAATTTGGACTTGATTCAATGTTATACAGTCGTGGCAATAGACAAATAGGTCTGAGGTTCCCTGGAAACCATGTGTAAAAACATGCATGTTTCGCATCTGTGTCTTTACATTTTCCTCCACGTTTCATTTGCCACTTTAGCTTGCATTGTCAAGTAATAAACAAGCCTCAAAGTAAAAGAAACTTGAGGCCTTTTGGTCAAAACAATTACACTGGGTAATTTTAAGCAAATAAACATGATTTCAAGAAGCAATACATATATTGCATGTGATAAAGAATTCCTTTGTGGGGAGAGAAGATGATAAGCGTGTCAGAGAAAGTAAGAGAGGGAAAGGAAGAGAGGAGGATTTAAATGATGTGGGAAAACATTAGAGGGAACCATTACATGCTCTGGCACTGCTCTGGGAGCCATTAGCTTGTGTAAACAGGTCATTCCTCTGCTGAGCTCTACTCATTGATTCGTAGATAATCTTCTCTTGCTCCTCCCACCAGCACTAACTGAGCTCAGCCTGCTCAGGACTGCAGTTAATATTGGAGGTGCCAAAAATGTTCTGGCTGACCTGAGAGGTCCATCTAATAGTTTTAGTACTTGCTAGTGTTTTGTTGAGCATACATTCATACTTCACGGATTAAAAATAGCATTCCTATCATGAATCTTGATGTATAGACCGAGCTCCTGCTGTTCCATCACATCTCTGGCGTACCGTACCATCTTGCTGCACTCCTCACAGGTGTGCGGCGCCTCTGTGCAACCAGCCATGATAACAGAGATGTAATCTGCCAGAAGCCATGCTTTTATCCATCTATCTCGTACAAATCTGTAGAGACCAAACGAACAGTTATTGCAAGCTTGTTGGCGGCTCCGTGTTGACCCCGGGACATTTAATCTAAGACCATGTACCTATACACCCTGTGGGCAGAATGAAACATGAGCAGATGACTGGATGATGCACAGATGCATGAGACTACAGTGTGCAGAAAAAACAATACTTCTTTAAAAAAACGCAAATGCTCTGGATAAAGCTTAGAAGCCTGACTTTGATAAAGCAGGGCTAGGAGGGGGATGGATGTTGTTGTTAGAATTGGACCTCAATTATTTTATACAATCGTCATTGCTTTGTGCAACAATAGATGTGAATTTTGCTCTAAATAGGTGAAAAAGAGTGCACAGTAGCAGATGGATGAAGGAAATGCCAAACCAAATATAAACTTCACTATAAATAAAAGCTGTAGCAAAGTACAAGTGATGTACAATTTCACCTAGGTCTCTTCCAAACATCGACTCAAAAGCAGCTACAGGACATTAAAAGTAAGTTTGTATGTGTGTAGAAAAGAAACCCCATCTCTGATTGTATGTTTCATCTAGTTGAATTGGAGCCTGACGAGAAGTAACCATGAGTATATGCTGTAAATAAAATCCAGCTGAATGAAGATTGTTATTTAAAAACCACAACTCAAGAAAATGAATCTCAAAACTGTATATTCTGCATTTTTTAATTCTTATAATCATGTTGCAATTCAATGGGTGGATGGCTTTTACTTTCTAACAAGGTAATATGATACACATTTTAAATATAATTATTTTCTAATGTTCAAACTGAATAAGAACAATAATCACATATGCATTGTATTGAAATTCAGTGAATACATGCGCAGATATTTTCTGAAAATGTTATACTTGTGGAAAAGTGTTAACAGTTTTACTGTGATCATTTCAAAATGCTAGTATTTCAACGTATTTTGCAGCTATTGGTCAATCTGTTGGTGCCAAGTTGAAATCACTTAATGCTTCAATATATGTGATAGAATTTCTTTTATGAAACAGAGCCAAAATAATTTTAATTCACGATGTTTTAAACTGGTTTATGTGTGAGAAAATCTTTTTTTAATCTCACGAAAGAACGTGTCATCTCCAGCTGAAGTTGACTGTGCGAAGCATCCAGGGAACTTGAGTGCAGTGTGAAACTATAGACACACAGAGAGACAGCATGAGAACAGGACATGACATGTGCCAAGTTTGGAACAAGGATTTGTCACAACCTTGAGGTCTCAAAGCTTTTCGCTGACTCTTGGCAGCAGTGACTGAAGTTCTCGAGACAGTGGAAATAATTCAACCACAGTCAACCTTACAGCGTCACAAAGTCCTTTAATATCCATCACAGGCACCCAGAAAAATAATTAACTCTGCTGAGGAGGTCGTGTTTTGTGTCTGATAGTCTGTTGTCCTCCGGCGATGGAATAATTGATTCCATTTTGGTGCTGAACTGGATTTTGGATTACTACACTAAGACAATTAGCCTATTTAGCCAAGCCTTTCAAAACTGTTGTTTTCAGCAATCAATCCAAACAAAGACATAAAACCTCAGGGTGTGTTTCCATTGTGAAGCAAACATTAGACATATTATTTGATTAATAAGCAAGATAAGGCAAGTTTACTTGTATGGCGCATTTCATTTACAGGCCACTTCAAGGTGCTTTACGACGTTGAAGAAAACAAGACATGCATATATACATACGTTTAAAGGAATAAGATGCAAGGAATAAAATAGACGGATTAAATGCAATACAAGAAGAAATCTAAATGTAAAAAAATGATAAAGTGTCAAGGCCTGCCAGTGAAGTAATCCCTCTGATGGAGTGCCGGCTTCAGGCTGCAGAGATAACTTGATAGAGTTCGATGGAAAATAGCTACTCATTTAATGAACTCTGAAGCTCATCTCTTAAGTCATACCAACCCAAAAAATTAATTGAAAGAAAGAAAGAAAGAAAGGAAGAAAGGAAGAAAGGAAGAAATAAATCAAATAAGAAGGAGATACAAATAAGAAGTAAAACAATAGAAACATGGTCAAATGGGAATGAAAATACAAAATGTCAAGTTAAGAAAGGCATCGTCATGACTTTGGTCTTATACTCTGTAATCTCCAAAATTGTTTGTTTAACCAACTTTTATCCCCTCATGGTTCCCCGAGCTTCAGCTTGTCACTTTATCAAACTGTCTGTCTGACTATGTCAGTAATAAACTGCTAGAACCAAGTCTGTCCTCTGCTTTTGCATTTGTTTCCTCTGCTTTTGTTCCCGACAAAGCAAGGGAACATTTTTTCTTTTTTTTAAGAAATAGCTTTGAAACTGTTCCATAACTGGGCAGCATTATAATTACAAGCTATCTTACCGTGCTTGCATCTGACAGTGGCAATGCTCACAGGTTTCTTTCTTGATATCCAGAATGTTGAACTGGTATGGGATGTGTCAGCGTTTCTGTGAAATAGATTGGACTTGCCCTATGGAGCTGAAACTCTAAATACATGGTCTTCTTCTAACTAGCTGATATAGATGGATGTGCATCACCTTCTGATTCATTGTGACCTAACAAGTCTGGTTCGAGCAATGGATCCAAGAGTTCTTCACATAGACTCTCTGAGGATGCAGCCACAGAAATATACTGAGCTCACACCCACATGTGAACAACCAGCTAAGAGCCAGTAGTGTAGGCTCTCTTCAGAAGCTGCTCTCAAGGCAAAATCATAACGAATGAGGTTAGTTTAATTAGACGCCACAGTGGATTATGGAATAGTCTCTAAAGAAAACAACATACTTAATTATTGATGTGAACACACACTGGTATAATTCTTTATTAAAAATTATAATACGCGATGATCTGTCAAGATCATAGCTGATGTGACTCAATAAAAATTAAAAAACAAAGTAGAGACAGTAGGTCCAACATTTTATTTGAGGTTTGTGAACATGTCGTATGTCTTGGTAAATAAATTCAAAATTGTTGATGACAACAGAGCTTGGCATTATTGGGACTCTATTTAAGTCATTTAAGCGTCAGCCAGCACTGATTAACATCAAATCTAACATTTCATTTCCTTCGAGTCCACTGATCTTCTATCATTCAAAAACAGGCTGCTCAAGGCTATCTATCCCTGTGTCGCATGCAATCTTAATGAAATCACTGAAAAATGTGTGATCTAGTCCCTACAAAAGTGTATGGTCATTTATATTTTACTACAAGTGGCATGACTATGTTGTCATGGTAACAAATCGCATCAACTTTCAGACTCTGGGTTTTTAAGATCCAGAAAACAAATGTTCTCAACAACCTTCGGATGCGATGTCAAACATGATGGTTAAAACCGTCCCTCCACCAGAAACATGCATGGTGAGGGCTTTAAAAGGCTGTTGAAACAACAAATAGTGTTGTAACATTTCGGTATGTTTCGCACCAGGAGAGCATTTTATTATCAGGAATAAGTTATCTGGACATTAACAATGTAAAGTTTTTTTTTTTATCAGTATAATGAATAACACACATAAATAACCCCATTGCAGTCTCAAGGACACAGTAAAGTTTGTATGCATAGAGTGAAAATGTATCCATCTCCCACTCAACACAAGAAGTTGTATAAATAGAGTACAATAATAATGATATTTTTTCTCGTTATATTCCAGCCCCATCAAGCGATCTTACCTTCTGTCTGTATGTTGGTGGTTGTGTGGTTTTCCTTTGACGGACGAGTTGTTCAAGTTGTACCCTGGATTTTGCACACTGCCAGGACTGACTGGCAGGAGCCCTTTTTGACCTCAAACTAAATGAAGTATATTCAGTGGATGGATTAATGTATATTGTCTAGTGTCACGGTCAGAGCTGAGGAGACAGCCAGTTCCAATGCAGGGTCTTTTTGTGAGGAGCTCACATTTTATGCTTGAAGACGATTTGAAGTTGTAGCTCTAAATAGGCTGTGATGTACACTTTTGTATATTTGTGCTCAGACTGGTGACATGTCCAGGATGACCTGGTCTCTTGCAACACAATTAAATAAAAACAGATATAGAAGATTTATACTGGATTTAGTATCTCAACCAATATATATAATAATGATTCTGTTTGCTTTTCATTGTCATTTTTCTCTTTTCATTATCAGTTGTCATCTTGTAGAACTTCAACTTATAACAACAGAGACTACAGAAGTCCCATGGTGAGGCTGAATATCCTCATAGTCAGATTCATGTCGTTGCTCTGCAAATTCCAGCAAAACATGTTTCCCCAGCAACAGTAAAACTACAGTAAAGTCCTCTTTTGCACAGAGAAGGCTTTTTTTTTTTCCTATCGTCTCTGCCAGCCTGACTAAAAGCAATGCCGGCAATGAAAGAGAAAAAAGACAGTAAGTAGTCACTCCAGCTTTAGATCTAAACATGCACAGCCTTGGAGACAAATAGCGAGCGATGCCCTGAGGGAGACTTTCAGCAGCCCAGACTGTAAACGTCACACAGGAGGCCCTGGCTCTACCTCTCTGGCTGTAATTGTTTATTCCACTAAAAATTCTGAGTATGCTGTAATGCTAACTGACATTTCACAGATTCATCCAAGTCCAAGTCTTCGTCGGCCATAAACTCAGGACATTGATTGTAGCAGTAGTCTATAAATTTGCGGAAAAGAGCCTTTGCAGGGCTCGCAACCTTATTGATTTTCCCTCTGAAGTTTATTAGATTATGAAATCCTATATTTCCCGTCTTTCTCTGTCCAGCCTGAAGAACAGCTTGTGATGCCAATAAAATGAGGGACCTACAATGTATCTCTATTTTCTTTAAAAATCTATATGGCTGTATTTAAAAAAAAAAAAATCCACTTCCTTTTTGGATTTTGTCAATGAATGACCCAATCCCATTCAATAAAAGCTCACAATCAACTTAAATTGAATCTATTTCTGTCTTCATGAAGCGTATGCTCCATACCAGTGCAGGGGTGCACCTCTCCTGGGGGCAACGGAGAACATCCGGTTGTGTAGCAGCAGGAACAGTCTGGAGGTCAGCAGGATGCCTTTCTCTGGCATTTCATCCTTCATTCTTTTGAGAAGAAATCTAATCTGAAATCTTTAAAAATGCAAAGGTGGAGGGTAGAACTGTCATTTTCTTAAAATGTGTATTCATGAAAATATATGTTTTGTAAGTGGAATGAGATCAGCTAAAATGGCAATAAAGATCAAGCAAGGTTCAAGCTTTGAAAATGACCTACTTTGTATTTTAGGATAATTTT
Source organism: Blennius ocellaris (assembly GCF_963422515.1). Classification (NCBI taxonomy): domain Eukaryota; kingdom Metazoa; phylum Chordata; class Actinopteri; order Blenniiformes; family Blenniidae; genus Blennius; species Blennius ocellaris. The sequence continues at coordinate 20,973,699 of NC_137650.1, read as the reverse complement.
AGAGACAGAAACTCATTATTTTTTTAATTCAAACTCTGTCGCGCTTGTGTGAGACTCTGTACTTTGAAGGTTTGATTCTGTAAAGTATTATTCAATACATATTTGATTAAATACTTAAGAAGTGTGTATGATAATTGTCATTAATATATAGTGTTATTTTGTTTACACCAGAGGTTGGGGCAATTTACAGATGTGTATTAAGAGCTTAAAATCTTAATTAGTTTTATGATAATCATGGGGCAACAGTATTGATAAAAAGAAAGCTACATCCTCAGGCTTCTATCGCTTTCAAATAAATAAGATGTTATACTCTCGTTGTTGTTTGAGTTTGCAAATAAACTTCTGAGTCAGTAAAACATTTCGCTCTTAGTCAGAAATAGTAGAAAAATGCCATCATAGTTATTATAGCCTTTTAAAAAAAACCCAACAACATCAATATGAAACTGAATTTGTTTAATACAAAGTAAAGCAATGTTTTTTCCCTATAAGTTAGTTTCATCATAGTAGGCCCATACCTTTATATACCAAAACATCATGACCACTGACAGAAGTGAAAAACATAGATTATCTCTCTACCATGGTGGAATATATTAGATGCTAAGTAAATATTTTGTCCTCGATACTTTAAACGCAGGAAAAAAGGCATGAGGATTTGAGTGAGTTTAGCTGTTAAATAGTGTGACGGTCAGATGGCTGGTTAGAGCATCTCCAAAACTGCAGCTTTTTTGTGGCATTCCTGATCTGCAGTGGTTTATTTCGATTAAAGTCGGCCAAGGAAGGAGATGTGGTGAACCGGCGACAGGATCATGGATGGTTAAGGTTCACTGATGCATGTTGGGAGTGAGTGTTGGCTCGTATGGCCCGATCTGACGGAAGAACTGCTGTAGCTCAAACTGCTGCAGGAATGAATGCAGGTTCTGATCAAAAAATTATCAAAATGTGTTGTGTATCACAGTTATTGTGTATGAGGAGAAAAGGCAGGACCTAAACAATACTAGGCTAATTGGTGTATTCAACAATTCTAAGCTGATAAGCTCCCAATGTAGATGGTTTTATGTATGAATTAAGTCGGGAGTGTCTTAAGCTACTTCTACGACCACCTGCTTGTATGACCATTATCATGCCATTAAAGGCTGTGATCATTTATATTTTGAAGTCAAAACGGGACTGGCAATCTGTCCAGCTAAAATTGTGGAAAAAAAAAGGAGTTACTGTTTGTGCATACAACGTTATGTGCATATTATGTGTCATCCTTGTATAGCTGCAGACATTTCTCTTTGTCTGAGTGTGTGTTTGAATATACGTATATTACAACCTGGTTATGAGTCTCGCCGGTAGGATGAGTGCTGCAATTGCTGTTGTCGTGCTTTGTGTGTTTTTTTTAAGCTTGGGCACTACTTTTAAAAATTTGATGTCAAGACAAAGTCGGTATGCCTGCCGCTTTGCCGCTCTCATGCTTTATGACACCTTCTCATGAAGGACCGGATATATTCCGCATGGTAATGGAGATCAATAGGGAGTGAAAAGCACCACTCTTCTCATGCTAGATAAACACTTAGATTTTTAAGTATATTTTAAAATATTAATTTATTATCTGCACATTCCACAACTTTTACATGTACTTTTTTTTTTTTTTTTTTTTTTAACATGGTTTTGGAGTAAATCTTTTTTAAAGTTTTCATTTGTTTCTGTGACTCGGGCAATTAACAAAATCAGTGATGTAATGAAATAATTCAGTTTTACCCTCCATGTATTACTGGGCAGCCCCTCCCCACACTAAAAACCAGTGGTCAACACTAAAAACGTTCATGTTTCCCAATGATGTCTTCCTCACTGATCTAAGCCTCACACTCAGCGTGTCCTTCGCTGGCTCTTTAGACTTTGTGCTTGATGTTGAGTAACAATTACATAACAATTGTTCACAAACTAAAACAGTTCCTATGAGCAACTTTGTGTTCACTTTAATAACCAGCAGGCCAAAGTTAACTTCTGCAAACAAGGCGGTACAAAATGTTGTACTCAACTGCACATTTTAACAGGGTCAGCCACAGCAAAGCATTGCAACTTGCATCAGGCTCAATCTGAACTCCGAGTGTGGTAGGAAGGTCATCTACTATGGTTCTGGTGTTAACACTTGCAGGTGTATGTGAGAGCGTTTTGCTTCCCGTTAAACAAAAGGGATTCAATTACTGCTATGGCCTTATCACTCAGAGATTGATGTAGGATATAGATATGCAGTACGTACAATATGAAATTACTTTCAAAGGATACATCCTAAATTTTAGACTTCAGGCTGATCATCCATGTTCTTTGTCCTACTGTAGAATCTCCCATGCATACACCCACTGTACACTGTTCTCACATCTTTGTTTTGCCTCAGGCACTTTGAAATAAGGACAGGGTGTTGCAGAAACTTACATGAATCTTGCCTTTGAAAAATGTCCAGGCAGTAAAATAAATACAATAATGGTTCTGAGCGATGATAAGGAATGCTATCTGACTCGTGGTTAATAGTCTATCTTAACATCAGCGATGAGCATTTCGCTCACCCTCAGTGTGAGCTTGAAAGCTCGCACGGAAAGGAAATAACATTAAGTGAAGAAAAGGATGAAGGGTTCAGTCTTCAAGTCCACACTGTGACCTGCCCCCACAACATAAATATCCATTAGTGTGTCCACAGACAGGGGGAACTCATTATAAAATCACAGATACAGGAAAGGTCTCCTTGCATAACTGCATCTTTGACTTGGTTTCCAGCCTGAGCTCAGAGATGCCGCTGTGCTAAAATCAGCCTCAGGCATCAAACTGGACTAGATGAGCTCTAAAACGGCTCCCGAGCAGATCAACAAATAAAAGATGAGATCATACTTTATGTCCATATTTATTTACCCATGCATGCTTCAATACAGCCTCCATAGCAATTTGTATTTTAACATCTCACTCACGCATCTTATAATTCCCCCTCCATGTTGCCACCGCCTGTGAAGTGTGTAGGCTTCCCCCCCATGTGTGGTTGTGTTGGCATGGAAACAGGAATGGCATTGTGATGTGTGTATTGAATTTTTCACCCCTGTCCCCAGAGCTCCACAGTGAGGAGAGCCTGACACCATCCCTTCCCCCCACCGATTACACAAGAGGGGAGGGTGCAGATCCCTCGGAGGTCTCAGAAAGCATGCTCATCTGAAAACTCTCCGACCTCCACCATCCTTTTAAACTAAGAACAGAAACCCTCCGTATGGATTAACAAAAGGCCATGAATGCTGTTTTGTGTCTCGTAAAATCACTTCCCTGTTTGACTGAGTGTGTAGAGCAGCTTGCTGCCACATGAATGGCGACATGCTGCATGTGATCTTAATCATTTTCAGGCAGCTTTCGGTGTCATTTGCAAATCAATTCACCAAATGAACCCAGTGTAATCATAAATATATTCACCATACATCCCACTGCCCCCTTGTGGATAACGTATGTCAGTACAGAGAGTTGTGGCGAGAGAAGTCAAAGAGCTTCAGGAATCATTAATTGAAAAGAGACTTGCTATCGCCATCTAGTGGCAAATCAAGTGTAAACCATGAGCTCCTCACACTACCGTCTCATTCCCCTGAAGAAAAAGACAGATCCATGTGACAAGTTGTCACATTTACTTTTATTGTAAAGGTGATATTATTCCAAAATATTAATATGTTAGAGGAACAGAGAAAACGAAAAGGAAAGAGGAACATCTACAAAACACCTACACAAGACTTTGGTCTTGGGACACATTCTTATCAAAAAATTCCACTGGAAAAAAATAACATTTTCTAATAATGTTCAAAATCATATAGATGTCAACTGTGGTGCATCTACATGTACAACAATATAGTTGGGTAAAAAGTTAACAGGCGTTTTGTATTCTAGAAACAACTGAACATTTTGAAGGCATATAAAACACTGGAATGGCTGGGCACCTGTGCTTTGAAGTCTGGAAGTACTACCTAGGGATACCACAAGATATAACTTTATATTTTTTAATTAATAAATCAATTTATTGTTCATAATTATTATAATTTCAAAGATAGTTTATACCACGACGAGTTTACAGTAATGTTGCAAAAGTCAGATGTGTATCAGAGCTTGTTTGAAAGCACAGAAGAATCAGCCAAGTTTAAATCCAGGGTTTTCCAGAGAGATCATTTAGTTTGTTTTTCTCTTGAGAAAAAAAAAACAAAACTCTGGATTTAACCATTACAGATTCATTAATGTATCATTTCAGCCCTAAACAGAGTGCATTGGGTTGTTATGTGACAGTGCGCCTTTTCCTCTTCCTCACTGTCAGCCTACCCCACCCTCTCCTCCTGTCCACACCTCTCCTGCTCACTCACTCCTTCCTAGCAGGGGTGCACATTGCAAGCCCTGATCTCCTTCCTGTCCTTACAGCTGGACAGCTGGGCGCCTTTAAACCTCTGCTTCACGATCATGTGTCGTTCTTGAACACCTCCAGCACATATCTTAGAGCACTCTGTCCAACTGGACCATGGCCTCATTCTACACCCTGAAAGACAGAAAACAAGAAAAAGAGAAAGTCAGGATACTGTTTTCAATCACCTGTGTGATGTTGTGGTTATGATTGATTGCGACGAAATTGGCTCCTCACCTGGATGGTCAGAGGCGCCTTCGGTCTTTCCCTGTTTGCTCCTCCTCTTTTCACGCTGTTCCTTGCGTCGTTTCTTCTCATCACTGTTGCCCTGTCCTCGGTTGCACTTCCTGACCTTACACTTCTTCCTCTGGATGGTTTCAGGACAGGGGTCTCCACCAAACTGGGGCTCCATTGTCACCATGCGTGTCCGGATCGTATGCCCCTTCCCGCAGGACTTATTGCACTCTGACCACTCAGTCCATTCTGACATGACACAATCTATGGCTTAAGACACAGACACATAAGGTCAGAGTGATGTATATTTTACAGAATGTAACAAAAATTTACAAGAAATATGATAAAGGTATATTCCAGTGGCAATTTCAGATCAACTTTGCATTGATTCATGCATTGACATAAATAGAATCTTCTTTAAAAAGCGTGAAGGGAAAAGATACACAATAGTTTAAATTTTAAAGTAAAAGCCACCAACCAGCATCTATCTAGAAATAACATTCATTTCCTCAGGATAAAACTTTGCCAACAGTATTAGCAGGAATATACAGGAATCCAAACAATTGACATTTTCTGGTGAGCCTGAATTCCGGACTAGTTTTACTCTCAAAATGTGAGATCTGACACCCCAGCTTTGATTATATTTAGAATATATGTATTTGATGTTTATTGACGAGACGCTGTCAAGTAGCTTTATTCACTATGAGGGCAGGATTACTTTGATCCCCTCCGGTGATGAAAATAATCCAGCAGATGAGGCATTGCAAGGACCAGAAAAGGAATTGATCCACCATCCCCCGGCCATGACAAATCACAACCGGGATATAATGTATGATTTCAGCCAAGTTTCCACCATCAACAAAACAGACCCATAACATAATAGCTGTTTCCACCTAATTTCTAGCTGTGATGTTCAGTAGGTTTTGCCTCTCCTACACCAGACATGTTATTCATGCATGCACCAACACTGTTCACAAATTACTTGGCTGTGATAAGGTTTCCAAGTACATAATCTTTTCTTGTTTTCTCTTGTCCATGTAGCCAGTACTCAGGCTTTTGTTTTGGCTTTCATCAGGCACAGATTTTTCTTTGCTGCTTCTCGTCTGAGTTCCATTAAGAGATAGGCTGCTGGCTACACACTGAGGACCTGGTTTAATAAGATCCTGCATAAAGTGTGCTATGGTGGTGCTTTCAATGTATGTGTGTTGTGGGTCATTTACTAAAAATAACAGAGTGATATTGTGTCAAAATGAGAATTCAAATGAGGGTTTTGGCTAGAAGCCACATTGGTTCTGTGTTCATTTACTTGCCATAAGGTGGTTGGATGGAGGGCTATATACTATACCATAGCTATATCTGAACATTACATATTAATCATTCAGCATTATCACCCACATTCAAGGCAAATTTACTAAATTGGTAATGCATGTTATTTTCTGTGTCTATTAGATGTAATCCCCAATGCATCCCATTAGTAGATGAGCTTCCACGCTGGTGGAGCAGGAGTGCATGTATCTATGAAGTTGAAATGTCAATATGACAGGATAAAGTTCAATAAATGATATGAAATATTAATATATAGGTCTATGCGACTGGTGACCTGTCTTGGGCATATCCTGCTTACACAGAGAGTTAGTTGCGATCCGTTTATGCACCTGTTGACCCTGAGCGGGATAAAGCATATCGATGATCAATGATACAGCTAACTGTCTCTTGAAACCTGATGTAGTATTTGAAAATGTATAAACCACTATATGGTATTGTTATCTGGGTTACAGTTGTACTGCCTTTTGTTTCATTTTCAAGATACACACATTTTATTATAAAGGTCACAAAACATTAATATTTTATAAGGCCTTGTTCGGCTTAGACCTCTGATTCACCTCCTCTCTGGATTCTCATACCAGTTTATCTCTTGGGAGAGTTTGTATAGCAGGTCAAACCTGAATTCATCACAATTTCACACTCACTCCCGCAGTTACTGTTAAAAATACACGGGATGAAAGTTGCTTCAGTCACCTTTCTGCCCTGGCTGCACTGAACTTCCAACCATTTTTACAACAAGGCACCGGGGTTCAGAAGAGGGATGGTGTTTTCATGAATTACCATAAATTATATAGGTTGACGTTCAGTGTGTGTGTAGGTAGATAAGTATATTTCCTACTTACGGCACTCTGGCAGCATGCACTTCTCCACCTGTTCTAACTCCTCTGTACACTCTCCCAGTTCCACCGGTGACTTGAGCATACGCTGCCGTGTCCTCAGTCCCTTACCGCAGGTCACACTGCAGTCACTCCAGTCAGACCACGGTGTCAGCATGCAGGGAATGGTATCTGCACACATTAGAAGGCTCTAAGAATTCCACTGCTAAACGTCTATCGCCACACTACATAAATATATATATATATATATATATATATATATATATATATACTGAACAAAAATATAAATGCAACACTTTTGTTTTTGCTCCCATTTTTCATGAGCTTAACTCAAAGATCTAAAACATTTCCTATCAACACAAAAGACCTATTTCTCTCAAATATTGTTCACAAATCTGTCTAAATCTGTGTCAGTGAGCACCTCTCCTTTGCCGAGATAATCCATCCCACCCTCACAGGTGTGGCATATCAAGATGCTGATGAGACAGCATGATTATTACACAGGTGTGCCTTAGGGTAGCCACAATAAAAGGCCACTCTGAAATGTGCAGTTTGATCACACAGCACAATGCCACAGAAGTCGCATGTTTTCAGGGAGCGTTCAATTGGCGTGCTGACTGCATGAATATCAACCAGAGCTGTTGCCGGTGAATTGAATATTCATTTCTATACCATAAGCCGTCTCCAAAGGCGGTTCAGTGTTGCGTTTATATTTTTGTATATTATATTCCTACATAAGGGTAATATAGGCAAAAATGCCTTTTGAAACACAATTGTAAAAAACAAGCGTGAACACAGCAACTATTTAGTATTTTTGTCACGAAAGGACAAAAAGTTGTATGCTTACTGAGGAAATGTCTTCTTCAGCTGCAGTTCAGACATTTACTACAGGGAATTCATATGCGGGTTTGCTTGTCTGCACTTAGGCTGGTGTCAGACTGCTGTCTCCATTTGCATAATGGAAGAGTTTTCTACAGATTTGCAGTGTATGAGGTGTCAGGATAGTCCTGTTAGTGTTTCTACTCACGACATTCTGGCATCATGCACTTCTTCACTTCGAGAACCTCTGCCCCACAAATGGAGCCATCTGCAGGAGGCATCTTCACCATGCGCTCCCTCCTCTTCATGCCAAGACCACAAGTGGCACTGCAGACGTCCCATTCACCCCATTCTGTAACCAGGCAACTGCTGGGAGCTAAGAACAAAAGAGAAAGACTAAGTACAGTCAAACAACAATGTTGTTTGACATTAGTTCTCCAGTTTGGACGATAAGACATAAAAAAAAACTAGGTTCGTTAAAGCCACTCTCTCACTGGGCAACAAGAAATCGCTTAACTTTCTTCTGATCTAATATTTACTTTATGTCTGACCCCCATATATCTGTCAGCCTCAGGTTTTTCTGACAGGTGCAAAGTACTAATGTAGTGTGATTGTAAAGTAAATTTGTCATTAGTTCATCTATTTTCTCTTGTTTATTTTGCATTCAACTTGTTAGGTGCGTCGTGAGGTAGTAGCTTAGGTGAGACAGAAGAAACCTGAAAACTCACAGCATTCTTCATTGACGGCACAGTTCTCAGTCTCCTCTGTGGGCAGTGTGCAGATCGAGCCGTCGTCAGGGAACTGTTTAACATAACGCTCTCGTGTACGTGTGCCCATCCCACACGTCATACTGCAGGGAGACCAGGTGATCCACTCTGACATCATACAGGTGGACGCATCTTTAGAGAGGAACAATATGTCAGAAAGAATAGCATAATTGTTTATTCACATATTGCCTAAAGCGATGGTCAGAACCCACTCTGCGTGTCTTTAGTCTGTATGTTTTTTGAGATTTCAAATTTTTAGAGGGAGAAGATAAATCCTGTATCATGTAGTTTTACATATTATTTCTCATTGATATTTTATGTATAGTTCATGTATCTAGTATATGCCCATATATATTTAGTGTAGTATCATACGGCTTTATTTCTCATGAAGAATGGTCTTCTTTGAGCACAGGTTGCCCGCCCCAGCCCAAAACTATATATCAGTCATATTTAAATCATGTCTTTACACCTTTACAGAGACACTTTGAAATCCAATCCTTCAAATCAATAATTCTGAAAAAGCATGTAACGTCACTCTGAGTCCTGCAAACCTGGGATGTCACCTGTCCGACAGTTTAACGAGCACATGAACGCATCACTCCAAGCTGTCATTTTTGAAGCTACGTTTGAACTTTAAGGCTTCACTTGCAAGTACAGCCACTTGTGACCATCGCTTTAATCGACATGTTATTCCACACCAAGTGCCAACTAATCTTGCACAATATATAATATACATTTCTTTACAGGCTTTACACAGAGTAATCCAAGCTCATGATGGCAACTAATTAGGAAGGGTAATTGCAAGCACTTGCTTACATTTATTTCGAGCTCCGAATGTAATTATGAAGGTTTAAATAAAGACCAAACCAAACAAGTCTTTCAGCAGGAGAGCAAGCGATGTGTGGATGTGCATCTAAAGTATACATGAGGAGAGGTTTGTCATTCTTTTATGCCAACATATACCAGCACATTAGAAGATGAGAAAAAATGGCATCCTATTTATTACCAACGCCACTTCTCAATGAATGAGAAACATAAATCAACCAACTAATAGCCATTTGTATTCATAAAAATAACTACAGCTTGAGAAAGAGAAAAGTTTGCAACACCTCCTGACTTCAGTATGAAAATGTCAACTGTGATTTAAAAGCTGGCGAACTCATCCTGCTTTTCAGGCACATATGTTGATCAATACCTGGTTTGAGTCCAGTGTTTGAGCCTTTGCATATTCTCCCTGAGCAGTGCACTCATAGGTTTTATCTGGGTACTCTGGATTTCTCCCACAACTAAACATATTTCTGAAATTAACTGTTGACTATGAATTGACCCAGTGTGCATGTGCCTAATTCTACCTGTTTACCCGGTGAAGGCTGGTAACTCATCCTCGGTGTATACTGCCTGTCAACAATGTCGTATTTCAAATTAAGTCTCCTGAATTTGAACATGTTCCGTAATCATATGCAACATCTTTGTCAAAAGCTTGACTAACAAAAAAAGTCATATTCAAGTGTAAAAAAAACACACAGCAGAGGCCTGTAGTTGGTGTTAATTTATTTTCTAAAGGTCAGATCAACCAAAACACATTTCTTTCTAATAATCCTTTTACACCCACTAGCAGCCTTTGTTAGTTAAGAAATAATTGGTGTCATGACACATTGAAGAAATAGAATGGACACCTGTAGTGAAAAAGTAATGGAAGTAATAGATATGCCCCATGGCCACTGATAGTGTGACAGATCCTTTTGTAAAGAGGGTTAAAGAAAAAGAAAAGAATGTCTGCAACTGATTTCTCTTAATCTCTTGATCGCACTATACACCTTTGTCCCAAAGTCAAGTGTGAATCTCTGACGCTAACAGTCAAACAGAAGCAGGAAAAAAAAGAAAAGGAAAACAAAGGGGAAAAAAACCTCAATAAATTCTATGGTGTCACCTCAAAATGAGAGACTTGGATTCATTCTGGATGCTCTTGTTTGTTTCCTCCTACAGTACAGAAACATGCTTTTGAAACTTACTCGTGACTCTAAGTTTTCCTTAGAGTCTGCAGTGATGCTATGAAATGTTCCTGTTCAAGTCGCACATTTAAAAATAGACTTTAAGACCAATGTCATAGAAAAATATATTGCTCTAGAATAAACACCAAGAATATTAGTAATATGATCGATGATAGTAATGATAACAAAAACTAAATATAGTATATAAATACTAATGGCAAATATAAGTGTCATTGTTAGTATATTGCGTAAATAGTGTATATAATTGTACAACTATAATAAGATATGATGTGTATACAGTACATGTGTATTTGTAACATATTGTGTATACTTCTATAAATGAAATGTATTATTATGTTTTCACTTTATCGATGAAGCTTGAGTTCAGAGTCTGATGTCTGCGGCCTTGCAACATCTTATCTTTGATTTGTTAATAGGATCAGGCAAAATAAGTATTTTACTTCGGCCTTCAACCCTTTCGGCCTTTACATTTGTCAGCCTATGGATACAAATGCTTATTTTATTTAGTTGATCATTGACTGAAGAAATAATTAAATAAAAAAAAATAAAAAAAATCCTTAGCTGTGAAAAGCTGTCTGTGACTGTCCTTTCCTGTGTTTTCCTTGTGATGGATGGATGGATGGATGGATGGATGGATGGATGGATGGATGGATGGAAACAGCCTATTTTAAATACATACATCCATTGTTTTGTCTCTTTGGTGACCCAGGATTCATTGAATAAGATGAGGTTGTGAAAAAGGAAAGAAGGTTTTTATTGCAAACAATCATTTTTTTTTATGGTATGGTTCCTCCAGAGGCTGAATCCTGTGACTAATTTAGAAAACTTTTTCATTTTACTGTTCATCTCGATTCGTTGTGGTGCTATTTCCCCTATTGTATCTTATTTACTTTTATATGCTTGTGTTATTGAAGACTGGCGGTGGGGTATTTTATTTGTATTCCCTGTACAACAGTTAGTTACATATCATTGAACAATGATATGTAACTAACTCATTGAACAATGATATGTAAATGTAATCCCAAAACTTAATAATTGAGGGCTTTCAAACTATATGATAAAAGCAGTTAAGATGCAAAGAATAGCCTGTTCTATCAACACTATTGATCGGCAGTAAAAGGCTTCTTTCACTGATGAGAAGAGGAAATGAAACCTATTGATGATCGTGAACGCAAAAGCGTGTCTGAAGCCTTCATTACATCATTTAATTATCTGTACAACATAATATATTTAATCACCCATGCTTGTTATTGACGTGTTGGTCAAAAGTAATTTTGACTCAACGGGGTGTTTCTGCTAATCAAAGTAATTATGTTTCGTTATGTGTTGGATGAGCTCACACTGTTGAACACTAAGAGACAGGATGACTAAGCTGCATGGACTCGCACCCTGAGGCAAAAATTGTTGTGCACAGAATAAAAATTAAAATAATGAAGAGATGAAAATATATATTAAAAAAAAAATCCTTGAACAACAGGCAGACATTTCCTTAGTGAATTATTATTTACTTTTATATTTAATTGCCGTTTGCAGTTTAACTCATCTTGCTGTAAAACTTAAAAGCCTGTCATATAAACAAAGAACTCCTCTTTGCCTATTTTTCTACTCTCACTTAATTGCAGCAGTAGAACGGTACGTTGGGTATTCGTGATGAGCCAGCACCAACAAACATGCTCCCAGTTCTTAGATGGTCAAACATTTACAAATGCAATCATTATCACAGAGATTTAAGTGGTCATAAAGTGCTTAGGGGCTGCTGAATCATACAAAAGTATTTGTGATGTTTTTCATTCACATTTTGTTCTATTCTTAAAGCCAAAACTCTGACCTTCAGTTACTCAGATGCATACTCACCCTCATCACTGCACCCAGGCCCCATGCAGGGCTCAAAATCCTGAGTGTGTGGACAAGGAACGCTGAGGTCCAGCTGGGCCTTCAGCATCCTCTGTCGCATCCGCTTGCCCTTTTCACACGTGGCCGAGCTGCAGGCTGACCACGGAGACCAGTTGGAGTAGATACATGTCTCGGGAGTGTCATCTGAAGGATGAAGACGCGAAGAGGGCACACTTTAAAAAGCTGTTCAGTATGCTTTCAATCTTGTATGTTTTTGTTTGAGAAAGGCAGTGAAATTGGAATGGGATATCGACCTTCCTCCTTCTCCTCCTGGGCAATGTCTGCAACAATGTCATCCACATTGTCTGGCACAATGTTGCACTGTTCGCCCTGCGGACACACAAACACAAGCCACCGAGCCTTCCTTTGAGATGGCTTTCTATTAGCAACCTTAAATCCAAAAGAATAATCTCTGAATTTGTAATCTTGGAGTGTAGTTTTCGGTGCATCAACAAGTTGAATAAAATGGGTAACCACAAGAAAACTCAAGTACAAAAAAATCCTTTTAATTCCTCACAGCTACCTCTAGGTGCCACTGAAGGACTGCTGCCCCTTGATCCCTTTCAGTTTCACCAACTATTCCATTATCTGTATGAAGCATCTATTTCTATATGAATTCCATCTGAATGTTGTTTCAACAATTTAAAAATATATTGTGTTCTTCCGGTTAAAATAACAAACAACTGAAGCGAAAGAGATCTTATTGCCATTTTAGCCATCGACACTAGTAAACTGTTTCTTGCTTTCTTTTTAATGGATATATTTTCAAGAATTATATCCATATTTAAATATAATAATACTAGATTGGAAATTCTGTCCCATGTTGTGACACTTGTTGGGCATTGTATGTTGACACTGTTTATCACTGGTTAAAAGTATATCTTGGTTATAATAATAAATGAGCCAACTTGGTAAGTCGTTTCCTAAATATTTTGTTACCTCCTGTTCACATTCAAAATCAGCTGTTTATAATTTCTTCTCCGGTCAGCATGGGCAATGATTGAGTTTTTACACTGTGGTGTGCTTTAACATATACAATATCCATCAAGTCTATTCATATAAAGGTTAAGAGGAACACACTTTCCTGTCTCAAAAAACTACCAATTATCTGTATTTGCATTGAGACATTAAAGATAGGGGGGAAAAAAAAAGTCTGACCTTTCTGGCAATACGCTCCACCACCACCCTGGCCACAGGAGTGATCGCGCCCCCCTCGGGATCGTAAAAAGGGCTCTGCGGATGATCTAGACTGGTCAAGGGACGGATTTTTTCCTGAGGTGCTGAGGGCTTGTTGGGTGACTAAAAGAACCACAGACAAAGACACAATAAGAAAAAGAATACACATGGGCCAAAGCAGCGTGTTTTGGGATTTCAAAAATATCACACTGAGAATTTTTGTTGTTGTTGAAGAATACATGTGCACAAGTATAAAGAGAACAAAGTGACCCAAAGTTACTCAACACAAAACTCCCACAAAGGACAGGTTTCAAAGTCAGAGAGCAGCTGTGGAAGACCACTGTAGTTTTTTGGGTTGTTTTTTTTTATGGGAGATGCTCTTATTAGTCAACAGTAGTAAAGGTCTGCCAGCATGAGGTTGATAGAAGCACCACTGCCAGAGGCGGCCTGGAGGCAGAAGACCAACTCATTCTTCACCACTCCCCCGCCGAGGCCACACAGAAAAACAAACTGTAGACTAAGAGAGAAACTCTGCATTTAGGAGGGACAAGGAAAATGAGGGGAAGGGTAATGAGGAGCCACTAATTAAAAGGTACAGTAAAATTAATGAGACAAAGGATGGAGTTCATTGTTTTGTTACAGACCTGTGCCTTTAACAACTTAAACAACAGAGAGCCAAAGCCCCAAAGTCACACGTACGCATGCACACACACACACACACACACGTCTACACACAACAATGCATATGGAAGTTTTAATAGATGTTTATGTTCAAAAATTTACTTTTCTCCCTTGATGCACTGCAGGCTTTTTCTAACATGGCTACAACTGTTGATCCTAACCTTAGTACCTTAAAACATGTCTTCATGTCCAAATGTTGTCGTTTTTCTCATGTGCAGACAAAAACTCGTGGTAACTCCAGTGATGCAGGTTTCACCAGCAGTCATATCTGCAGGATTTGTGTGTTGAATTTGTTGTTGATATTTTAGTTGTGTATAACTCACATGAGTAGTTTTAGTTTGTGTTAGAGTACAAACGCTTGGCTTTTATATCAGTTTACACATCGGACAAAATAGGATGATTCACATGCAGGTGATGAAATTCTCATCGTTTTGGCAGGAATGATATAATGTTTTAAAATTCATGTCACACTGAATCACAAAATGTGTTCCTGTATGTTCACATGTGAATTAGTTAAGTATTAAAGGAAGGAGAATGACAGTTAATGGTAATTGTAGCAATCAGGGACTGAAGGGTTTAACTGATCCGAACAGCCTGTGTGAGCTGCTTAGAATGCTGGAGATACAACTGCTGACTATGTTGATGGGTGGGTCAATCAATGGGTCAAACTATAATACTTTGTTTCTTGCTATTTTCAGAGAACGTGTTCCTTGCCCCACATGCAATGTCCCTGCCTTTTGTTTCTTCCTCTTTGCCCCATTCCGCTCTCTCACACATTTATATTAAGCGGACAGCTTGGAAATGACTGCTGCAAATGGTTCTAATTCTTTTAACAAAAGGTTTTACAAATGCACGTCATGAGATTTAATCCTGATTCACCAAGTTTGAGCAAGCACACACGCAAGTCAAGAGTGAGAGAACAAAAAACACAGGAGGAGGAAGAGGAGAATAAGTAATATTATTCCAGTGGCTGGCCAAAATAAACAAGGGAGTACAGTTCAGTGAGTTCATCTTGTGAGCGTGAAGGGATCAGCCAAAGGTTTCACAAATGTAGTCACAGAATTTGGTCAAACATAAAGCCTAATCTGTCGGTGCTGGCTGGAGACACTGAGCACACAGAAGACAGCACCTCACAGTGACGGCTGGGAGGGAGGAACATTGTTCAAGGCTTTTAGAGGAGAATTGGATCGGAGATGGCACTTGAATTGTTGCAGCCCGGCGCTTCGCCGGTGTGAAGAGGTGAGAGTGAGAAAGTGATTGTGAATGTGAATGTGAGCTGACAGGCAGATGAAGAGGAAGAGGTCAAAATGATGACAAGGTCAGTGCAAGGAGAAGCCTCAGCAGGCGATCAGACCAAAGCAGACAGGTTGTCCAGGCCGGAGAAAGGTGGAAGCGTTTCCAAAAAGGCCCTGATGTCTACAGGCTCATAACTCAAGCTGAGTCACCACAGGGGGAACGCTACAGCTTTTGTTGCATCATAGTAATAAATACTGTCCTTCATGAATGAAATCCATTCCTTTTGGTCAATTTGAAAGCAGGTTTGTTAATTTCGTATGGAAAATATTAATGATTGCAATGTGATGTAATCCCCTGGAGACCTAACTGCACTTAAATTCAAATATAAAGAACACCGCAAATGAACATGAATTAAACAAATACTGCATGTGACAGTGGATGATAAATTACTCAATGTACTGTGCTATTGTGCTTGTTTGTGGCAAATTAATCAAGAGACACAGTGATTTGAGTTTGTATTTAACATCTGGATGATTGCATGGATGGATGTTTCCTTCACCTCATATGTCACCCCACTGTCAGTGCCTGCATCCCACGGGATCATATCCTGCACCACCTTCTGGGCCCACCCGCACTCCTTGGTGCACAAGTCCTCTGCAGCTAGACCCACATTCCAGTCTGGACTCGGGCCTAACATGGTCAGGAAGGACATGAGGTGACGGCTCCGGTCCACTGAGAATTCAGCTGAGGGAGCAGCCCGCCTGAGGAGAGTGAGCACAAGTCAGTTTAAACATTGTGAGAGTACAGCTGTAGCCTCACTGACAAGGACCAGCCCACATTTTGAGAACACCAGGATTACAGTAAGTCAGTGTTTCAATGACCCTGCCTTATTAAAAACACCCTTCACCAAACTTTACCTTTCTTCTGCTCCAAAAGTTTTGAAGAGTAACAATCAGTAACATTTCGAGCCAACACAGTAAGAATGGGAAAGCTATGACTGCAATCAAAGCAATAAATTAAATGTTTTTTTTTCTCTCATGTATGCTCTTTTGATTTAGTTATATGGAGTTAGAAAATGGGCCCCATCACAGGCATCCTGAAAGACACCAAGCATAGAGGAAAATATAGTAAAAAAAAAAACTGACATAACATTTTCCCTGATGAAGCCCCTTGTGGTATACAGTACCTATAGGTATATCTGATCTGCTATAATATATAACTAGAATATAATAGAAATAATTTGAATATCTAAACTATCTAATACTGAAAACCATGTTAAAAAAGAAGCAGCGCAAACACCTAAAATTATAATTGCAAAAACAGTTTTTAAAGAGTGTTAAAAGCCTCTTTCGAAAGGTAGGTCTTCAAGGGCTTTTTAAAAGAGGCCACAGTCTGTAAGGTTCTGAGGTGGCTGGGTAGAGAGTTCCACACACGTGGTGCAGCTGCACAAAAGGCTCAATCCCCCATGTTTCCATTCTATCATACGGACAGCAATTTTCTATAATGTGATTCTTAAAACAGATGATGTCCCCATGAAACACAACCTCAATTCCACACGTGCATGCATTATTTTACATTCACATAATGCCCCTTTTGCCTGAACCTGAAACATAACCTTATTTCTTTACACACGTCTGCATTCTAGACCCCACAAAAGTAATAGTTTACACACACACACACACACACACACACACACACACACACACACACACACACACACACACACACACACACACACACACACACACACACACACACACACACACACACACACACACACATTTTTCTATTGACCAATGATTGACAGCTAAAACTAATTAGGATTTTTTTTTTCCGCAGTGAACACAACATTAATTAGGAATGGGAAGCTTCTTGTTGTAACTTAGACAATTAGCTGGTGATTCCTCTTCACCTGTCGTCATGCCCATATAAATCCCTGTGACTCCAGCCAACTCAGCCCTGCCCTCTCACACTCTGCTAATGATGGCCTCTGACATTGTGAAACAGCCCTTATCCCCTGGGAACACAAAACTTGACTCAACTCTCTCGGGCTTCTGCTTAGTCTGCGCTGCAAGTCAGAGGTTTATCTCAGAGAGCCACCTGGGCTCTACAAAAAGGTAAAGTGTAATTGACAGAAAAGAGGAGACAGAGCAAGGCTGGTAGCAAATGAGGAAAGGATTAATCACCCTCGATAACCTCACTGAAATGCTCCAGTAATTCAGAAATGTCTCTGGTTTTTAAATGGGCAGGCATATTTCTGGAGGGATGTTGATGTGAATAGTAGTGGGTGTCATGATGTTGCTACATATTCGGGGCTAATGATTCCCCTACTAACTCACTTGCATTTCACTGCTTCACATATCATTTGTGTGGGTGGCTAATCACGTTTTCTAGTTAGATATGCTCTGGGGTTTTTTCCCCCTTCATGGAATAAACAAGCTAAATAAAGTTATTTGAGAGCACAGTTTTAGTCCACCTTTGGCAATTTTGACTAGTTTAATTAATTCTTTGCAACTAAAAACCAGATTTAAAAAATGCAAGTTTATGGTAATAACTAAGTGTGAAGCATCTGTGCTATCCATTATAAAGAAGTGATGAGTTGAAAGGAAATTGGGGAAAAAAAACACTTCTCGACTAACTAAATAGTTTAATTATGTCTATCCACTGTCAATGGGAAAAAAAAAATTGTTGTGCAGATTCTGCAGTTTTAATGCCAGCAATGTAACAGGCTGCTCACTCAATACCACTGCACCACCTGATTGTTTTGGACTTGGTGGCTGGTGGGCCCACGTAGCCCTCCCATGCAGCTTGTTTGGACAGAGCCATATCGGGACATGCGGCTTACTTCATCACCAGGCACACGCCAATACAAGTTCCAGTGACTCTCGTCTGGACAAGATGTGCACTGTTCTTAGTTTTTTTTTTTTTTAATTGTCTGTCTAAATCTTCACTACAGATTTGTGCACCTTGCGAGTCATAACCAGGATCACAATGTGCCAAGGTCCAGAAAATCTTGTGGCCCTTCAATATTGAAAAGAGCAAATTGAGTGTGCTCGGTTGTAGTTCTGGCATCTGATTAGGATTGCCCCCAATTAGAGGATGATATGTCAAGATAGTACATCTCATTTGGTCGAGGCGGCTTGAGCTTTCCCCATCAGAGCTCCCCTGATGTTGCAGAGGAATAATGTGGATGCATGGATATGACATTTTTAAGGGCTTAAAAAAAATCTTAATACCTGTTCAGTACCACTCTACAGCAATTATTTCTGGCCAATTCTACATCATTAAAAGCAGATGAATG
This sequence comes from Blennius ocellaris, assembly GCF_963422515.1. Classification (NCBI taxonomy): domain Eukaryota; kingdom Metazoa; phylum Chordata; class Actinopteri; order Blenniiformes; family Blenniidae; genus Blennius; species Blennius ocellaris. The sequence continues at coordinate 20,955,025 of NC_137650.1, read as the reverse complement.
AAGGTATCTCTCATGCACTGCACACCTACACCAATTTCCAGGTTTTAGAAAATATTGCCCGGTAGCTAGTGGACGAGTTATTATCCTTGAAATTGGGTATACAACTATAAAACACTTTGAATCCCCACTATCAACTCCGGAATGTAAAAAGCTGCTCATTACCAGCTGTATCCTTGTCTTCAAAAGCTTTCCATTTTACACTCTTCACAAATACCTTTTTTCCTCACTGCTAATCAAGTGGAACTTACAGAACACCAAAGTCTTCGTCTGGTTATTAGGAAGAAGCCTGACAAGAGAGTGGGAGTGGGAAGAGAACAACAAGCCAACTTGAGTGTCGTGAAGGTACTGAAGCTGTCAGGCAACCAGTTTAATCCAGTATAAATGGGAAAGTGGCACAGAGAGGGGGTGGACTAATGGAAAGTAGTTTGGTGAGGAAACGAAAGCAGGAAGATACTGTAAGAAACGTGATTTGGAAGTGAGTGGGAAGATACGATGCAACGAGTCAGAGGTGGCTTCGCATCAGACTCTGATGTGAGGAACATCTCCTTCTAAACATCACAATATACTTAAAAAAATATATACTTTTTTTTTTTTTACTTGTGTCTATGAGCTTGTTGTTTCTTTATGTGTTATTCTGTGCAAAATAATAGTAAAACAATTTTTTTTGTGTGTTTTCACACAAATGTCCATCCTCTTCTCTTGCTATAGAAGAAAGTCATAAGTCAGACGACTCATCCAACACTTGAGGGCGTTTATTATTCATTTGCAGTTTCTCCCCTGCATCAAGAGCTTTGCTGGCTTCCAATATTGGCTCGAACTGTTGGGGGCGTGTAACGCACATCCGTCACGATTAGATACTGAAAATGTCAATCAAATCTGGGCTACTTTACTACTCTTTTCCCCTCAAAAAGACGTAAATATGCCGAAATCAAATAGCACTGGGACATTTCATGGGGTCGTCAAGGGGTTAGAGAAATTGCACCAGACAACTGATGTGCAGACAATCGATGTAAGTGTCTGACGTCCATTTGGGACTGACCAAGTGAGTGATGGAATCGTGATTTCATTAACGAAGGGGGCTTGATGGGGAACCATTTTTCAGGCTTGGCACAGAAGTTTGTTATAGTCAAAGTGGCACCTTAGGTAAGTGCAACACCACACCGATGTCCAAAGCCTCTAAAATAGTGATATACTGACATTTCAGCAGTTGTTCTGACAATAAGTTTAAGTACTGACTACCTCAATGTCTGCTGACTGTAAGACTGATTGTCTTCTTGTGTCAGCAGCCAGTGACAATTACTATACTTAAATGTCATATTTGTCTCGCTTCTCAGCAAAGGCAACTTTTTTTTGCTGCTTCTTCAAACATCTGCTTCCCCCCCTCTGTTTTTACTATATGAAGAAATCAACAACTTTAGTTTATCTTAAGTCTTCAATGGTAGAAAGCAATTAAGACGTCTCAGCTTTGTGTCGCAGTAATTACAGGCTGAACAAATCGAGAGTGGGGTGAGTGCACCGGTCTGACTCTAAAGGAGGCGTAAACAGAGTTTAAATGGAAGAAAAGTTAGATATGCAATTTATCATCACATTACATTTCACAATCTGACTGCTTTTTGCACTCATTTCATAGGTAAAAAAAATAAATACTGTTACATTTCAAACTAAGAGGTGGAAAAAGCTGATCAACAGTCTACAAACAACTAGAGACATATTTAAAATAATCCATGATACATTGTCCCTGACTTAAAGAGACACCGATGTTGAATCAGATTGTGGCTTTTAGGTTTGATACAACTTGATACAGATGCAGTTTGAATTATTATATTCCCCCAATACACTGTTTATCAGGATCATTGCCTGTCTTATAACAATGCTTATGAAACAATGTCAAATATAATGGATACTTACTAAAATCTGGCACACGAGGAGGACATTTCAGCCCATGTTTGCACAACCACATGTGGTTTCATCCTCACACAAACCATTGAACACAAGTCTCTGCATCAGATGCATCATTCAAAGCTAAAAGTGTGTTAATCACTAAACACACACGTAAACACACAGTCAGTCGACAATCACCTCACTTCAGAATGCATAGGTAACAAGTCAGCCCACGCTGAATCCAGGGTTTGTCGGCTTTTCTCTTTTGTGTGCATCAAACTAGATGACTAGTTTAGAGAAGACCTATACAATTATCATAAAAGGGGAAAAGCAAGAAAAAGAAAAAGCTTTTACTGTTGAAATGAGGGCTACTTTAGCCAAATAGATCAGAAAAAGAATTCATGTACCTGTTTAGAAGCTGCTTAGAAAGAGTGACCTGATTCAAGGTGAAATACATGTACGCAATTTCAGTAGACTTTAGATTTCTGTAAAATTTAAATCAAATTCTACCTTGGCCATAACTTTATTTTGATGATTTTTGTGTTAACTTCTGGTCCACAATAACCTATTTTTACACTTACAATGTGCATCTCTCTGTGTGTTCACAATATGCCATAGAGAAAAAAACCTCCCAAAATTGTGTTTCCTTATGAGTTGGCTTACTTCAGTTGGTGCTCATGTCTTAAAAGGTTGTAAAGGAATGTATCATAGTAGTATTAAGTAGAGCTTTTAAAATGGCATTTGCTCTTACAAGAAATGTATTACCGTATGTTTTACACTCTGTGTGTATGTCATTGTTTTTTGTCTGTTGGGTTTTAACTATGCCATCAACTTCAAAACTGTTAGATTTTGTTGCTTGTATAGTTTTGTCAAGATCATATTAACTTTTTTACATGATTGTTGCATGCTATATTACGTCATGATCATAAAAGACAATGACACACACACACACACACACACACACACACACACACACACACACACACACACACACACACACACACACACACACACACACACACACACACACACACACACACACACACACACACACATTCTTTTTTATAAGATATTGCTTGACAATTACAACTATAAACTTTCGCCTGCATTTCCATTGAAGTTCATAGAGTAATTATTTGGATATAATTTGTCTATGGTGCTACCATTTTCAATTTTATCTTGCTCTCTGAAAAGATATCACAGCAGCTTCAATCAATATGGATGTATTAGTAGAGGAGCTTCAGTTGTGTGTCTTTTTTTCTGGAAAATATATTGTCACATTTAATAGTTTCTCTATTTCTCTCTTTGCTTGGAATCTCCTGGGTTTGTGGGGACTGCTCGAGACATACTGCAGTAATGTTTGTGATAATGGCTCCATTTCTTCAGCCTCATTCTGTTCTTATCGCCCACCTCTCTTCTCCTTCTGTGTTTCCACTGCTTTGGCTGCTTTTGCCCTTTGTTAGAGCAATTATTTTACCTTTTATGACCGATTGAAACAGTGCACCATTTTTTACCAAATACAACAGTGTTACACATGAAACACAGTTAGGTTTTTTTTCCACATACATAACAAAGATGAAAATATTCATGTCAAACGGTTTTTGAAACACACACACACACACACACACACACACACACACACACACACACACACACACACACACACACACACACACACACACACACACACACACACGATATTGCACAGCTAAAAAAGACCTTCAGTAGACAGGTTTCCACATTTAGTAGCATCACCACTTTGAGGAGTCGTACATACAGTGTTTAACATCTCAGTTTGAATCCATTTACTTTCATATCCAGAAGTTGAAAGTATCTTAAATAAACCTTACCACTGCATGACCAACATTTTCTGCGCCCTTAAACAGCGTGCAAGCAATTGCAAATAATGTGTTCATGTCTTTCTGTATACTTTTTTCCATGGGCACTCATTTCACTGTGGGTACATTACTTCAGGTCCCTATTTTTAGGTGAAGACATGCTGAAGAAGGTTAGGGTTTGGGTTATGCAAGTATGGCGAGTTTCGAGTAAATGTGCTGGAAACCAATGCAAGTCGGACTTGCTTTCGATTTTTTATTAGGTGCAAGTACGTTTTTCTTATAGTGGCTTTCATTTCAATCTTTTAGTGCATCAGCATTGAACAATGAACTGTATGTCTCAGCTCAGGGTGGTATATTTCCTCAGCTTTTTTGCAGCCGTATTGTGGGTTTTATCTTCCTTCCCCAGGCACCAGATGTGTGACTTTATTCAAAAGTTTAGTTAGTTTCCAAAACCTTTCCACATTCAATATGTTGACTTCTGTACTTCTTTTTGCAGCTTTGTCAAACAGAACACCTGAAACTGTTAAGTGGTCGGGCTTTGATATTTTTAATTGCAGCTCCAATCGTCATACTCAGTTGCTGGGATGAGTTTCAGAGAATGGATTTAACACCTTATTATCCTATCAAGCCAATTATGATGAAGGAATTGATGTTTTCAAATACTGAAAACATTTATAGCTTTCACAATGCATTCATTTGCTTTGTACAGTTTATGAAAGGAGGGCTGCATGGAAATCAAAAGATAATTAAACCTTATTTATTTTTGTTTCTTTGAAGGAATGAATGTAGTTATTTTAATTAACAAAAGCCACCAATCATTTACTGTATTTCCAGACTATCTGGACCTTATAAACCCTCCGTTGTTGTTTGTTTACATACTCTGCTTTAGACTAGTTGTTTTGTTAACTTTTATTTTTGCACCTTCCGTGTTGATTCTGAGTGAGCCAACACCGGCGTTGTAAAAAGTAATTCCCGGCCAAAAACGAACACCCGTCCCCAGAAGCAGCTTTTATCAGGATTTACATCCATAACCTAAAAATATACTAAAACTGTGCCATGTATCACATATGTATATTAATCCTATAAGTGATGTACAACGTATTTTACATGTAACCCATTGTAAATCATCTCAATTTGCAGTTTGGTTTACAAGTGCAAACAAGGAAAACAAACAACTCAAATACATAAACACTGAACAACAACTATTGACACGTAAATTACATGCAAGACGATGCTATGAGCTGCAAATCCTTCTTTGTTAAATTGTAATTTTTTTTCTGCACAGAAGAAACCTTCCCAGAGCTGCCATCTTAGTTACTGTGTTGATACAGTTTAGTATATCTGTATATTATGGCTATAAATCCTAATAAAAGCAGCTGGAACAGAACGGTCACCAGTGGACCCAGTGACAGCCAGTTAGTGCGCGCTCCTGTGCACTTTTTGCGCAGTGGAAATGAGGCTTATGTGGAGTCTGTATGTTCTTACTGTGTGTCCATGGGCTTTTTTTCCATATACCCTGGCTTTCATCCAGTCCTAAGACATGCATGTCAGGTTAATCTAATGTCTCTAAAGTGCTCATAGTCAATTGAATTGAGCATTTCCTATGGTGTGTCTCTGTTAGTTCTGTGTGTGTGTGTGTGTGTGTGTGTGTGTGTGTGTGTGTGTGTGTGTGTGTGTGTGTGTGTGTGTGTGTGTGTGTGTGTGTGTGTGTGTGTGTGTGTGTGTGTGTGTGTGTGTGTGTGTGTGTGTGTGTGTGTGTGCGTGCTGAATCCAATGTTACTCCCAACAGTGTGCCAGTGCCTCGCATGGCAGCTTCTCCTATTAGTGTGTCAGTGTGGAAATAAATGTCTACATTAATAGGAGAACGTAACTGATAAAAGTGCCTTGAGACAGCAGAAGTGTTAAAATGTCCATTTACCATGCCTTTTTCTAAATGTCTGCTAGGACTGGATGCTGCCCCAAGAAACTTTAAGCAAGATAAAGTGGAAGGATCAATATGTAAAGCGAGATATAAAGAGGGAACTTGTGAGGTGCAAAATGTATAATCTGCGAACAAGATGTGTGGAGTCTTATCTTATAAGCTGCTTTGCTTTGCTTCATGCTATAAATATGTTTTGTTGTGGTTATGTTTCTTTATGGCACTTTTAAATAGAAAAAAAAAAGGTCTATGTTGTGGATAACAAAACATATTTAGTTTTAACATACAGTGACATCAACATGATGCATTTTTTTAATTGAGTAAAAAATTATTATTTTAGATTAATACATCCATGACATGGACAAAGTTAGTGATTAAAAAAAAATAATTTCCTCTCTGTGCTTCAAACTACTGTAATTGATCCGACATACTTGCATGTACTGTACACAATCACTGTGTGAAACAATTATTTGGCTGCATGAGCAGCACCAAGTAAGCTAATTAGCCCTCATGGATATCATGGCCTCTGTTCCTGCTGTGTTCTTCCCTTTGGAGACTAATCTCAGAGCCCTCACTGAGGCCCTGTGGTTGTAGAGACAACACAACACAAGCCTTTGTGCAGCTGGAATTCTGCTACACAAGCAGAGTCAAAAAAAAGGGTTCTTGTTTCTTTCATGAGAAATAAATTAAATGGGTCCTATTTATTAATGTAGGAGTGAATTAATGTGCACATTGTGAGCCTGTGTAGCTGTTACTTCTAGGGCTTCTTTCATTTGGGTTTCCACATATCAGCAAGCACTGGGTCCAACTTTGGAAATGATAACTTAGCCTCAGAAACTTCAAACTTTGTGGGCTTTGGTACAGAAACCCACAATGCTGTAAGATTGATTTCCTGCCCCGCAGGCACACGCTGCTTTTCAGTTATTTTAATATTTTCTAAAGATCAGCTCGCAGAGAACTTGAAAAAGATAATCCATCACAGCTGACATATCTACAAAAGAACATGCCAAATAGTGAAATAGTGTCTAACTTCTACAGTTTAATCAGTTTCAATATAAATGACTGATTTCTTATGTCCTCAAATTCAAATCACATCAAATGCAATCACATGGGATTGTCATAGTGGAACTGCTTGTGTATAACTGAGCCACCACAAACACTACACTGTTACCCAAGAATTATTAAAGGTCAGAGTATTACATACCGATTTAAGGAATTTACGGAACAATACTCAGAAACAAGAAGTTAAAGGAGCCGACAGAGGAGAGAGTAGCAGAGAGACTCTGGGCTGCAGATGTTATCAATCTTAAATTCAGTCCTGTTTCTACCTTCACATTAAGTCAGAAATGTGTGTGAGATAAACTGTGACATCTTTAATGGAATGAATTTCCTTTAAAAGATTTAGAACTTGTAAAAATACGGAGCACCTTTTTACTTTATTGCTTCATACCCAGTCAGTCCTGATGCATATTGATCCCATTCTAAGTTAAGAGAAACACTAAAGTATTGTCTATGGACACAACTGAGAATGTTTGCTTTAATTGTTTTGTTTTAGTTTGTGAAGGTGAGCAAAATTAACAGCTCTGTAACTACAGTAAAAGCCTTTGGTTTCGGACAGTCCTGGAAGGGGACTTTCCAAATCCAAAGCTATAATATAATATGTTCAGCTCTGATTTTGTTGAAATTAGATTTGTACTGTCTTAAAAGTAGATCTTGGAAAGGACCCAGTCCTTTTTGTGGAAGGCTTTTGTTTTTGTACCCTGGTAAGCTATTGTGTGTCAGCCTTTGAATTCACTGTAATGTTTCAACGAACCAGTTTGAAGTGGGCGTCTGAAGCCTATTTAGCGATAAGCTTTTTTTCTAATGTACTGTACAGCATCTATCGATCTATCTATCTATCTATCTATCTATCTATCTATCTATCTATCTATCTATCTATCTATCTATCTCCTTACATTTGGGCACTTTGTCTACACTGATTACTGCTGATCGGAATCTATTTTCTTAAAGAGACCTTAACAATATTTTATTTCCATCAGTTGCTGTTCATTTACAGACTGTGACATTATTTTTTATATGACTGACACCTAAACATTTACTTTGTTTTTCTTTTACACTGCATTGCCTCCAGACATGTTTTCAATGGATGAAGTGAAATATGATCCTTCAACATGGTATATTTTGAAAATGACCCAAGACATAATGCCATTTGTTCTTCGTGTCTGGCTCTTATTATTGCTCAGGGTGTTAAAAAACAAAACAGTAACCGTTCATGCAAATATACAATTGTGTCAAGTGGATGTGTCAGAACTTTTTACAACGTAACCCAGAAATAATGGAGACAATTGTTTTTGGACCCAGAGAGGAAAGGTTAAAAGTCAGTGCTCATCTTGACTCCATGTCACTCAAGACAATAAACCAAGCCAGAAATCTGGGTGTAATTATAATAAGCTGCAGCTCATCCAAAATGTTGCTATGAGAGTCCTCACCAACTCAAAGAGTGTGGAGCACATTACACCTGAGCTACGATCTCTGCACCGGCTGCATGTGTGGCATATTATCGAAGCCAAAATCTTACTTCTTGTCGATGAAGCTTTGAATGGTCTCGGGCTTAATCACATCTCAGATTGACTTGTAGAATATGAAACACACAAGACCCCTAAGATTTAATAAGTGTTTCAGAGTCAGAAGAAGCAAAGGTGAAGCAGCTTTTAGTTCCTGCACTCTTCAAACTGTGCAACAAACTTCCTGCTGACACGCTCACTTCTTGTAAATCAAGACTGAAATGTCACGCTTTGCTCAGGCTTTCCATTAAACAATAGATTCAACTTATTTCATTACCTTTGTCTTGATAAAGCCTTTACTTAATTTCTTATCTTTTTGATCACTTTGTTCTGATGTATTTCATAATCTTAATCGGTTAGGATTAATCGCCTAAATTGTTTTGCTTTAATGTATTTCTTGTAATTCTTCATTCAGCACTGTGAATTGCCTTGCTTCTGAACGCTGCTCTATAAATAAACTTGCTTTGCACTGTTTTTCACCTTCAGAAATCTCCATGTGACTAATATTGCTCCTCCTTGGCACCAGTCTGCTCAGGAGGAGCTGATTTACTCTGGTGAAAATTTGACGCACACGATGAACTGAAACTGGCATCAGTTTGTGTGAAAACATACTCACTGGTCACCCAGTAGGCATGAAACAGTGAAAACAATGTTAATTCATTCCACGTGAAGTCAAGTAGAGGAAAGATCGCCCATTATGCGATTGTGAGAATTAACTGAAGTGTAGTAATTTCCTGATAAAACCTGCAGTCAATGTTGGATGTGCAGGAGGTATTAAGGTACTTAAAATATTTCACTTACACGTTAAGTGGCTGCCAGGCTGGCCACTGCGCTTTCATTTTGATGACTGTCAGGACCTCATCGCCCTACAGGAAAGAGACAGATGAAAAGACAGAAAAATTAAATGTCAGCCCACTGAATTAATCGACCCTTCATTCTCCGATGACTGTGCTTCACAAGTGAATGATTGAAAAGGATCGGTGGAATACTTTTTTCCATTTCCACTCTTTATTATCAGGAGGTCAAGATATATGTGTGGTCAAAGGAGTTAAAAGCAGCAAGATAGACAGAAAAGAAATAGGGAAATGCTCGGAAGAAATTGCAGGTCATGGATTTCAATGAAATTCTCAAAACATCTACATTGCAGTACTTTTACATATTCAGGATATTAATGTCCTTAATGGCCTTTAATAGTACTGGCATATCCATTACCAGTACTGAAATGACAAATGATGTTTACACAAGTCACAAACAGTATTGTTTAGAATTTCCCACTGATGCTAATAGTTTAAGGTTTATGACTGACCAAGTTAGTTTTGCAACTTTTCTGGCATGTAAATACAAGAACAAAACAAAGATTGTCCTTAAGATGTATACATTACAAATGGTGATCTGTAAAAACACTTAATTACTTGAAAATCACAAATGGAGATAACCAGCGTAACCTTCACAATTTAGTATTTTTGTTGTATAGGATTGAAATAAGTAATGTTAAGGCCTCTCTTTTGTTCTGACCCATCTATTGTCTTCACACTTTTTGGGGAAAAATGTAATTAGATTAGCCATACATTTACTCTGAAGAACAAATCTGTTAGTATGTGTAAGCTACAATACTGAGCAGAATCTGCCATGGAGATGCTTAATCTTGTCAGTCAGATAATAGTAAACATATTGTCCATCTTCCAATTCATAACACTCCTGATTTCCAGAGAACACGTCTTTAATGAATGCAAATTAGATGAAAGGTCATTACTTCTGATTGAACAATGTATGTAAATATGTGCAGAAATGTGCTTAAATGACAAGAATACTGCTGCTTCCTCTGGCCCTTCCATTGTCTAATAATTGTTTTTACTCTCTTAACCAAAATGTCAGCATCTTTTGTTGTTCAATATGATTGCACCAAATCCTGATTAGCCAAGCAGGGTAATCCTATTTCAGACCGAATTCGTGAATGATATACTTTTAATCTTTGCATGATTTGACAACCTGACACAGGAAGCGTTTCCTTATTGAGTAAACACTTAAATCATATGGTGAGACACTTTCAAAGTTAAAGTAACAGCATCTGACAAGCACAAAACTGAAAAAGTCAAGCTGTCAGTTCAGGTTCAGGGTCAAAAAATGATTTCAAATAGTGAAAAAAGTCCCTAAGTGTCCTGGCCTACAGAATGATTACATGCGTATAATGTCTGCAAACAACGTGATTGCGAGTCATTTATATGTGATGACAACACAGTATCTTCGGGTAAATTAAATAATACAATATACTTTGACACATTTAGTTTTGATGACTGAGTGTGTATTTAGCAGTCTAAAGTGGTTTGGGAGAGGAATGTGTGCACCCAAATTCCCAATGAGAAAGTGAAGAAAAAGAATACTTTTTGCTTTGTTCAGTAAACAGAGTAACTATTGATCTTTAAGTCAATCTCTTACCAATCTTTGAGAAATGTTGCTTGAGTTTACTTATGTAGATCACACTACATGTATATACTTTTTTGCTTAAATTGATGAGACTATATTAGTCCCGGTGGCTGGGGCAGATATGGCTGAGGCTGCTTGAACAGCTTGTGGACATGATATTGACATATCTGCAATTAATCATGACACTTCTCCTTTCCATCAAAATGTCTTCTGAGCTAACAAGGGGTGGCTTTCTGGTAATTAGCCTGTCATGATGGGAAATATTGGATCACATCCTCATTATTGCCCCTACAGTCTCCTGCTGACTGCATCATTGCTGCTGAGAGGTGCCACTGGTACTGGACTCTCTTTTCTGCACTATACTCTTAACTGACTTCTCTATTTTCCGTCTTGTTCAATACACGCTCAAACACAGGCACGCACAAAGGATGAAAGAAACAGATCTAATGAGCAAGCACAACCCCAATTTCAAAGAGGCTAAGTTGGTCTCGAAAAAGTTCTTTTTTTTATATACAGGATTGAATTCCCATAAATGTTGGTTTTTTTCTGTATTGCAACAAAGATTCAAGATTTTGAAAAATAACAGTCCAGAAAAAAGTTTGCTGCTTTGACTTTAATGGTATTGACAATTAAAACAAAAGTTGAGATGATGGCAGCTCAGGGCTGATGTAACCAAAAATGAAAAGAATGTCTAAGAAAAGAATTACAGAAATAATCATATGCAGCAACAAGAACTAAGTAATAAAAAAGTAAACTGAGCTAAAAAATGTATTGCTGTTAATTCAAGATATTTGACTTTAAAGAGGCTACATATGATCATAAAACCTTCACTCTTGTAGCTGTAATTTAGAAGAAAATTGCCAATCTTGAATAAATGACTTTGGAATAAACCATTACAAACATGAGAAAGGTGATATTTACACAGCTAAATCTGAGCCTTGTCATCGTTGAATACACATAAAAAACGAAGCAGGAAACACTGTCAAACCCATTCAAATCTGTCATGAAATGCAGCTGTTCCTCTTCTCTTGCACACTTGCTCATGCATTACTTGAGATTTTCCAACTTGAAAGAGTGAACAACCTTCTGCTCTGAGTCCATCCATTAGAGATGAGCATTTCCATGCATTAGGATGCCAGAATAAAATGATTTTTACTGCTTCACACAACTTTGCTGTTGGGTTTAATGGCTGGTAGCACAGAGATTTATGAGCATAATGATATACAGATCATTACTTTGGTACAAAATCCCAAGGTCCTCAAATCATTTCTCAATTACTAAATATAACTGGGCATGCCTATGCCTTATCTTCCCTCTGTTTTCAATCCAGGGCCCCCATTATCATTTCTGAAGCAACGGCCAACAACAGCGTGTCTCTTCTGCTCTCCATTAACAAAAGGAGATGGGCTATCTTCTTTCAACAGCCTGCTTGTACTCTATAATAGAACTGATGTTGTGATTTTTGTTGTTTATCCCCTGGCTAATTTGATTTCAGTTCTGTTAAGCTGTTTTGATATGTTTCTTTTATGTTGCTGTTTTCATATGTTCAGAAACAATAATATAGTGAATTTGTATGAATACACTCGTTATACTTTTGTTTCACACAAAACCACCAGCCACGATTTCTTTTTTATTTACACAACAGTAACTCAAGCAGTTGCTGGGTTGCTGTTAATTGGTTTGCTTAACCCCACAATTTACTATCCTCTCATTGGCAAGTTTTTTTTCCCCTCTTGTTTCCTCCTGCCTATGTCAAAGGCAGATGGAAAGCGACAGAATTTCAAAGATTACATGAGAGCGGAGCCTCTCCTGTTTATTTCCACTAATGGCAGGGATAAAATTGAACCCCATTAGTCATATAACTTGTCCCTTGCTTCCTCTGCCAAACACCATAATAGTTCATGCTCAGACAGCCAGTCATTTCCCTCTGCTAAATTAATATTGGCAAAAAGCTCATCTGTGATTTTCTTAAATTCTGCAGGATGGCAGCTAAAGGACAACCTCTCAGGAACTTATTAGAGTAGACTTGAGAAGTGTCCTTTCAATTTTTAAGCGGTGGTACAGAAAGCCATTAGAAATCCAAACACTGCAGCTTCTCAACCATCCCGCCTTGCAAGGTTCCCTTTTTCACTGTTTTTTTTTTTTTTTTTTTCAAACCGATTTGCCAATTTATGGATTTGTCTCCGGTAATTAAATTGCATGACCCTGAGTCGAGTCTCATCAGTTCTTGTGCTGCTTGAAATAATGCGCTCAGTGTCTGATTTTTTTTTTTTTTTTTACATTAAAAATAGGCTTCCAGGAACTGTGATGCCTCCATCACCACAAAGTTCAGTGAATAAATGAATAAATCCCGTGCATTGCATTTCATCTTTCTCCCTCTTCATGTTTCGTCTCTGTCGGACCATGATGGTGTTTCCCGTGAACACAAGATAATTAGCACAACAGTTCTGACTTTAGGGAGAAGCTCGAACAAATGCTGTGACTAAAGGTTTTGACCTTCATCTACATTTCAATCAGCTTAACTCTCACAATTCCCATCAAAACTATTCAAAATGAATGCAATCTGTTTTAATCAGTAGTATTGTGCAGACACTCCCCGCTGTATAGCTGCGCCCCTTATGCACTGTATCATTGTTACATTGGTCAAATGGACAGATTGTTTATTTATTTATCTGTCTGTCTATCTATCTATCTATCTATCTATCTATCTATCTATCTATCTATCTATCTATCTATCTATCTATCTATCCATCCATCCATCCATCCATCCATCCATCCATCCATCCATCCATCCATCCATCCATCCATCCATCCATCCATCCATCCATCCATCCATCCATCCATCCATCCATCCATCCATCCATCCATCCATCCATCCATCCATCTATCCATCTATCCATCTATCCGTCTATCCGTCTATCCGTCTATCCGTCTATCCGTCTATCCGTCTATCCGTCTATCCGTCTATCCGTCTATCTGTCTATCTGTCTATCTGTCTATCTGTCTATCTATCTGTCTATCTATCTGTCTATTTATCTATCACACATATTCAGTGGTGCAAGGCGGGAACGAAGCCGATTGGCTTGTACAAGTAAATTGGACTTACTTTGGCAAAATATTAATATTAACATTGACTTTTGGTTTTGGTTTGTTTAAATAAAGGAGTTTTTCGTTCCACGGCAGTGTCTGGCATCTATTGAGTCCACCTAACCACACACGGACCGTAACGATTTTCTTGTTTTTAATTCATAGAAACAGTCCCATGATTGACATATTCAGCTTAAAAAAAAGGGCTAAAACGTATCTATTTGCAAAGACCTATGACCTTTAACAATTCTATTTAATGTGTTTTACCAACTTTGTTGATTCTTCCCTTTATCCAATTTTATCTTTCATTTTTATTTGTATTTGATAGGCTTTAATTTCCTAATCCATCACTCGAACTTTGATGCCTACTTTTATCTGATTTTATCTTTCATTTTTATCAGTATGTTTTTATGTCCTTATTCTCACTTGTAGCATTTTGAGATTTCTTTCCAAAAGTGCTTTACAAATAAAATGTGTGTATTCTTATTATTAAAACACAATTTTTGATTTCGTTTTACAAACAGTGAATTTTTCTCTGAAGCCAACAAGGATTTCCTTTGATTTCTAATTGAACCAAAAATGCCCAGTCTGTGCAGCTCAGTTTCTTTTATTCTTCAACGTATTCTGTCTGCCTGATACATGCTCTACAGCGGATTAATCAAGTGGAGTGAGGACAGAAAGAGAGAGAGAGAGCGGACAGCAAAAAGACTTGAAATGAATTGATGGTCTTAAAACTCATCAGTTTGTATGAAATAGATTTGTAAACAAAAGTTTAACTTTTTTTAATTTAACCTCCTTATAACATTGATATTTAGGTTTCCAATTTTATATATATATATATATAATAGAGTAGAACTGAATACGACATCGGCAAGATTTCCCATATAGACATGTTTTGTTTCCTCTGAGAATTTTGTAAACGGATTGCATATATATATATATAGGGCAATAAACAGCTACGCCCTGCCAGTGATCAGGTACCCTGTGGGTATAATAAGGTGGCCAAAGGAAGAGATACAGACCACAGATGTTAAAACACGAAAGCTCCTCACCATGCATGGTGGGTTCCATCCTAAATCCAGCACCTTGAGACTGTATGCTAGCCGTAAGGAAGGAGGCCGAGGACTAGTGAACGTGAGAGCCACTATCCAGGATGAAACATCCAAGCTCCATACGTACATCAAGGACAGGGCTCCAACGGATGACATACTCAACGAAAGTCTCAGACAATGGCGAGATGAGGAGGTGCTGGAAGAGGGACCATCATGGGAGGACAAGCCCCTACATGGGATGTTCCACCGGAACTTAACTGAAGTGGCTGATCTCAAGAAGTCCTACCAATGGCTAGAGAGGGCTGGCCTACAGAACAGCACAGGAGCAGGCTCTGAGCACCAGAGCGATAGAAGCCCAGATCTACCACACCAGACAAGACCCAAGGTGTAGACTGTGCAAAGAGGCACCTGAGACAATCCAGCACATAACTGCAGGGCGCAAGATGCTGGCTGGGAGAGCATACATGGAACTCAATAACCAAGTGGCTGGCATAGTGTACCAAAACATCTGTGCGTAGTATGGTCTGGAAACCCCAAGGTCACAGTGGGAGACACCCCCAAAGGTGGTGGAGTATGACCGAGCGAAGATCCTGTGGGACTTCCAGATACAGACAGACAGGATGGTAATGGCGAACCAACCAGACATTGTGGTGGTTGATAAAGGGCAGAGGAAGGCCGTCGTGGTGGATGTAGCAATACCAAGTGATGGTAGCATCAGAAAGAAGGAACATGAGAAACTTGAGAAATACCAAGGGCTCAGAGAGGAGCTGGAGAGGGCTTGGAAGGTGAAGGTGATAGTAGTGCCCGTGGTAATCGGAGCACTCGGGGCAGTAACCCCCAAACTGGAGGAGTGGCTACAGCAGATCCCTGGAACAACCTCGGACATCTCAGTCCAGAAAAGTGCAGTACTTGGAACAGCAAAGATACTGCGCAGGACACTCAAGCTCCCAGGCCTCTGGTAGAGGACCCGAGCTTGGAATAGAAAAACAGGTGACCACCTGCGGAGGGCGAGAGGGGAATTTATATATATATATATATATATATATATATATATATATATATATATATATATATATATATATATATATATATATATATATATATATATGTAAATTGGTTGTTGATTCTTTTCCAAGATAACGTCAATGTTCAATATCTGGCAGTTATTCAATATCACAGTGTGATTTGATTGTTCATGTTACAAATGTATGATACACTGGTGAACTTGTCTGGATGGTCGTACGGCTAAAGTCACGGGAGCCTCTGAGATGTCAGGTATATTAGCACAAAGCTCTACTTTTCTGGCATCATGAATTTTTTTTGAATTTTGCAGATTTCATAAACAGTGTAGGAGTTATTGGAAGTTTGCCTGCCAAAACCTGTCAGAAGGAGCAGAATAGATATTGAAAGGTTAGCTGGTCTGTGAATAACACCAATAAAAAAAAAAATCCAATTCCTATCAAATGTGTAGTTGTAAATCCAAAGAAAAAAATTGGACAAAAACCCACATTAAGGCAAAACAACCCTGTAATGGCTGCTGTAATAACTGAACTTATTATTATTTGGACAGTAGCGTTATACAGTGCAGCAAGTGCATCAAGCCAATAAAAGCCCTTTTAAAATTGTTCAAGCTGAGCATGTCTTTTTTTACTTTCATGATGACAAATTCAAGTTCCTTTACATGGTTCTAAAAGAAAAGTTGCTCATTTCTCATGAAAACACCTTTCCTGCCCATTTGCACCTTTGCCTGAATCTCTCCCCGTGTTATCCCTGCAAAGCTTGAGATGCAAATAAGAGGCAAAAGTGAGGAAAGCCTAGAATGAAATATTGGTGTCCATTTCCTATGGGCTGTATCTAATCTTTTTCATCTGAAAAGTTAGTAGCAACACAAACGTTCAAACTGCATAATTCCTCTGCAGCTCTCGGCACAGATCAAGAACGAGGGCAATACTTTATAAGTGACGCATCGCTGTTCATGCTCAGTTGCACAAACCAACCTGAGGTAGAATCCTTTACTTCAGTTTGTCACTGCACATTCATTTGGATCACAGCACCATATTAACATGTGGATGTGTAAATAAATACTTACCACCTCATTTGATCAACTCAGACAATAAATAATGCCAGGAATATTTGCTAGAGACAAACTATCAAGACACTGATTTATATTTATGTATTAATGTGCATTTATAATCCTACAAGATTGTGCTTGTGAGCCTTTGAAATAGCCACACTAAGAGCTGGAAATGAGCCCATTGTCAGAGTCTTCTGAACCCACCAGGCCAAGTCTATCCTGCTGGGGTGGAATTGACCTGTCGTGCTCCCTCACACTGAGGAGATCAGCCATGAAATTGGCTTACAGCAAGCTGAGGGTATAGTCTTTAGATACCGCTGCAGCGAGGTGATACCCGAGTCGTGCATGGTTCTCCGATTGGCACGGAAAACCTTAGCAACCCCCCAAGTTTTGTCCTTTTGGTCCATTACTCAGACTGCTGTGCAGAGAGGTTGTTCTGCAAGCCCAGTGGGAACCCTTGTGCTTCTCAGACATAAATGGTTTATTCTTTATGATCCAGTGAGGACAATGTGGAGGAGAAGTTCAGTATAGTATATGAATATAATTCCAAAAAATACTGTACAATCAAGATGTGCAAAAGTTACTTGGGTACTCTAATCAAATTCCTCAGGATTTATAATACTGCATTGAGTCATTCTTTAACAGTATTGATAGTAAATGGAACATTAGTAAATGTCATCATTGTAACATTTTAAAGGTAAACGTGTGCAGGCATCCAAAGAAGTAACCAAGCGAGTTACCTATTTTTGTTTGTTTGCTTTACAAAGGATTAGATGTTATAAAATACTAATTACAGCAAAAGGCTCAATCAAAAAAAAAAAAAAACAATGTGTGTATGTTTCTGTGCATATTGATCCAGTTTTTTATTGGCAGGCTTATGTAATTAGATGCCTGGTCATGCATTAAGTGGTTTTCTAATGGCAAAATGACCATACACCCAGAAGTCTCTGTGAGCATGCATGTGTTATAAGCCAAGTACGTTCCGAGTTTGTGTCTCAAGATTGCATTAGCTCCAACACAAATGTGAAATAAATAGCTCCCTCATAATTGTTAATGTTTAGTCCTTTTTACCCTAAGAGTGTGCTTTAATATGTCTCTGATATTCCGAGCAGGGTTTATGAGACAGAAAGTTGAACTAATCTGCATTCATTTAACATTCTGCAGCGCTTGTCTTGAAATGTTTTATGCATTCCTTTCAACAGGTTGAGCGAATTCAGTGCATGCATCCACATAATCCACATATTTAGCCTCCTATGTGTATCATGTGCTTTGAGCATGTTTGTGTGCACTGCCAACAAAGACCAGACTGTGACCACCTGGAACAATTGCAGCAAAATCCCAAGTGTGAGTCATTGGTCTTATTGCATTTCAGACTCTACGGAAGACTCTGAAATGCAAAGTCTGAGGGTTTGTTCTGCAAGGTTGTCACTCCTTTCTCTTTCTCAATATTGAATTATTATACCAAAGTGCACCGTGAGAAATATCATATATTTTTTTAAGTAATAGAAAAGACTTCCTTCTGAAAGTCACTCCTTTATCAAGAGTCATAAAAGAAAACTGACCTCAAGTAGCACTACAATGACTTATTTTAAACTCATTTGTGCCCGTGAGTTGTCCAAACCTTAACATTATACCCTGAAAAAAATGATGAAAAAAAATGTTGCAGAGAAATTGGAAATGAAAGGCCAAATGTTTCATTTCAGAAGGAAGGTTGGAGGTAATAAATGGAAGAATGGTAGGTATAATGGAAATCAATAGTTCAAATGTTGTAGTCAAGTTCCACAGTATAACGAAAACATTTCAGTTATATGACAATGGATATAGATATGTGAAAGGTTCCATGAAAAACATAATTACCGAACAATTTCCTAAGCATCCCCAAAGTTATTTCAAAGAATGCACCTCACAACCATACAAATTTCATTGACAGGGTAGATTGGCTTAACCCTACCCATGGCCTTACAGGCGAATAGAAAACCTAATTGGCTGGCTGGCCGCTGCTGTGTGACACACCATAAAAAAAATTAAAATTTTTAAAAAATGCTTATTGCACAAACTGAAATCTGTCATGTCACAGAAAGAAAATATCGTAAAAAGCTCAGTGGAGTCATTTCCACAGCAGAGAACTGCTTGTATCCATTAGAGAAGACACATCATCCAGTGCCGATGACATACTCTCTCATCTTGAAGGGAAAAGATTCATCTTGCATGAATAATTTCCATCTAGTTCTGACAAGCGCAGTGAACCTTCATTTGTGATGCTTGATTTAGCAGTTGTAATTCCCTGTTAGGCAAGAAACGGCATTTAAACTGGCATCATTGCAAATAAGAATAGGTGAGGAACAGAGTCACAGTGTCAATGTGGTATAATACCATCTGCTTGCTCCACTGACATTTCTAATGGTTTAAAGTGAATGTGGCTGTGAAGATGGCATGTGCTTATATACGGCAAAGAAAGCTTTGACAATTAGATGGCTCCCTGAAAGGTGCACTGGGTTTAAGAAGATGTACATCTTCAAATAAATTGCCAAGAACACTTTGAAATAAAGCTTGCCACAAGTAATGTTCCAACAGCATTTTCAGGATGACTTTATTGACTAAATTTGACGATTACTGAAACATTTATTGCTCTTCTTTAGTATCTCCTCCCTGAGCCCCCCCCCCCCCCCCCCCCCCCCGCCCACCTCCACCACCACCAGTAACCAGATGGATTGAGGGCGAACATAACAAACAGCAAACATAAATTATAGTGCAAAATTAGACTAACAAAATATCAGTAAGTTCACCGGAAGGTCATTATATATAAAAAAAATAAATATATTTTGATCTTTGTAAAACTTCATATTTAACATGTGTAAATATGCAGTATAGATGTTTTTCAATTTGATTTGGATTTGAAAGGTTTATTTTGGACATGTGGGAACAACAGCCAAACAAAATATAATAGTAATCAAATAAAAACACAAATAAACAAATACAACAAAGCAAAAAAATAAGTAAGTCGCTTAAAAAAAAGTCTGAATGTCAGGCCACACAATTTCAGTGGTAGATTAAACTTTTTTATGCTTCCAAAATACTTGAAAAAAAAATGGAAATCACCCGAACCCATTTGTCCACTCCAACCCCTAAATTACTTTGTCACTCCATTAAAAAAAATCCCTCATCTATTTTTATTTATTTATTTGCTCTTGCCAATATTGCTGTCACCTCTAAAAGCATCTGCTTGTTTGTTTGAATATGTTTTTTTTTCATTTGTTATAAAAAAATACAACATTCTGCAATTTCTGTTCAAAAGGCAGTTCCAGTCCTGACTTGCAGATGATGCGAAACTGGCTGAAATCTGTCCAAATTCTAAATAAAGTGCATCATACATCTGTAATCAACACTCTCTTATATGTGGGCATTTAATTGCCAGGAAAATAGAAGCACTTGTTGAGTATGTCTCACAATTTTCTCAGTGATGTCATGGGAGATCTTCCTCATCCATTCCAAAGTGAATATAGCATTCACCCCTCAGGCTGCCGCAGCCAGATTTCACAATGAAAAACAAAAGAGTGTCCCACCACATATCCACCAGTGAATGACCATGATGATGTCCCTGTTTTCTGCTGTAGCACATGTATTTGATGAGTTTCAACTGCACTTTAACAATGGCAGTACCGAAATAGATGTTTTTTCTTTTCCATTTATTTGAAAATTATTTAAAATGGTGTTTCACTTCCACCAGGATGAGTGCGGAAAACTTAATAGGCCCTCATGTTTAAATTCAAGTGATAACTCAAACACACAACGCGTGCATGTATCAGTGGATGGAATATGTTTAAAAATATGCATTTAAATGTTGAATTAATCAACATTCCCCTTAATATATCTGACGCTCATGAAATATTTATTTCAAACCTACTGTTTGGGGTTAAATTCTCATTAAGTTTTCTATTTCCCTGAGTTTTGCTCAGAAAACAGATGAGGCGTCAGAGATGACCAGGTTCCCACTGCAAATAAAACTGCAGAAGCATCTTTCATGCCAGCAGAGCCGGCCTGCCATTGAAGCAAATGCACGGGGGGGGGGAACTGTTTTGGAAATTGCCAAGATTATTCACACAGTTTCTGGTGAATAGTTATACTAATGGCTATTCCCAGTTCCTGGTAGGCGAACATGAGGGAGGTAATATCACTCACTGCAACGGAAAAATATCAATGATGCTATTTCAGCAGCAACTCCTTTGCAGTTCCCTTTGGTATAAGCACCACAACACACACTCATACAATCATCATGCTAAAAAGATCATTAGTGCTAATTACAATGCAAATACTTTTTTTTCCCCCCCAACTCATAAATATCTTCAGCAAAGGTTATTTCCTCTGTGTGTGGCGCAAGATGCTTTGAATAGATGAATACTTCATATGCTTTTCAACTTGGAGAATATATCAGCGTACCATGATTATTTCTGCTTTGTCTGTTTTCATATTAAGTGAAAGTGAGATCTCAGATGAAAAACAACAAATTTGTATCTGATGCGAACACTACTTGTAACCACTATGTTTGTCTTTTTGAAATGAAAAAACACTTTCAGTGATACAATGATTACAACGATGTCAAAGTGGCCAGATGATGACTACCAATACACTTCAATGTGGAGTCATCACATTTATATAATTGTCTCTTTTCTCACTCTTACCTCCAAATAATAACATGAATCTTTTATATACTTTGTGGTAACAGAAACTGAGGGGGTGAATATTTTAATGGCGTGTGTGGAGACAATGGGGGCTGTTATGTTTACCCATATTAATCGGGTTCTATGATTACTATCCCAGTGGAGCATGCTCGATATAATCCAGATACAACTGAGTCAGTTCAACATCCAGTTTGGTTGTTGACTTGGTTATCATACTAGCTAGAGGTGAATGTTTCAATATGCAGCATCTCTGTGATATTGTAAATTGTCTTACTCTACAGTATTTTATTGAAACCCTTTTTGGGGGGGGATCCTAAGTGTCTCTTACTTGGTCTCACAGATAATGGTATTACCACCAAAAATCCCAAGAGGCTTTACAATATCCTAACATTTGCTCATAGGAAAAATATCTTATCCTTTTGGATTGATGCAGCTGCTCCAACTATAAAGTCATGGCACAATATACTGGGGACTGCATTCCAAGTGAACATATTATTTGTATGTCTCACTCAAGGTTTGATGTATTCTGCAGAGTCTGGGATCTTTCTTCACAACATGTCGGACCCACAATAACATCAACGCTCTTACAGGGATTCCCAGAGTCAGCATAATCTGTTTTTGGCTGCAACTCCCTTATCTGTTTCTACTAGGATTTATTTATTTTGAGCTAATACCTTATCTACTTATTATCAAGAAAGATTTGAAGTTAAACGCAGATATATAATGCTGTATGTGAGTTATTGTGTTGTTGCCGTGTTTGTTGTTTGCCTGAAAATGTAATGTATATGTAATATTATTTAACAAAAAACATAACACTTTTTTGGGGAGTGAATGGAAAGAAAATGTAGTGAAGACAAATTTGAGCTCGAAAAGATGATGAATAGGTCTAACTGGTGTGACTCTAACTAAGACACCTCTGTAAATCCTTTGATGAATTATATGAGATTCCTTGGGAAATCTGGCTGGATAAATTTGCTGCTTCACATCAGACTAAGTGCTTCCTGCATGCAATGTTAAGGTCAATAGCTTGAGCTTCCCTCTGGATATATAAGTTTGCTGCCATGTTTTCACTCAGAAAAAAAAGCTTTAATCACTGAGTGAGGAAAACAGAGTATATTGCCTGTTGCAATGAAAATATTTCAACAAGGGATGGTATGCATCAGCCAGAGAGGGGTGGTGGACTCCCTCCCCTTGTTCAAATAGGACCTTGTTTTCTGCTAAGGTACATGGAACGCAAGCTCAGAGTCTATTGTAATCCTGCTGATGAATAAACCTCTGGTGGAGGTAATAACAAAGTTGGACACTCACGTTATTGTTGCATTATACTATTCCCATTGCATGAGTCAGTGGGATTCTGCACAGTTTGGATATGGCTGAGTATTTCATTCTGCATTCAGACTGGTCAAAGTATTCCCTCGGACAGCACAATTATGTGAAATTAAGAGCTATTTTCTGCCTGTGAGCCAAAAGCCCACTTGGTCTGGAGCAGCCTTTTCCCTGGGTGAGATAGGTGCTCCTCTGATGTTGTAATCAAAGTTCCTCTCAAAAATCTCTGATCTGTCTGTCCCAGCACGTACTCAAAACTATTAATAGACACAGAAAAAAATGCTCGGAAATTCCAATGGGATGCAAACCGGCTTTTATCAGCACATAGCGCAAAGGCTTACACTGCCTTCAGGTGTTAATTAAATCTCCACTGACATTCCCATATCCTGCTCTGCAGAATAGGCTGCAGTTCAGATTTCGCATAGGTGAAGTCACTTCAGTCACAGCAATCTCGCTCAAAACAAGACAGGAGAACATCCCACCAGTGACGGAGAAAATGTGGCGACAAGAGAATTGTCAGTGCTAAAGGCAGATGAGTTTGCGAGCGCTCACTGCTTCTCTGGAGAGCTGTGAATTGATTTGCTGACCGTGGCTGTCCTCGGTGGCAATCTCTGAGCCTTGCAGTGCACTCTGGGAGGCTGTAGTGGTGCCCGGCACACTCATTCATCAAGCCGCCTGAGCCATCATGCAGGCAACTCCGGCAAACCTGAGCCCAGGGCTAGGGGATATTATTAGAGATGAATTGAGGTAACTGCCTTTGATGACCCAGTTCAGGGTGCCTGTCGCTCTCTGAGCTTTTCTTCCATTTTGCTAACTTTCATTCTTACTTTCAGAATTCTTACTCTATAAGGGGGTCAGCTGCTATTGTGGGCAGCTGTACTGCACTGCGGAGTGCATAATGATCCTGCATCACATAGGTGCAATACTGTTTAATTAACGATAGCAAATCCGGACAAACCACCTCAGTCACAAGTGGATTTTCATCAGGTCTCAAGGATTTACCAGGTAAACAAGCCATAAATGTATTTTGTGCTCACCTATCAGCTTGCAAGCTCAATGATTGTGATTAGGACTCGAAAGTATGATGTGAAGGATAACCAGCTGGTGGTAAACATCATAAAAAATATGTTTACCCCTTAATCGATTTTTCTCAACTTTGAAACTGATGACTGCCAGTAGAAGAGCACAATTATTACCAATTCAAACTGAACCCCAATGCTTTAAATTAAAACAGGCATAACCCATCTATGCATTATTTAAGAATTGTATCTCAATCAGCTATGCACCAGAATACATAATTTGGCCCAAAACACACCAGAGACATTAAGTAGGCATTACCGCCATGAGGGAAAAACACAACAAAAAACAAAAACATGCTGAGGGCAAAACATCACTTTGTAGAGATACAGAGTGTACAAAACCTGTTTGGGCTTTATCTCTGCAGCATTGGGTAATATGTTAGCTCCTTTAAACACGTTTTCAGAAAGTCGCCCACAGTACACTGGCACCAATCCGCAATCTGGAACAGGAGAAGCGAGATAGAAGATGGATGGATGGATGGATGGATGGATGGATGGACAGAAACTCATAGTATAAAATATGGATTTTTATGAAACATGACCACATGAAGAAGATGAGTCAAAGCTGTGGAGGACATGTCAAGGACTAAAATAAACACTGTGAATTCTAACTTGAATCACTATATAGCGAGACAAAAGTGCAACAATGTTCTCATTAATCTTCACACATCAACGGGTTACTGCATCAGGCTGCTGACCTTCAAACACTAAAACTCCAACATGCTTAAAAATACCCCAGCTTCACTGCCTTTCAAACGCCTGTCATCCATGTATGTAATAAAGGTTATGTATTCGTGCTTTGAGGACAGAGAGGAATTATATTCAGAGATTGTGTGCAGCATGTGTACAAATGCGCAATTTCATGCTTCTCAAAAACCAATGCACTGACTTGCATTCATTTTCTTCAAACTTTCTCTAAACTCAGCCGTGACTGTTACGAACTCTAACCTCAGCAAAAAATCACCACCTTCGTTCGACCTTAAAGAACATTGTCTCGTCCTGAAAATGTAATTTTTTTTTTCTCCGATGGGTGCCTTCTGTCTAAACACAGGAGACAATCTCAAAAATAGCGGTGTATAAACAGATTTAAACACACAACCACCCCCCCCACCCCCTCTCTACCTCTCACTCTTACCACCTACACAAAGTAATGGGCTTTTTTTTTTATGTATTTGAAGGAAAACAATGCATTAAATATAAAATGCTGCACTAAAAGGAACTGAATAAGTAATGACTTGAAATTAGCAAAAGCTTTTCTGATGCAAAAGTAGATTCTCTGGAAATTAAATCACTGCTGCTTTCGCTTTACAAAAAGCTATTGTGGACTGACAATAGTGTTGATACCAGGCGGGGTACATAGTTGCAGCTTGAATGATTCAACACATAATGAGACCGAGAGTACGTCGCAAAAAATAATAAATAAACCGAGCACATACACTGAAATAATAACATGCTTTGGAACTTCATTTGTTGTTGACTCCTGTGCTGCTGTCTAGCTCAGCTCCAAAATATGTTAAATTAAACTCATATGTGCACCCCACCAACAAATCAGCTTAACGATCAAGTTAATACATTTGAGTAGAAAAAGGGTAGCTTCTAAAGACTACAGTTTTGTTTCTTGCCTCAAATTCTGCAGGTAGACTGAGCATTTATTTCCTGTTACATATTACACTTGGCACAAATGTTAACAAATGGATTTGCAGAATTTTTGATACTCACAGTTCTTTATGAAAGAACATCTATGTCTTGCACAACACAGCGACATTTTTTTCAACAACAATCCTTCAACATTTACCAACATTTAGAGGCCTAACCACATTTTTTTTTTTTAACTATCCTCTCACCTGATATTGGAGAAACAGAAATCTTCTGGTCTATTTCTGCAGATGTTTCTGCCAGTAGAGTTTCTCCACTGTTTTGGTGCTTCATACATAACACGCAATGACATGGGTGAAAGTGCCACTATGATTCATGTGTCAGCGAAGCATGCGGCTTGTGCATCTTGTGTGTTATTACCCCTCCAAACAAAAACACGTAAGACTTGATGTGTTCTAACCTCTAACCCAAATCTGACCTGCGCTATTGTTTTATAATTAATCATCAATGATTATCATTTTACAGTGTCAGATAAATGAATAATGTCTCATTGCTTTTGAAACAATGACAGTCGATTCTATTAGGCACTAATTTATACCAAATATCCCAACAGGTAATTGGATTATGACTCTCCACTCTAGACTCAACAACAAAATTTGATGGCAAATGATCAAATAAAATTTTAGTTTTATTTTGGTTTTGGGTTTTTTTTGTTTTTCTGTTTGTTTTTTTTGTTTTTTCCATAAATACATGTGTGGCCATGTCTTAACATCTACTCTGTCCTTAACTGTCAATCAGTGTCTATCCCCTTCATCTGTTTGACCAACGCCCACAATAACAGCCTTTAGGTTCCCAAGATACCAAATGATATGGAGATTGCTGTGAATGGGTGGCCTCAGAGCCATGGTCTCATTTACATAGGGACAACATAACAGGTAAAGCCATTACTGAAAATAGATTTCTCGAGGCCAACTCATGAATAAATATTGTGCAGATTTATGGTTTACTGTATTTAGTTGGCCTTGAGAATCTACAAAATATAAGGGCTGTGTTATTTCATACTCCAAAAGTTCACTCAGCACATTGAATCCTTTGAAAATACAATAACTGGTGCAGCTGTGACCTCCAGATATGTCACCTTCATTATCTGCTGCAAAAACCTTAAAGGCAAGTATATCATAGTGTAATCTGCAATTGGTCACACCAAATGTACAATAAATTGGACTGGCTTCACTTCCTAACAGATAGAATGCAAAGGAAACATGCGCATTACACAGATTGATAGTTGAGTGAGCTTGGAAGGACATACAGTCACATGCATTTCTCTTTTAACTATGTATTCTGGTCTTCTACTCAAAAAGTGCCCAATTCCAATTCAAACACTTTCCATTTGTTTTGCAATCTCAGCACTATTTATGTCACTTCCATGATTTGCTTTATAAGTCTGACAACTAAATGCGAACCTAACGAGAATACAGTTAGTGTTAAACAATTAATCAGTTTAATTTACAGGTTATTCAATTAATAAGAGCACGTGTTTTTTTTATTATTAATAAAGGCTGTAAATGTATATTTTGTGATGTTTCATACATGTTTTTTGCTTATGGGTTTCCATTAGAAACCACAAATAGAAACCACACTAAATCAAAACATTACAATGTGTACTATACAGTATATTCAAATTTTTCCCTAAACTGTCATATCATAGTCAGAAAACTTTAGACGCATCCAAATAAAACAACCAAGACAAAAACAACCAAAAGAAACTAAAGTGATGAAAACACATTAAACATTACTGCTCATTTCCTCTTTTGGCATTACTTTCATATTTAACTGAGGTCTATGGGCACTGGCATGGTGCTGTAGTGCAGTCACCTCTACCCAAGATGTCTGAGATTCCACAATAATCCATCTTTTATCCCCGAGACTGTAGATGGAGCCCTGCGTTCTGAACCAGCCGGCGATACTAAAGACCGGTTAAGTCAACATTAGTTCCACAGACAGAAAGTGAGAGAGAGAGAAATA
The DNA here is from genome assembly GCF_963422515.1 of Blennius ocellaris. Lineage (NCBI taxonomy): Eukaryota > Metazoa > Chordata > Actinopteri > Blenniiformes > Blenniidae > Blennius > Blennius ocellaris. The sequence continues at coordinate 20,927,482 of NC_137650.1, read as the reverse complement.
TGCCAACAGACTGAAATACCAACCAGAAGCAAATGGAAAACACCTGCTATCTTACTTAAAGTTCTTCATTAAAAAGTACATATAGCACACTCAAAGCACATATTTCGTGAGCCTACCATACTGCTTTCCAAAATATTCTTGCCAGCTGTTACGTTCGAATTCTGCCATAGCAATAACAGTCTTGGGAGCCAAGGCAGGCATTTCTGAGCTTTGTTTTCCCAAACAGGAATATCTCTGCTGAGCTCACAAGCTAACTTGACAGGCCAAGAGAAAGCTGCCATCTGAAATTAAAAGAAATGTTCTTTTTTGTTAAGGAAGGCAAGAAGATACCCAGAAGGCAAGCAAACACAAGAGTGGTGTACCAAGGGAGACGTGGCCAAGAGAGTTGGTATTTAACAAGTCGGAACGTATTCATGCTCCTATACACCCACTGGGGTTTGGCATAATCTACCATGGCTTTGGCAAAGTTGGATACGGAGTTGGGGTCAAGACTTCACCCTCTGGGAGGCCCCCCTGGAGTTGATTGCTACCCTATTGTGGCAGACCGGATTTCACGGAGCAACACGCGTAAAGAAAAATGCTCAAGAAATAGAAGGAACACGGTGGACATTGTGCTTTGGCTGAGGGTGATTGTGATAACTCAAACAGTGAATGAAAGACAAAAATGCCCCTGCATATTTGAATTATTTTTATCTCCTGAATCCAGTTGTGCTGGAGTGACGTGGTGGTGTAAACCATCAAATCTGCACTCTGATAAGACACATATACAATCAGACTTTTATTGTTTCAAACATTTCTTTTCACCACATAGTGCACAATAATTAATCCACATTACAATTGAAGGATCTTCCACGAACAAAGATTTAGTACATCACCTCTTTGAAGTGGGTTCAATGGGTGAGCATGCCGACACTGCTTCATTACATTTTAACATGGCTGAGAAAGGATTTACTTCAGAGGCACTCAACTGGAGAAACCTGAACTTCTGAATCCGAACGCTACTTAAAGACCAGCCCAACCACAAACTGACCCCTTTTATCAAGCTGCTGTCTTAGTGACTGCACACAGTAGAGAAAACAGCAAAATACTTTTTTGTGTGAGTCCCATAAACGCATTTGTACAATCATATTAACTCTAAGTGCTTCAAACTACAGATGTGTACTTTTTGTGTATAAGTAAGAAACAACCCTTCTGCCTTTTCATGACATCCTGAAGGGAATGCATGTCATTATTGTAAAATGCATGCTTAGTTTCTGCAGCGAATACTGGATTTTCTCATATAAACCCTGGCAGGAGATAATTAGTGAGTCCGGAAATTAATGATATGTGAGGGTTGAAACACCAATTCTGAATGGCATCAAGGTGAAGAAGGGTTTGATCTCTTAATGTTTGATGAGAGATTGGATCTGAAAAGGACATTAGAGAAATTAATGATGCAAGAAAATAACTGGGCTGAAGTCACAGCGTATTTTTCTAATCTGTCTCGTGTAGTTCTCTATGCCGCCCGGGGAAGAGAAGAAACTGATCTTCAAGGCTTGACTGTTGTTATTTCCTACTCAACTGTGCAGTTAAAGGTAATAAATTCTGTCTTTTTTTGTGTATTTATCACAAGGAGATGAAAGGCTGATTTTATACAGAAAGTTAGTCTTGTACAGCGATGAAAACAGTAAAATCCAGTTGTCAGTGATCTTGGAGTTACTCAATGGTCCAATAGTATTCTGCGATGGGAAGTCGAACCACATAAATCAATCAAATTGGAGGAAAAATACTCTTTGTCATAAAACTATTCATCTTGAAATATGAGAAGATGATTTAAATAATAAGGTGGTCTTCCCCGTGAGCTCATAAAATATCAAATGTCAAATTTTACACTATAACAAAACCTGGTGTGTTTTCTGATCGATCCGATCAGTGATACAGTATGTCTTTGGTGATTGAGAAACACGAAGAGACATGTGGGGAATAAATGCTCCACTGCAGTTGAAAAGTGGTTGAGACATAATCCTCAGCACATAAGATACACATACACCTGCCCATTGAGCCAGAGTCAAGGACCCAAAGGAACCAGCATATCTATTATTCTCCACCCACACTGCTAACTGAAGACCTCCCACTTACAGATGGCAGACTTTGCTGTTCTCATAACAACCAAAATGCTATATTATCTTTTACATTCTTGCACAAGAAGAAAAGCAGGAGATTTGATAGAAAAAAGAGGAATGTTTCATTCCCTAATAATTGTTTTTTGCTTGTCACTTCTAATGCTACTTCCATGTTGGGCCAAATGATTTGACTACAGTAAGATGCAAGTGACCAAAAGAATCAGTTTCATTACCTAATTCCTGCTCTGAAATATTGTGCCTTTCACTTTGAACAATCACAAATAATGTAGGGGTCACTTCTGTAAATGTTCCACAAAAAGATTTGAACAAACATAAACAATGTACTTAGGAACAGAGCTGAATCAAGTGACACGGATCTGTATTTTCTGTCATTAGTCTGTAATGTCTCTTTTTGGCTTTTGCCTGAGTGGTGCTGCCGCTGCTTCGTGGCACAGCTGCAGAGCTCATGATAATAGAGGATTCCATGAGCGTCTGTACTGTGCAATAATGAAAAACACCCCATGCTGCGAGCGGAAATGGGAGATTTCATAATCCGTCTGAGGCCTGGGCCCTGGTCGCTGGTCCATGGAGAGAGTCTCATTAAACTTCTCATTAGTGACACACTGGGATTCTGTAATGACTGAATGCATATACAAATCACCTCAAACATGAAAGGAGGGACAACAGCGATGGACCCATGCGGCATCCCTGCGCTGCCAAGTTCTCTGATAAGAGCATTTGTACTTGGCAAACTGAGCAGTTTTACACATCTGTTTACAGTCAGGAAGTCCTATCTGGGGGGAAAGGGGGGGGGGGGGGGGGGGGGGGGGGGGCTTTTCCATTCTGTAAGTCACATCCTGAAACTGCTGCATGTGGATATAAAACATGTCACCTGTTTAACATCACAAACTGCATGAATCGGATCGAGATACCTTGTCATCCACTCTGTGCAGTTCATTTCTATATGGGAATTTATCAATAGTACAATATATATGTGGAGCTACATCTGCTGAGAGATTTAAGGAGGGATATACAAGAGAAAAAAAACATTGTCCAATCTCGCAAACTTGACCAATTTTATATAAAGCATATCTATTTTTAACTTTGATATACTAAAACTAAGCTGTCTTTTTCACAGACCAACATTTTTTCCATAAGATAAACCAGACAAAAAAAATACAGCACTGTTGTTTGTATTGCAGTTCAAAAAAAATGTCTTAGGACGTGTCTATTCCCAAAAGACAAGGCCTGTAGAAACTGTTTCCACCTCAGATCTGATAGGCAGGCGAAACAAATGTCGAGCACACATTATTTCTATCTCTGGAACGGGAGCAAAGTCGGATGGAAATAAAGCCATCGTACTCTGAGTTGACATGAGCATGATAAAGAAGGCTGAGTGACGACGCCAACTGCAATGCACTATCTTTGTAAGGACCACTTTCAATTTTAGATCATTGACCAGTTTTTAATTTGTCACACTTCTTCAAAGGACCATTTGATGGTTGACGTGTGGTTTTAAGGTTAAGCTTTGGCTTGTATATAAGTCATGGTTGGACAAGCATTTTGGGCTTGGCACTTAGTTTTGATGGTTAAGGTTGACGTAAGGAGCCAAGGAATGTATAAAAGTCAATGAATGTCCCCACAAGGATAGCCATAGGGGAAATGGTGTGTGTGCAGATGTTTGCGTGGTCTGCATGCCTGCTTGGCTCTGCAAATGAAACTTTGTATGAACACTCTGATCAGTGCACCCCTTGGCTGGAGTGAAGCCTGGCTATGAATATCAATTTTGCATTCATCGCTAGCTTCTCCCCGCTGACGCCTCACCTGACACAAAAGCGAATCAGCTTTCTGTTTGTGTCAGCGTTTACCAAGAAGCGCTGCATGGCTCAAAGGAGAGAGGCTCCTTCACCCAGCCTCACTACCTCAAGGACATCGACAGACACTCCATGTTTCAGGAGTTGTGGAAAAGTGGAAACACTGAACATGTGAACTTGGGAGCAAAACATTTTTGTAGATCCTTGTAATCAAAGAACTATGAAAATCATCCACAGCAAACTGGGGTGCCTCAGAGGGTCAAAATAATGTTCATCCACATCAATGGCACACTATAAGTGCACCTGAGCATGTAGACAGTACAACACTTAGGATGATATATGAAAATGGCTATGCTCAACCCGTACACGGAGGATCTAAAATGTTGATTATTCATGGCCTTATTCAGCATGCGACTGGCTTGGCTCAGACCAATCAGGGTTTATATTGATTGAATGTGTAATTATCACCCCACTTTCACATATCAACCAATACCAGTTCTCTGTTGGGCTTTTCTGCCATGCCACGTCTGATGATGAAATGATCATGCTTGGTGGTAAATTTGCCTCATTTCTTCTCATTCAATCTTTGTTCCATATAGTGTGCAGCCCTATAATTTTCCAGTGCATACTCACAGCTCACCTATAGAAAACAACTGATTGGCTATAGCACATGAACATACTCAATCTCATGTAAGTAAATTAATAGCAATTTCATGTGTAATCACTGTAGGTAAACTGCAAACAGAATCATGCTCATTTACAAATCACTGATAGATTTTTTTTTTGCAGCACATTTACTGCATTGGTCAATCAAATCTAAGACCTTTTTACTCTTGCCCCGAAGCTCAGAGGAATCACACATAATGATTCAGGCTGACAATAATACCAAAAAAGAATCTGCTGTAAAAGCAGTAGGAAAGGAGCAAAGACACGGAGACCCCATTGCTCACACTATGCTCTCATTATCTGCTCCAACTTCAGGCCTTCGATATTAGCTAACAATAAGCACTCTGCAGGTCCATCTGCTCTGCCAGCATGGGTGATTCTAGGACTCAGAAAACAGCCATGAAGATACAAAAAATAATATATATATATGTGTGTATGTATATATATATATGTGTGATATATATATATGTGTGTGTGTGTGTGTGTGTGTGTGTGTGTGTGTGTGTGTGTGTGTGTGTGTGTGTGTGTGTGTGTGTGTGTGTGTGTGTGTGTGTGTGTGTGTGTGTGTGTGTGTTGAAATATTAAAGAGAACTGCAGCCAAGGAGGTAAGAAGGATTTAAGGAGTGGGGTGCGAAAATTGTGTAAAATTATGATTTATTGCAATAAAGTGAGAGGCAAAGCTTTAAAAAGTTATTTAAAGGTGAAACTAAAGTAAATTTCCTTTGGGCACCGTAGGTGAGACATGGCTGATGACAGACAATACAGCTACCTCTCATTTCTTTCCTAACTCCTCCTGAGTCATATCAGACTGCACTGTGTGATCAAAGATTAACTGGTCTGGGTGACCTGATAGCCGAGTGGTACGGCACATTATGTGTGTCAGCAGCGAACCCACTGTCTGATTTCTGGGTGGTCTTACCATTTATTGCTTGACATTTTCCTACTCTATTGTCACATTTCCTCTCGCTCTCTAAATGCCCTTAAAATATGTATATATATGTTTTAATGACACACCTGGGGGAGTTACTTCTAACCTTTTCTTTTACTTTACAAGCCAGTTCCAGCAGCAGCACTACCATTAAAGTACATAGGTGATGTAGAGGCAAGCTAAGAATAGCCCAGATGCTTGAAAGTACTAATCAATCTGGACAACAATGTCAAAGCTGTTCATCATACATTAAATTCACAGCCACTACTGTGTTACACAACTCATCTTTCACCAGCTTTTGCTAAGACAAAATATTCTCAAAACCAAGCGGTAATAGTAATGACAGATTGGAATAGAATAGAATAGAATAGAATAGAATAGAATAGAATAGAATAGAATAGAATAGAATACTTCATTGTCATCATACAAGAACAACTGAATTAAAAGACAGTGTTCCGTGCGTGCTTATTTCTTTTTAATCACCTTCTCTCAGGACTCTCTTACCCTTTGTCTGATCTCCTCCTCCATCTTGACCGGGGAGCCCAGCTCAGCTACTTGTTTCACTCCGTCGCTGGAAATACCGCCGTATTCCCATAGCACATAGTTCTTAGAGTGAGAGGCACCAATGATGGCCGACCAGTGATTTGCACGGCCTGTAAATCCAGACAAAAAAGCATCTCAGTAAATGTTATGCTAAGTTTCAACATTCTCATTTCAATGAGGATTTTTTTTCCATCTTGAGGCAAAATTCAAGTGATGTTAATGCTGATCAATTTCTTACATTTCATGCTTGTTAACAAAGTGGCTCAAGACAAGAGTGTGTGTGGGCCCAAGTATGTTGGACTCTACCAAAACCAAGTATCTTACATCTATGGGATTATTAATGTCCACAGATGTATTAGTGGTAGTTTTATTGGGACAGAAGAAGCTCAAACCTGACAGTATCCCACTTTAAAAACAGAGTAACACAGTTCATCTGTGATTGACAGGCATTATGCCCATGTTTACGGGTCATTTTCTAATATCTTTACAATCTCAGTGCACTCAGTGGTCTGCTATCAACAACAACCTTGGTCGGCTGTTATGATCTTGCATCCTCCTATCATGTTTTCTGCTATCATATATGCCCCTTCCTAGGTGCACATGCAGTGAGATGACATTCAGCTGCATTCAGATAAAAGCATGATAATGGTCTAGCTTGTCTGATCAGCACACAATGCATCACAGATGAAAGAACTGGTCACCTATTTCTATCTTCTGAGAGCTTGTCAGCTGAAAGATTAATGCTGTACCATGTAATTGAATCCTGTCAACTTCACAATTGGGCTGCACACCTTAACAGTACCTATTAAATCTGGGTGAGGTGACCTCATGCAGGTCAAAGGCTCTATTTTCATCTTCATGCCATTAATAAAGCATCTACTTTGCCATTCTGGATGTCACTTTGTGACTTTGCATCAGGGGGGAAGAGCTCAACATGTTATGATCCACATTTATCATAATTTTATTTGTGTGTTTGGAGAATTCTTTAATCCACGGATCCTGAAATGTTTTTGTTTAGTGTTTCTACTTTTTTCAGTGCACCATGGTTCACGGTTCACTTTTTTCTCTTTGGTGATGTTAAACTGGAGACATGACAAAAGGGATCCTTTCCTCATTTTAAGATGATTACACACTTCCAGCCAGCCGAGTGACTTAATTAAATTGGACTCAAACTGCCCTTGGCTGGTTAATTCAGGACAATGAGCTTCATGTTGCTTACATGATTTTTAAAATGTCATTTAAGCCCATTTCCTACCTAAATTAGCAGCAGATCAATACTGTATTAAAACACTTCACTAATGTTTGTGCTGGAAGTGTTTTATGGCTGAAATGGCTGTCTTCACATCAAAGGAAAAGAAGCTGCAGTTTGAACACAAACTACCATGCTGTACCCATGAGCTTTTACCAAGTTCTTAAAGAATGATGACATTTACCTAATTTTAGCCATTACATAATTCTATTAGTAACTTGCTTAAAAAAAAAAAAAAAAAATGTTCTTTTTTTTTATAGCCGCTGTTTGATTGGTTTTGAACATAATTTCAAAGAACCAAATAAAAGACTTGGACCGTGTCAGTATTTTTGTAATGGCAGCAAAGACATGCATTTTAGGTTAATTAGTGACACTAAATTCCCTGTGTGAGTGTGTGTGACTGTCTGTCACTCTGTTTGCCCTGAGAAAGACAGGAGCACAGGCCAGGGTGTATCCTGAATTCACCACTAATTAACTAGCATCGCATTCACGATCCTGTGATATTTACTTAAAGTATAAGGCAGTGGATTTATGCCCCGTTTACACGACAACGTTCCACGTGATAACACCTAATCCATTAAAAAAAAGGAGTGCGTTTATACTGCAACACACTGACAACGACATGTTTAGGATGCTGGGCCACGTGACGGCGCTGTTGCTTGATTTTGTAATGAAACTACACAAACATGTGCAGAGAACAGAGAACAATACAATAAAAACGTGAAGAAAATGGAGAGAACCCGACATCCGTATGGACTGACGACACATTGGATGATATCAGGGGTGAGTCTCAAATATAAAACTACTGATATGGACAATAAAGCTAGAATACAGTCTGCAAGTCATACCACTATAACAGCAGTATCACTACTGAACTAATTTACGCATCACATCTTAAAAACAGACACGATTTGGACTTTCGTACTACTAATATCAGAAATGCACAAAGGCAAATGTTCTTTATTGATATTTTGTGGTATGTCCTCAAAGTGCTCTGAGAGTACATCAGCTTCCTGAAAAATGAAAGGTTTGCCTTCGTTTTTATGGGATCACCAATCAACCTAACAAATATGTCTTTACATGTGTGAGAAAAACTCCCTAAAATCCATGCAAGCTGAGAAAACCATGCAAAGTCCACACAGGAAGGCCAATATGGACACTAGTTTTAAACTATTCACCTTCTTGTTTTGAAGGAACAATGCTCGTGTTTGCACTTTCAAGCCACCAGCAACTAAAACGTTGTTGGACCCAAAATCAGGAATGACATGAGCAATTCCCTTGCCAAAAAACATTGATCTGTGTCTGACAGTTTTATACATAGGCTATAAATTCTTTGTTTTATCCTTGAACAACCTCATCTGAAAATAATGGAAAGCTAATGGATGGTGTGATTCCAAAAAAAAACAACATTTCCAATGTATAAAATCGCTGCCTATTTATACGGATTATTAAGTATTAAGCAGGCTAATAAAACAGGAAAATTCTTATGTGGATTTTTTTGGCTTAAAAGCATAATAAAGTAAGAAAATGAAAATGCAGCTGTAGCATCCAGAAACTTTTGGATCATTGAATCTTGAAAAACCTTTTCAGATTTATGAAGGTACAGCAATGCGAATCAATTGTAATCTATGTTATAAAGTGTTTAAGCCAAGAGGAAGACAACAGTTATTTAACAAAGAATATACATGATTGTGAGTAGATGTTGTTCTTATGTGCGTATATACTGTAATTCAATACAGTGCGTGCCTTAGGTAGCAAAGCCAATATGATGGTTTATATTCTCTTGAAGGAGGACTCTGTATAGCTGTATGCCTTGTTCTTTCATTCTCAGTCTCTTTTTCGTTTTTGGGCTAATCCCATCAGAAGTGTTTGTTGACAACCAGGCCAGTCTCTGCCACAATGTACTCCCAGCTTCCAAGTGAGCTGCCATTGCTTGGGCTGAATAGCCATGCATTGTTGCATGACTGACAATGGGGACGAAAAGGAGAAAGAAAATAGAACTGTCAAGGTTATCATCTCAGCAGTACATAAAAAAACAGTCTCATTGGCCCGTTTTACATTGAATTTTTTTTAGTGTGTGGGTATGTGCAAGCACGGTGGTCTACTGCTCATGGCAATACACTGTGTAATATTTCAGTACGGTTTGCATTAAAAAAAAGAAGAAAAAAAAAAAAGTACTTTAAACAGGACCAAGAAAATACAGATCAAGTGAAGAAAATATGTACAGATTGTCGGTGGTGTATTGTACAGAGTGAATAATATTGTGATAGCTGACATGTTTCACCAGCTACTTACCCAGAAAATGACTTTGTGCAAGGAGAAATCAAGATGTATATAATCCCAGGAGTTGGGATATAACAGAAGCCACATGGCTTGCCCTATCCTCTTTTAAAGTTGATCCTTCTGCCAGGTGTGAGTCTTTCGACTGTATGTGGGGGAGATTGAGTCACATAGAAGCTGTTCGCTGCATAAGACAGTGAATTAAGGCTACTTTCGATCTCAGGGTTTATCTTATTCCACTCTAATCAGTATATTGATCTGACTGGCGACAGGCTGATTTAGACAAGAGAGGCAGTGTAATCTTTAAGTCCATTCACATCCTGATAGTGTGGCTCAAGGTTATATGCACATCACACCCATCCATTGTACTGTAGCTCACCACCCACATCACTTCTGAGAGCCACGTGGAAGGGATAAACCACAGAGCTAAAACGTGCCCATAATGGAGTTTTACTGGTTCCCGTGCTGAAATCAATGCTGTAACACAAGTCTGCCTACATTCTGTATTTTGTGAGCAAATCCTAGAACTAATAACAGAATATACTGTACGGGTTTAAATGTCCCAGTCTATCATGGCTATTATGAAAGAACATTAATTCTTCTTATATTATATCTTCAAATATGTTCAAAATGTCAATGTCATCTGTTAAAAAGAATTTCTCAACTGCAGTGCAAAAAGATTTTAACAAAAGTTGCTCAAACAGAGGTTGCTAGTGAGAAAGTACTGTACATGCTAAAGAATGGGTTCAGTATATCACACAGACATTTTCAAGCAGTCTTTGAGTTTATGTATCTTCTGTTCCTGCCAGTGAAGAAGAGAAAGGCGTATGACAGAAATTGACAGACAAAAATGGACGGCAGGTGATTGTTGCTTACGGGGATAGTCTTTGGGATGGATCTTCTCAGACCAGTTTCCGTAGAATGTGACTCTGTACTTTGCTGTTCCACACGCACAACAATTGAGCAGCGGTTTCTCTGTAGGATCTCCATACAAGGATTCTGCAGAGAAATGAGAAAGAAAAAAAAAAGAGCCAGGGAGGAAAAACAGGAAAACTGTGAGATACATGAAGAGAGATTGCTCATTAGTATAAGAAGAAGACGAGAGTGGTGCCCATCATACAGGAAATAGGTAGTTAAAGAAAGTGGGAAGCCAAAAGGGAGGAAGGGCATGAGAAAAAGAGAAGATGTTCAGCGCAGTTCTTTTGATCTGTTGCTCAGTGTGGCATCCAATGCCATGCACAGCTAGGGGGTCATACTCATTTACAATCATTCACATGCCAGAGTATAACAGCTGACAGGAATGTCCCCGCACTAAAATCAAGAATGAAATAAAATTGAGAAGAAGAAGAATAAAAAAAAAGAGAATATCAGCGGGGAGTGAAATCGAGTACCAGCAGGGAGATGGAAGGAACAAGAAATTCATGGTAAATTATTTATTCCGTGTCAATAAAGGAAACCTACCTTTCTCACACATCCGCTTGGTGAGTGATCCTTCATCCTGGAAATAGATTATTCTTTTTTGCACTATGCTGGCCCTTCACAGAGAGATAGAAAGTGAGAAATTCAGTGATCGGAAAGTTTGTTGGTGGTGTAGTAAAAAGCAAATGTAGACATTAAGGGAGAGGGTGAGAGTCAGTGACACAAAAGGGAAAAAGTAAATATTATCTTCAAACCAATTGTGACACTTTGACAGTTTAAAAGAAGATAATCAAAGGCAACACACAAAAGTTGTTTTCAAGATAATAAGATTCTGAGCCGGGGATGGCGGCAGATGTAACAGGTGCAAAGTTATTCATAATCATCGTCTTGTTTTTCCAGTATACTCCTGAAAGCAGGTCTATGAGCATACAGGGAAATCTAAAAAGAACCAAGCCGCCATTCAGACGGTGGGCTTTCAGTTCAGCATACAAAGGCCACAAAAAGCATGCATCACCATTAACATACATACGGCAAAATGACGGGCTGAAAAGCTGAATGAAAATACTGAACAAGAGAAAAAGTTCCATTAAGAGTAATTACAGCACTTAAGACATTCCCTCAGGAAATTCACAGAAATGCAGAGATATGCTGTCCTGCATCGTGGCCCAAGCACTACATTAGCAGGAAGTGATTGACAGGCCGACAGTGATGTTGCCTAAATGTGAGGCCTGGCAAAGAAAACTCCAGATTGAGCTGTCTCAAGAGCTTGTTCAAGGGCTTGGTAGAGAAGAGGTCTGAGAGCAGCCTTGACATGTAAATCAGTCACAAACAAACAATTTCAGAGGCCAACAGACTTGAGAAAACAACAACAATTCTTCTCGGATCTCACTTCCTCACATACACCAGTCTTTACAAGAGCCATGGCTGCAAGAGGGTTACCAGGGAGATAAACCCCAACCAGGACGTGCTGAACTGAGGCACAGGAGTAACTTCTAATCCAGCTGGATGCTTTGGTTTCTATTTATCCTGGAGTGTTAGAGTCAGCTCACCAGTGAGTGAAGTGATCTCTGATATATCAGAAATTGTACATCATATTCAGGCCAATTCAAGGTTGATTCACATCAGTCAAATATAAACTCGAATCAACAAATGCTGAACATTCACATTTAAATTTCCAGACAATTCTGTGGGGAATTGATAAATTGGACCAGCTTTTTAAAAAAACAAAACATGCGTATTTAAGATGTTACAAAGAATGTTATACCTGTATCCATGTCTGACAGTATTATCAACTGACAAACAATAGACCTAATAAAGAAAATCACAAAGCTCTCTTAAGAGTAGTGATGGGTTATTGATTGTTTTACTTCTGGTGAATGCTACACTTTCATCAACACATTCATCTTTATATCTCAATGTGTGCCCTTTAAGTGTCATATACGAATTCATTTTCTGCTTGTAAGATATTACAGGACAGTGAAATTGATCCATTTGCACTCACTTATGATGAAGCTGTCAGTTTTGTCAAACTCGTTCTATAGAAGAGGGCAGTTGAGGATCAGGACAATCATGGAAATAAGATTTGGAACTACATAATATGGTCTTGAAAAAAATCCACATTGCTGTAAAGAGTTCACATACACCAATGGGCAATTTAGAGTAATTTGCGAACTCTGAAAAACATATTTCGAATACAATGAGATTCTTCATTTGTTAAGTTTATAGATTTGTATCAGCCACTCTCAACTCACTCTCAAAAAAAAAAAAACATACTACCTTACTGCCCATGTTCTATTGTATATGCACATTCAAATAAATAGGTCTAATGTTTTCACATGCATGAAAACTGTACAAAACACAATGTCACAGTAACATTGTTGCTTGACCGCCACCAAATCCTGATGAGTTATGCAATGAGTGTGCGTGAACATCTGCGATTAATAGGAATATATTTCTATGAGATTTTGCATACACAGAAATATGACACATTTAATGTCAAATATGAGACTGACCTTTCCCCACCACAATGTAATCAGTTCACATGGGAATTAAAAGTGAACATGTCTGCCAAATGTTAAGGAATCTCCTCTGGAGATCTGGCATTGATTGGACGAGCATAGACACAGGTGTGCATGTTAGGGTGAAAGTGCAGGAAGAAAACATTGTGCTGTTAAGGTCAACAGTCATCATTTAACGGGGATACTGCTTGCTTGTTCAAATGTGCAAGAAATTGTTGTTCCTGCACGAGTCCTGTTATGTATATTTATTGATTCGTTTGAGAAAGAGAATGTGTGCGATCCATATTCATGTGATGAATGACAGCAATAACCAGGCAGTAATATGGTACTGTCAGCTCTCTTAGTATTTGTCAAGCGTATTTACCTTTTAAAAGTAATTTGAAGGTCTGGAAAAAAAAGCAAGGCAACTAACAAAAGAACAGAGAGCATAAAAGTCCCACCAACCAGGTAATCACTTCAAAACTTCCATTTCAAACAGAAACACTCTCAGCGGGTTATATTTCCTTTCTCTGTAGACAAACAGATTCTTACAATAAGAAGAACAGGTGAGCATTATGAAAAATAATGATCTCCTAATAATTTTGACATAATGTGAGAAATTTTAAGTTGAATGGTCCTCTTTTGCTTTTCACCATATTATCGATTAACAAAGCTGAGAAACAGAATCCAGGTTTGTTATAAAGGAGTTGTTAACCACAAAATACACAATCAAAGTACAAATTACCAAAAATAAAAAATAACCATAAGACATCCTGTTCTTCACCATGAATTCACACACACACACACACACACACACACACACACACACACACACACACACACACACACACACACACACACACACACACACACACACACACACACACACACACACACACACACAGTAGCTCGTATTACATTGTAATGGTCACAATTAATCAATGAAGTGAGTAAATTGAGTGTATATTTGGGTGTGATTATGACGTATGGCCAAAATGACCTCACAAAACACGGATGAAATGACTCGGAGTGAGAGACACCACCGGCGCATCTCTAATTGTTCATGCTTTAATTCAATCTCACCCCAATTTCAAATATCTCCCCGAGAGAGAGGAGCACACTCTGCCTCACTGCTTGCCCACTTTCCTGGGCTGGCCAGACAATCAAGCAGAGTAATGCTTATTTAACATCCAATTTAAATTCTATCTGACTTTGCTGGATCCACACCACTGCCGATCCCAATCACCCCAAAACTACCCTGATTTAAATGTGTGTGTGTGTGTGTGTGTGTGTGTGTGTGTGTGTGTGTGTGTGTGTGTGTGTGTGTGTGTGTGTGTGTGTGTGTGTTATGAGAGAGAGAGAGAGAGAGAGAGAGAGAGAGAGAGAGAGAAATTAGTAAACAGAAAAAAAGGTTAAGGGAAAAAAGTTATTTCCTTCCTGTGGCTGGATAAAATAAAAGAAGAAAATAATTTCTCAAATCCCTGTATCTGCTACAGCTCCACTCCAAAATTAAATCATTTTCATTTTGTTCAATCTGTTTCCACTACAAATAGATTAAATGAATTATTTTAGCTTCTTCTGCTCAATGACAGAAAGAATTTAGAAGCTGAACCAAACTAAACTAAACTAATAGCAAACTTCCAATGAGATGCTATGGAAATTTCTAATGACCCACCTGTGCTTCATGAAGTGGGTGTGGCACACGTCGGTATTTTGTGTAGCTCTTTGACACTTTGAACAGCAGAATTTAAATTGTTCTTGTTGTTCTTCAGTCATGTCCATTTAGCAGGCGCAAGCAGTAACTCTCTTGAGTCAGTGCCATATTGCATCATGCTGTAAAGTTTGAGAGGTCTCTTCCCTGCCTTTTTACAATCACAATGTGGCTATGACCCTGAGAGCAAACAACTGTGTTGGGAGTGTAACCGCCCCCACTTTCCAAGCTCAAAGAGGACAAAATGGGTCAGCAGAAAAGCAAGTATATTTGTCATCACCTCCCTGATCACTAAGTTTTACACTGTGAATTTGCTGTGTGGCATCAGGCTGTGAAAGTCTTACTGTAATGTAATGTGTAACACCTTAAAAAAAAAAAGTGGTCTGGTCGCGGTTTAGTTCTATATCAGGACTATCCACTGGCTACCTTGTACATTTAGTCTTTATGGGTCTTGCGGTTTTAGCATCCTGAAGGCCTCTTTCATCCATCTTATCATTGTGCTGATGGAGATAAACAGGCTCTGACAGCTGCATGCGGTTGTAACATTCATCTGGCCACTGATGCACTCAGACAGCCCATCAAAACACATCACACGAACGTCCACATGCGAGCCAGAGGGAAATGACAAATAAATTGCTTCCCACCTACAAATGAAAAGATACCAGATAATAGCAACTTCAGTGGTGACTGCAAAATATAGATTATATTTGAATGTGACATACCGTGGTTGTGTGGGACTTTGAAAATGCCATGGCAATTGAAGTGTGACAATACCACTTTATTGGAGTTGTACTTTTCCACATTGGACACTAACAGGTCATATCTGATTTTGTCATTCAATTAGTCATTAAGTTCAGTATTTGATTAAGACTACTTAACTAGATTAATTACATTCTTACTTGGTGAAATATGATGTGTTGTGCTTTGGAATTACATAGTGAGATAGTGTCTGAAGAACAATCAGGATAAAATAAAGGAATAAAGATTAGAATATGTAATCAGTTGTATATGTAAGGGCACATTAGCAGGCTGCTGTTCTGTATTTCTAATCAACTGATGAATGTGCAAAATAAACTTTCTGCTGTTTGGCAGTGGCCAATTTACCGTCTTGTTCTCAGATAGTAACATTACCTTGAATTGTTCACCCAGAGGCAAACAAATCCTGCATGAGGTGTTTATCTCTGCTCATTTATTAATGAACGCAGTGTAAAACAATGAGGATGCACTGCAGCTTCTGCTTTTTTAGCACTGCTGTCACCGTCACAAATTAAAACGATCACTATCATTGGGAGTGATTAGCTTACCTAATATACCACAGTGTGTTCACTTACCAGGTACAAGGTAGTGACAAAAAGCATCACTTTGCACTCTGGAAGGGTAACTAATCTAAACTCATCCCTAAATTTCAAGATTCAAGAATGTGTCTGCACATTCCTTTCCTTACATTTTTAAAACTGGCTTCAAAACACAGAAAGGACAGTTAGAGATTTGAGGGATTTTATAATTGCAAACAATAACAAGGCCAGTTACATAAAGTTACACGAGTTAAATCTGTATGCATCCCATTTAACTGTTATATATCTGGGACTCGCCATGTTTTACACCATAGTCTATTTTAGTGATGTGTTGTCGTACTGTTTATTTCGTATGTAGCATCAAACACCTGAAACAGTATGTTTCAAAACGAATCAGTAAAAATTTCATCCTGGTCCGATTATTTGTTGACTGTCATTTCTTTTGAATAATGACAAGTCTTTCCTTTCTTCTGTCTTCAAACACATTAATTGCTCTTGAGGTGACATGTTACTTTCCTTTATTTTCCCTCCCATCACTTCGACACTAAAGGGATTTGAAAAGTATTCATACCCCTTGAACTTTTCCACATTTTGTCATATTACAACCACAAATGTAAATGTATTTTATATTGAACAGCAGAAACCCAGTGCGTCTGAGCCTGTTTCTGCAGGTTTGTTCCTGTTAAAAGTGATTTTGTTCTTTCCATTGTCACTTATGCTTGCTTGTGTGGAATTGTCTGGATTTTCTCTGTAAGAGTGCCTTTAAATGACTGTGTTGTATTTTGAGCTATACAAACAAAATTGAATTGAATTGAATTGAATTGAATAGAATAGAATACTTTTGAAAGCCACTGTACTGGAGCAAGGTGCTTTCTCCTAAAACATTGCGCCGATCCCTAAAATAAACTGACTGATGGAATGTTATCTCATAATAAAACCAGAGCTTTAATTTGGACTGAGATCCCTCAAAAGAATATTTTACTATGACAGTTAAAAACATATACTTTGCTTTGTGATTGGGTAAATTCCAGGACTTCAGCTTTCTTACCTTAACTTGAGTAAAGGAGTTGAATAACTACTTCTGCGTTTCACAAAGTCTTTGTTTGCACCAATACAAACCTACGCTCCTATTTAAGTAAAGAATGTGAGTCTTTTTACCGACTGTGCATGAGGTATTGTGATTGTTGTGTATCCACACCAAACGGCAACATCCATGTGTATTGAATACACCCAAAATACAACTACATGTAGCAAGACTTCAACATATATCCTGCATTTGATCCAAGAGCAGTGTACACAGCAGGAACACAAGCCTGGAAACCCAGGCACAATTTTCACTGAGCGTATAAGTCTACTGAAAATAGATCTGTTCAGGGGATTGAACGAGCATCCTTGACTGACCCTGTCATCAAGAACCAACCTTTGACCAAACCAAACCACCAAGCTCAGACTTTCCATCTAAAAGACAGCGGCGGCCCATCAATTATACTGAAGCAAACCACTCACGAGGAGCAAGATTTGTGAGACAACACGAGTCACAGAAGCAACAGGAGCTCACACACATGCCACACACGTACACTTCTAACCTAATGAGCAGAGCTTTCTAATAACAATGATGTTTTACAGGCAGGTATACTGACAGTGACAGAGCATGTCTTCATATGAATAAAACATTGATCTTGCTTGTGGTGGCAATAAAACTGTCTTCTCTAAGCTAATCTATAACAAAGCATTTATCATTTTTTTATGCTGGTTCCTTCTGAGCTCCTGTCCTGTTGATTATAAGCTATACTTATACGTGTTTGTAAATGTGTCAATGACACATTTACAATACAACTTGTGAAAATTGATGTATAGCCCTCTGACCTCTCTTTATGAGAGGAAAGAACTGTACTTTTCTGTTATTCTTAATAGATGTGCTTCTTCTATGAGGGAGACTTTATTAATATTTTGTTGCATTGCAGCAGATATAATAAATCCTTGCTGTCATTATAACTGATGATGAACAAATATCCATTGCCAGTTCGTAATTATCACTGTCACAAGCATTGCTTTTAAATTGTGAGCTTGTCTGTCCTTTGTATGCTGGTATTAGAGCCGTATCTCTCCACTCTTAAGTGTCTCTTTTGAGCGCGTGTGCTCTTTTGCACTGTTCAACTTGTCCCTTTATCCACACTCTTTCCTGAATACAATTGTGCCATCATCCCACCGGTCTGTATGAGGAGAGCAAGTGTATCATACAACATGAAACACTGTGAAAAAGGCTATGATAATACCATCCAGTGATGATGAAAACACAGAGGAGAGATAGAGATGGGAAAAAAAACAACAATGGCAGACAGGGGACAGGGAATTTCACATATTTCTGGGAGGGCAGACCATGAGGAAGAAGAGAGGAAAGAAAACGGAGACTCATCCTGGTATAGGAGTCACATAGGAATGTGCATTATTAAGAAATTCAATCTTTTTATCACCGCATTGTAAGAAAGTACAACCGAGCTCTGACTATGCTCAAGAGAAATAGATCAAGTATATAAACAGTTAAATAATACATTGATCCGAAACCCCTCTGATGGTCCCTGAGATTCTTTCCACATCCTTTAGTTCAATATATCTTTGCCATAGAGTACACAATTTCTGTTATGATCAGCCTTCAACTTAACATGACTATCCTCCTTTATCCGCACAAGCCCGGAGGAGTCCTAAGAGCAAAATTGATTGGTGTCCGTCAGCGATATATTGAATCGAGCTGATGAATATATTATGAAGCTGAATGAGAGAGAAGATTTGATGAATATTGTACATTTCAGTGTGCTTACGCTGGGAGGAACAATAAATAAATACAGTGTCATTACACTTGTGAACTTGATGTATTCTGGCAGCAGAGCTCAGAGTCCCACAGAGATATAATGTGATTAAATCTCTATTATGAGCTGTGCTTTAAAAAAACTAAAAAAACAACACAGCATTAAAGTTAGTTAAAAATCTTTCATGCATACTGTTAAAAGTATTACAATAAATGGAAAGGCATATATGCATGCAGATTATAAGTTTTCAAAAAGCACTACTCAAAAGTTATGATTTAAAAAAAAAAAAGATCAAAAAATGAAATAAATGTTTCACCAAAACATTACTAACAGCTAAAAGTGGATGTTTAGGTGCAATGACACTACATGTACATACAAAGCTAATAAGCTGTGATATATTACAGTCACAACTATGATATGAAAACTTTTTTCCCCATTAGACAATAGGTTCATAAAACACAATAGATTTTCTGTTTCTATTTCTATATTCTGAGTGTACCAGAAATATTCCTCTGTAGATTTGCAAAAAATAAACAGCAACACATTTTACAAGTCTCTAGTAAAACCAAATGTTAAGTATTTCATAATAGTATTTTTTTACAGAATTTTCAACAAACAATTCCTCTTATATATGCATACACATCATAAATCTGACAAATCGTGCCTAAAATGATCAATTTAAGGCATGAAGTATGCTTTAAAATGACTCAGCCATAGTTACTTTGTTTTTACTCCAAGATGCTACTTGTAGACGAGATTGAATCTCGTATCAAGAATAGTGAAGAGAAAAGAAAACATCTACAAGACAATTACTTACTAGTAAAGGACACAGTTGTACAAACGAACAGTCATCTTCCATTAGCGGAGTATCATGTATGTTAGTCACTGGGCTGAGGACTTGCCTCTCTCAGAAAGGCTGCTGTATACATACTTGATAAGAACACAGCCGGAGCCACCCGGGGGCGCAGTCCAAAACACTTGGATGCTGGTCCGCCTGCGAGGCGTGCTCTCTGTCACAGCAGGTGGACAGTTGGTCATGTACTGTGTTTCCTCCTCATCAATTATCTGGAAAACATTCACATACACACCAGGAAATCAGTAATGAATGCTCTTGAGAAATGCTCACCTTTGAAGGACCCAGAAATAGCACATGTGATTTTGTTCTTGGCAAGTTGGTTCCCTTTGTCAGCTCTCCAGCTTATACACATTATTAGCAGCAGAAGTTGAATTTAATTTGCATACATCATGCCTTACTGTACGGTTATCCAACAAAAGCAGAAATAATGCACTGGTTTGCAACCAGAGATGTCTCATAGATTGGTGACTATCATCAGATAATGGGAGTAAGTGTATGTTACAGCAGAGGCTTGATCTCATTTTAGGATTTGTGAACCTTTCATGAAGTCACAAACTGAGTATTGTGTTTCTGGTGTTTCATATAGATATTTTCCTTGTGATTTACTTGGATTTGTCGTTTTTGTCTTGGTTAAATTGAGCAAAGTTAAACTCTTTATTAGAGAAATCAAACCTTGGTGCAACTGCTAACAACTACAAGATATACTGAATGTGTCCGAAGACTTTTTTCTTTTTTACTTCTTTTTTGAATGGTCACAAGAGAAAAAGGTGGGAGCAACTCCCTCTGAGTGAGAGAAACCAGATGGAAGCTGGTGTTTTTATGGTGTGTGTCCATATGAAAATCTATCACTGTCACTGTGCTGAGGATACAGACACAAGCTGCTCTGGTCTTCAAGGTTCATAACCCAATAAAGATGGTTATGGTGTTTCACCCAGAACAGTGATTAATCCAGTCTAGTGGCATGCCGCTCCGTTCTTCCATTCTATACATCGTGTGTCACTAGTAAAACAACATTGTCATTCACCTGGCGCTGAGATGTGTAGAAGCTCAAGAACCGACCTGTGTTTCCAACATAGATTTGTCTGAATGTGTTTGTGGCAGGTTTGTTGAGGAAAACTAAAACACTGCATCTTCTTATCAGAATCACAACCATTATGTTGGTAATCTCATACGAGCTTTAAAAACATTAACATGGCGAGTCCATTTGCAGTATGGGTCATGCAACGGCTCTTCAAGTCGTCCGTTTGTTTTTCTTTTTGTTGAGGGAGACAATCATAAATACTGTACATGTCTATTCTAATCGTTAATAAAATGTAGATACTGATTAAATATATAATTGAACAGTAAATATAGGGAAACACAGCAGTTGCTTTGGATTTCTCGATGATGATGTCAAACAATAATATACTCCCTGCTAGCACCGTTATCTGCGGTTATTTGCAATGGGATCATGAAGACATCAGCAGAAGATGAACTGCCAGAGACTGAAAGGTTTCCGTATGTCAGCATGGGACATGTGAGAGATTATATAACGATACATCCTGCTGTTGTGCTCCACCAGCTCGTGTGTTCTCATGCTGTTCATTGTCAGTTTTCTTAATTTAAGCTTCATAATACATCTTGTGAGTTGTTAACAGCCTTTAGGAAAATTCCAGCTAGAACATCAGAACATTTGTCCTCCTGTCGTGTCCAGTGCTGGAAGTAACACATAGTAACACCACTGCTTTTGATGGAAAAAAAATAGAAAAAAACAATGTGTATGCACCACCATTTTATTGTGACCCGCGTAGTGCTGAAACCTCCGCTAATGTGTCACAGCATCATTACTAAATGTACATTATTAAGATATCTTAATTACAAGAGACATTTGAAAGCAACTCACAAGTTACTTTATTATTTTGAAACTGTATTAATGTACTTCTTCATAGTAACTTACCCAACCCTGGTAAGGTCTTTTTTTTTTATTGTTTAATACAGTTGACTCCACATTAGCACTTGCACACTTCATTCAGTTATGTGCATGTGACATAAATCACACAGTTTGCAGCAGCAATAATAACATGACACGCATAATAAATCATGCAGTTTGTTGCCAACACATTTTCATAATCGATTTTTGTCGATATAATTGATTCCTGGTTGCAGCCTTGATTTAATGAGCTGGAGTGGATAGACGAGGCATGCAAATCACTCATTTGACTGTGATTAGAGCCAAAAGCAATGCGGTATTAATTGAGAAAAAGTTCATTTCCTCCACCTGAATGGGCTGAAAGGGTGTTGAAAGAGGGCAGGAAATTGGGGGGATTATGACAAGTGCCTTTTATGAAATGTCAAACCAGAGGAAACTCGCAGCAGGTTTGTTGCCAGATTTCACAAAGCCAGTAACAAAATACCTTGACTTTTCCCAAAGAAATTCCCTGGAAGAAATTGACTACATCTACTACAAAACAATAAATGTGCACACAGAGGAGTTTTTCTTTTCTTTTTTTAATTTAAATGGTGTCAATGATTGCTGTTGAAGTTATGCAGTATTCAAATTCCATGTTTATTTCCCAGGACAAGAGAGTGGTGCGGTTCCTGTGAGGACAGTAAGTCTCTCCTTGCGCCTGAGACAGAAGATCCCCTGCCAATAGGAAAAGGTCATAGTTTGCCTTTTAAAGCTCAAATATTTCTACTACACAGTGCTTGGATTGCTATAATGTAATTAAAGCTGGGAGACCGGGCCAAGAGGTGAGAAGAAAGTCTCTCGGAATGTGATGACTTGAGGTGCTCTATATTTCTTTGAAAGCTTCGACCAAATACTCATTATTATGATATACTTAACAATAACCAAATTCTCCACATAAGTTCTGGAAGTGCACTTGTGCTAGTCAAATACTTAATAAGTTTGTCTTGAATAATTGGCTAATGTTATGGAAATGCAGGCCATCTTTGAAAGGAAAACACTAGTGAACAAAATGGCTCACTTTATGACAACTATATATCTACTGAGTACACTCCTTATGACATACTGCTTTATGCGGTGCATGAGAACTGTAAAGCCCCGAGCCATTCTTGAATAGAAGAGCTAAGGGAAATAAAGGCAGTCACACCTGAGAAGAAAGTAAAAATGAGGGAGGAGTGGCTGGTTGATCATACAATGGAAGCAGAGCTCCAAGCGGGACTCTGTGTTTAACTGAAAGGGGCTGCAACTTCTTGGTCAGGATGAAGCGATTACTAGAATAAAGTCACAATAAAAGGAGCATGGCGCCAAATGTATAATTTGAACATTTGAATATATTCTCAAACTCATCAGGACTGAATAGAAAAAGCTTTGGTAAAATTGAATTCCCTTCCGATGCTCAATAAGTACGTTAACTTCAAGATGCAAAAATCATGACGGTATTTTCTAAAAATCACCAGATTTCGTTTTATTCAAACTGAAAAGCCCAAATGAATGTTGCCCTCTCCACTCTCTACTGTGCACTTGAAATACTCAGCATCTCATTGATTTTAACTGGACAGAAAATGAGTTGAGCTGGTTGCATGAGGGAGCACAGCCAACGATGTAATATTCACTGTGCAGAGACCAAGGATCCGTTTGATAGGAAGTGACATCAGGCCAGTGAAAGCACGGAACTTTCTCACTCCATAAAGCTGTCAGCAGAGAATTTCCTTTGTCATGCTATGTTATGAATGAGCTCTCTTTGCAAGTGTCTGTGTCTGTGTGTAAGTGTGTCCAGGCATGTGTGCCTGTGCCCTTGTTTCACTCTCTTTGTAGGGTCCGAATATTGAGAGCATACAAAATCTGTGAAGGCTCTCACCTAATTTTAGGAACTACATGACAACATAGTATTTTTAAGGTTAAGATATGAATTCCAAGGCTATGGTTACTGATAGTAAAAGGGTCAGAGAAAGCTTTATTTGAGTGTGTGCGTGTGTGCATGTGCGCATGCGAAGGCAGTTCATGTGTATGCAGTCTGATCTCCGTCTGATGGATTATCCCCCTCCTCTTCATGTTCCCATGGTTCCTAACAGGCATCCTGGGTTGTCCTGACTGGACGACAACGCATGTAAAGCCGGTGAAGTCTCATGGGAATGCATTGAAAACCCGCTGCAAGAAGAAGAAACCAATTTGCTCCAAAGTGACCTATGATCTCCTTTCAGTCCCCAGTTTGAAAGTCTTTTACCATACCCTGACACCCATTGTCAAATAACACAGAACAAAATGTGACACACTAGTGAAAAAGTGAAATCGTCTTTCTTGATTTATGCATCAGATTTTGCAGCTTATCAGCCTTAACGCTCACTGCTGGTCAGACTCAAATAATAACATTAAACATCAATCTTAATTAACAGGCTCACTCTAGGAAAGCATAATCGGTGCATTTTGCATACAATCCAAGTGTCAAAACATCTTTGCTGCCCTAGTGTAAGATCATGACTTCCCCCTTTGTCTCATCACACAGACACACAGCAATTTGCCTTTTCTTGTCCTATAATCTCATCCTGCTGAGAAGTAATGTCCCGTCGGACATCGCCAGCATTCCCTGCTGGTTTACACTCCTGCCAAAGAAACACACATACACACACAGTGGCAGCTGACCTCCCCAGTGAGCTCAATAAAAGTGCTTTTCATCAAGTGGGGAGCTGTCCTGAGACGGCTGAGATTGGGCACACCAGCAGATTTCAAATGAGCTGTATGTTAAATAAAGCCCGACGTCTTCTGTTGCAGATTCCTTTCTCTCTCTTTTTTTCTTTCACAGCCTGGAGGCTGGTCCACCCAGAGTTCTTTCAGAGCACAGGGATGGTGTGTCTGTGTGCTTTCCCGACATAAGACGCATGAAACACAAAAGACTCACTGGGCAGGTGATAATGAAAAGATCTCTTTGGGCAGCAGTTTGTGTGTGATACGCTGTCATATATTGCTTGCGATGAGACAGGCGATTGTCCAAAGCGATGCAGAGAACCTCTGACTTCTCAAACCCTGACATAAATCACATCATAAGTGATGAGATGCCCACTTCCCTTTTTTACTTTTAGCCAACATCTAAAAGTTAGTGGTTACATATCTTTTTATTTTACCGAACATTTTCTGTGTATTCAAGTGCGGAGTAATGGGACTGAGTGGGATTCTAATGATGCACGGTTGCCCCTCTTTACTCCTGACACTTAGCACCTTTCACGCCGCATCACCCTCAGCCATATGGCTGAGGAGCAAGCTCGAGACTGACATTCAATAATAACAGCATGACATCATTTGCGAAGACCAATAAAAATGGGGAACGAAAAAGGCCGGTGTTAATGCTGGTTAATGAGATGTGAGGTGCACACAAGACAAAAATAAAATGGTCCAGTTTTTTATGTCCTCCGCATTCAAAGCTCAGGTTCACAAAGAGCGCCACAGCATGGCAGCAACCGTGATCAGAGCAGCCTGAGGACTGCTGTGCGAACTTTGTCGTGAATTGCAGGAGGGACTCAGTAAAATAATAGGGTTTTATGTGGGAAGCAACTGAAACCGACAGGTTCACAAGAGTCTGGAAAACAAGAAAGCCACACGTGCTTTTAAAGCCATTTAACAACTGCTTCTTCACAGGGTATACTCCAACATAACATATGATTTCAAGCACCGAGCAGGAAAGGGATGTGGCTTCGGTTCAGACTGGGTGTCTGTATGTGATTTGATAGCTTGATTCCATACATCTGTATATATAGTACACTGGGTTTACCTTTGTACATTATGCCCCAGTATTACTCTCTATCTTTAATAGAGGGTCCCGCACTTGCCCAGCTACTTTCAACAATTTTAACAGTTTGTGCTCTTATGCACCACATAAGTGCAGTAAATGTATGGACACTGCAGCCTTGACTCAGATGAAATAAACTTTGAATGGCTGTTATAAACTAAAATGGAAGACAACAAGAACCAGTAAGCACTGAGGTATTTAAAGGTTATGAATGCCGTTAAAGTTTCATAATGCTGTCACCTCACAATCTGTCCCACACTGTGAACATGTTGAATTAACAACTAAGGACTTTACCTTTTGTGATTCACACAGCATTATATGTTTACAAGATACATAAACTAGAAATGAAGTAATGTAATAAATCTATCATTTATTACATGCTCATTATTTTTCCTCTGTCTAATGACTCTCTGTTGCACTCTTGTTCTCTCTCTCACACCCACACACACACACACACACACACACACACACACACACACACAGAGCATTATAATTACAAAGACCTCACATATTTGGCCATTATAACATGTGCGTAGCAGCACCAATTTCCTTGCATTCCCTTTTTTTCTTTATACTCTTGCCCCTCTGTTCCCTTTCCTACCGTCCTACAGCACTCCTCCTAGAACTGCCTATGTAAAATGCTAATTAGCCCTTAAACCAGTCTGACTGTACACCCCCTACATACATGAAATGTATACCTGCATATGAATGTACAGCTTCTTAAAGTCTTCGCACTTGCACCTCGACAGCCTGGTGAAGCACAGATGTGTGGAGCTGAGCTGAGGGTCGGCTCTTTTCATATGCTATATCAAGCCTGTTAGAGGAGCTGAGGTGAGAATAATCACACTTGGATATGTGAAGCCTGGAAGGCGGTAGAAGCAGGATCTCCTTTTCTGTCTTCGCGCATCCTGCACAGTGCTTATGCTGGACTCCAGACGATAGATAGTATTGGCATTACTGTTAAACCAGGTGTAGTTAACAGGGTTATTAGCTTGTCTTTTGTTAATATCCAAATGTATTGCAATACATGATGATTTGTCACATGATGAATTGGTTTTCTTAAAGTGTCTCAAACAATGGGGGGGGGGGGGGTCTATATTATAACAGTGTAATCATTAGCTGCTACCTTACCTGGAAATTCCCAGTGTAGTCCTCGTCCTTGTCTCCTTCGGTGCCCTCCTTTAGGGCAATAAGTGTGAACCCTCTGAAGTAGGAGGGGCTAGTTGCGG
Source organism: Blennius ocellaris (assembly GCF_963422515.1). Taxonomy (NCBI): domain Eukaryota; kingdom Metazoa; phylum Chordata; class Actinopteri; order Blenniiformes; family Blenniidae; genus Blennius; species Blennius ocellaris. The sequence continues at coordinate 20,900,860 of NC_137650.1, read as the reverse complement.
ACAGAGTAACTAAATGGAAACAAAGAAAAGGGAGCATCCATCACTTAACATGGATGAATTATAATCCTCACTCTGAACAGGGAGCTAAAAGTGACTCTCAAGAAGTACGTGCCAGAGTGGTGTTGTGGCATCTGCAAATTACTCACAGAACGTTCTGATAGATCTAGAAAAGAATCCTTTACCCAACTCTTGTCTGTATACTGACAGTCCCAACATGGCAATGCACCCATACATAGATTATGTGTGTATTGCTTCAGGAAAGGTTGACGGTGTCTGCAACTTTAGTTTCCGCTCTTCTGACTTATGAAGTTGCCACTTTAATCATGTAAAACTGTTTTGTGTAATGGCAATAAGCAAAATGTTGAAAGGAGCAGAAGGGCAATGAAGGAATCAAGTTCACAGAACAGATGGCACATGGCCATTCACTGCTCACAATAACGCTTCAGAACAAAACAAATCAGAGACTCACTTTAAACAGGTCGTTTTTCATACAGGTTACAGAAAGCAGACAAGAATTAATTGAGAGTTTGGGGTTGTTTTTTTTAAAGAATAAAATATAAAGCTTTTGAGCATTTTCACATTGTGCCCCTTCAAATGTAAACACATGACTACATTTGAATTATTATTGTTGCTCTTGTTGCTGTTACAGCGCCAGTACTACACAATTTAGTTGTATTTGGTTAATTTTCTTATGAAAAAAGTAAGAAAAGTTACTAAAAACCAGAATATACAAAACACAAAACCATGGCTTTCTTTGTTGCATAGAAAAACAAAATTTGATAGAAACATAGGAGCTCAAAGCAAATATGGTGCTTCCCTCCAGACATGGTGCTCTTCACCCCGGGGATGATGGAGCAGATTCAGTTTGCTCCAGAGCTGGGAATTAACCATCCTACCCACCCCCACCTCTTTTTTGCAACCATATATGTCATTTTCAAGAAATATATACTTTTAAACTATATAGTCATTGGGAATGAGGACACGTAATAATATACAATGAAATCAGCTATGAGAATGTTACGATCAAGTTATGAAGATCAAACCTCTGGCAGCCTTCTTGAGAAATGTTTTAGCTTATTGTTCCCCGAATAATATGGGAGGGTCTCTTGTCTACAAGGAGATGCAGTTATTTCTTTATTCGCTCCCCACAGTTGACTTTCAGTGCGCATTCACTTAAAAGGGCATCAGAAGTAGATTGTGGGGAAACTTATTTTCAAGTTTGCACAGATTCCCGGTGAATGACAATGTGCACATTATAGTGCAGACATCGTAATCCACTAAAGAAGAGGATTTAAAAAAAAAAAAAAAAACCTCTGCCACCAACCTCTGTATGTGCTGCCTGGCTGGTAGCTCTCCGGATCTCCCTCGACGCGCAGCATAAACTCGTTGTTGCCCTCCTTCCGATTGCTCTGAGCCCGTAAAATCCGACTACAGTACCCGTCCGATTTCCCGGCTCTGTCAAACGGCTCCTCGGTGAATGCAAACATATTGCAGCCCACCGAGGAGACGAGGCAGAGCAGGAGCACGGCGACGGGATGTGGTCCGGCGGCTGTCATCGCCAAGATTTGCAGCGTCAAAAAACCAAGTTGACGCGAACGAAGGAAACCCTGCCGGATGGAGGAGGAGAGGAAAACCGCTCGCCCCGATCGACTCCCGCCCGGTTCACTTCTGGAGGAAAACTTGCCAACTGCTCAAGTAGACTTGGGCTGAGGGAGAGGGAGAGGGAGAGGGAGAGAGAGAGAGAGAGAGACAGAGAGAGAGAGAGAGAGAGACAGAGAGAGAGAGAGACCGGGATGGTGCTCGTGCTGCGCTCTCGCTCCAGCAGGATCTGCAAACTGCGTGCAGCTGCTGGGAGACTGAGCAGGATAGCAGGGGTCCGGGGGAAATGGCCAAACGAGAAATGAGCGCTGTGGAGCTGTCTCCGGGGCCACACGGCTATTTACAAACCGCCAGGGTGATGAATACAAACCAACAGAAGCAAACAGACAGGCGGCCATTCCAGCCGGAGAGTGCTGCCTGCCTGCGAGGAGGAGGCAGCAGTTCCTGACATACTTGGACACAACTCACAACGCGTTGTGTGTGTGCGTGCGTGTATGCGTGCGTGTGTCGAGTGTGTGCGTGCGTGCGTGTGCAGGAACACGTCAACACGCACACAAAGCAAACAATAAAGCATGCTGCACGGTTGTCATGGTGACTAATTAAACAAGAATTTTGTCACCACTCCCTTGTTAGCATTTTATTAGGTGACTTTTTAGTGAATGATGACGTGTATATTTATAAATGTTTTAAACAAAGGTGCAATGACTCAACATCCACTTTATTCTGTAAGGATTTTACAGTTTGGACCCACTCTAGGCCTTCAAAACTGCCCTTATTCAGCAAGGATACGGAAGTAATTGCCAGAGATTTTAGTCCATATCGAGTTGGTAACATGAGGCAGTCTTTGCAGCATTGTTGGCTCGACATCTATGATGCAATGGTCCCATTGAACCGCTTCCCATAGGCGTGCTATTAAATTGGCGATTGGAATCCAGTGAAGTCATTATCATTATCAACGGAAACTTATGAGATGATTTGAACTTTGTGTCGTGGTGTCCTTTGGGAGTCACGAAATAGGTCTGTGGCATAAAAGGATGGACATGGTCAGCAGGAATACTCAGCAACACTCTGGCATTCAAACAATGCTGGATCAATACTAAAGGCCCCAAAGTGTTCCAAGAGAATATCTCCCACACCATTTCCACCAAGCGGTGGCAGCCTGAATTATAGATGCATGCTTTCATGTAGTTTATGCCACACTCTGACCGCACCATCTGAATGCATGAGGGGAAGTCAAGAAAAATCAGAACAGGCAATAATTTTCAAAAGATTTATTGTCCAGTCTCAAGTTTCCGGTGTGGGTTTTTGGTGCTGAAGCCCATCAGCTTCAAGGTTCAATGCGATGCGCGATCAGAGATGGTTTTCTGCAAACTTTGGTTGTAAAGAGTAGTTATTTGGCTTGGTGTTGCCTTTATTTCTTTCTGTTCTATTCATCTTGAATCAGCCTGCCCAGTCTGCTCTGACCTCTGGCATCAACAATTGCATTTTCACCAATTTTTCAGACCATTTTCTCTGAACCCTGGAGATGGTTGTGCCAGAAAATCCCAGTAGATCAGCAGTTTCTGAACTGCTCAAACTACCCTGCCTGGCACTTAGACTCATGCCACATTTGAAGTTACTTGAATCACATTTCTTCACCATTCTCATGCTTGATATGAAGTTCATCTTGACCGTGTGTGTGCCTAAATATTTGGCGTTCCTGTCATGCAGTTGGCTGATTAGCATTAGCATTAATGAGAAGTCCAATGTATACTTAATAACGTGACCATTAAATGTTGTAACGGGCACCCACTATAGGTTTTACCTTATTTGTGCCCCTGCTCAATTATCTGAGTAGATAATGGAAATAGATTCATGACGTGAGAAAAAGAAAATAACATGATTGAAAAAAAATCAAAGAAAGAAACAAAGAAAGAAAGTGCATACACCTATATTTTAGTGACCTAAAGAACCCACTGAGAATAATTGATCCTTGCCTGCAGTGTTCTGAATAATTCATTACCTTAGTCATTAATTTTGAAAGTAGCACACCAGTAACAGATTACTAATACAATTGAAGTAAAATTCCCCTTTTTAAAATGAATGAAATTTGTGAGAGCGAATTGCTCAGTACACTTGTTGTAACTAGAAACTGTTGAAGACTGGCTGTTTCTCTGTCCTGCTCCCTGAAGACTGTCAGCTTTAGAGTTAGCCATCGTTAGCCTGTCTCCACAGAACTGGAGACGTACTTGTAAGCCCTGTATTAAAACACTGTGCGTGCGTGCGTGCGTGCGTGCGTGCGTGTTCTTTTATTTATATAACAATATAGGTGAGCCGAGGTGATGTCTGATGTAAATTGTATCCCCACTGTGGGAGCTTGTGCATGGGCTTCAATAATAGCTGATGAACTCCAACAGACCAAAGCCACATGTTTTGGAACACAATTTGAATTCTAACTAATTGAAGGAATTATACATATCAATTATTGTAATTTGTCCTTATCGAAGGTATACAGTACAGTACCCATTGCTATAGCCCATGTTGTCACTCTCATTCTGTTCTCAAGCATATAATTGTAAATGTGCTAGCGACATTACTGAGACTAAAACATCCATCTCATGCGGGTTATGCTAGATTGTTGTTGGCAGCAAAGTGTGACATTTCCAATGTACAATATGCTTTATTGTGAGAAATGTGATATCTTTAAGAAATCAAGCCACACAACCCCATGACTCCTCGAGGAAAATAATGCTTTGAAGGCCATTCACTCATCATGGTATTGGGATTGAAATGTCATATGAGCTCCATTCGATGAAGATATTCCTGTGATGAAGCAGCCCTTAGGTCTTGGTAATCCTCTACATTTCACTCAAGCACAATATGCAGGATGAATTATTGTGCAAAGCATGACAGTTACTGCTGGCATTGCATTCAATTTTCTGCTAAAGTACATGGTACCAGACAATATGCTGTGAAAATTCACAGTGTCCATATTTCTGATTACTGATGATACATGAAGAAAAAAAATCAAGACAGAGTATCATGAGACTTGATTCACACATTCCTGTCTTCTGTCAGAATGGATATTAATGACCTGTGAGTTTCTCTGATTTGATACAATGTTGCTACGAGCTGTTGTTCACATCCTGACATCTTAAATCAAGGCACCAAGCATGATATACAATATGCAGCCCCAGCAAAACACCAACATGTCAATATTGCCAAAATGATAAAGCAAACATTTAGCTAAGATCTTCAATTTGCCTAAAATCACCCTTTTTGTTGGGGTTTTTTACATCAAAAGAATTTGAAAGAATACTAATCATTTGAAATATGTGTTTGAAGTGATGTAAGTAACACAAGGTGGTTGACACTGAGTTCACAGTGACAATAATCCAGCTTGTTTTCTGGCATAAGGAAAGTTGGGGGAATTTCTTTGTTCTTCTTGTGTCTGGAAGTCCTGTGACTTCTTCGTATAATCCAAAGATATGCTTATTATGTGAACATAATCAGCATCTCTAAATTGTCTGGAGGAGTGTATGAAACTGTCTGTCTGTCTATCTGGCTCCATCAGCCACGCAAACACTAACATGGATGATTGTTGTGTGCTCTAAAACTGTTGGCTTCATCTTTGTATTGTGACTGTGTCCTTTTCTTTTTTTCCACACTGTTTTGTGTGTCTCTTATGAACATATGTGCACACATGCTTGCCCACTCACTTTTAGACTGTTTCAATCAGCATTAGCAATCAGAATGTCAATCGAGATCAACTACCACTCGCGATCACGGCCGAGTGCTCTCCATCAGGCAGAGTGCCCTTTTTGTCCAGGTATGATATAATCTATTAAATTATGAATACATGAGTTTTTCTGAGTAACATTTAATCAAGACATTTATGCATATTTCCCTTGTTACATTTCTTGATTTACTGATTGTATAATTTGTTAGCAGCCAGCATTTCTAGCCAGGCAGTGTTGGGCTCAGTAATGCAAACCATTGGGAATTTAGGGATGGTATTAAAAGCTCGACCTCTGTCACTTGCTGCACATAAAAAGCAGTGAAACCAAGACTGAGCCAGAGAACATATGTGGTATTTGTCTCTAGCCATGGTAGATAAACAGGCGACAGGAAAGGAATGTCTTTTTAAATTTATCTTGAGTTTCACTTTATTTTGACCTTCTGCATCGCATTGAAAGGCATAAAAAAATTATTATAATAATCCTGATTGTTTATTGCCTCTATCTCTTATCATCCTTCTTTTCATCCTTTGTCTCTTATTTCTTACGTGTCAGTTTCGACAAGTGTCTGCTCACCATGAGTCCTCTTCTGAATGAAATGAAGACGTGATATGTTAAACGTCAACAAGAAAACTCCGGGCGATAAAATGCAAGATGATGAAATAATCCTGATTTCTTTGTGGTCTTGATATTGCTCACAAGGTAAGCCATGTTTTATCCTTTGGGACATTTTCTTTTCTTCTTTTGTAACGCCCCTATAGTTTATTTTAGTTCTCCGAGGGGTCAGTGGGCATGTAAGAGTAATGAAAGCATTTGTAGTGGGCACCGACAAACCAAGAGTGGCTGTGTCCTCAGCGTCTACCGCTGGGTTGATGGATGAATGATGGGGGAGGAAAGAAACAGCGTGTAGATAGCGGAACGCTACACCAGCAGGTGTCATGAAAGCATTTTGTCTCACCACCCTGCTGCGCTGCATCTCTTCAGCCACCTTCACTACCAATCCTGCCTTCTTCCTTTTTCCAATACCTGAAATACAGCTGAGAAAAAAATGGACATGGACCATTGTTCTTATGAATGACATTATTATTTTACTGAAGAACATGCATAAACAACTTGGATTTAGAATCCATTGAATCTTTTCCATTCATGAATCTGTTTACCATTAACAAAATCACAAATTTCTATAATACAAAACTATTCATCTGTTTACCTTTAGTAGTTAGAAGGTTTTCTTACAATTTAAAGACATTTTAGTGTTTTTATTTTTCTTTCTCTTCATATAAGTATTTTTTGGCAGGGACAGAAGAACGATATAAGTGGTGAAGTTGAATGAGGCATGAGCTGTCATTCCCTTGACAACTATTCTTCAGTTGCCCTTGAATAGGGCACTTAGCCCCAATCAGCTCCGAAGGGAGCTTGTGAGATTCAATAGCAGGATACTGTGAATGTACTGTCACTAACAGGTACGAGTGTGTGCAAAAACAGGCATGTGAAACACAGCAATGCTGAATGCACCCCTGACTTTAAGCTGACCTTTGCTAGACCAACAGCATTTTTTTTTTACTGGTATTATATCAAAACTGATTCCTTTTCATTTTGAAGACAAAACAAAACTGGATTCGGTTTAAAACCTGAAAAGAAAAAAAACTCCCTGAGGACATTAATGTAAATAAAATTGAACCTGCCTTTGACTTCAGTTGTAACAGTCTTTTCATTATGCATTCATTATGTACTTCAATATGACAAGTTCCATAATTTATTAAACAGTGGCAAATAACCTGCGAACATACCCTCAGGGCAAATTACTGTTTCTCAAATCAATGACGGTTGACTGTGAATGTAATTATAAAAAAAAAAAAAGGAAGAAAAAAAAATCACAATAGGGCAAAAAAAATGAGCGATATATTTGCTGCTTTATCTACATGGTGTTGAATCAGCTGTGTCTGGCGTTGCAAACAGGACTCTCTTTTCTGGGCAAAACACATGTGGTCTGTGGATGTGGTGCTATCGGCACATGAGGTTGTTTCAGTTGGTCTAGACACCCACGGAGTGTTTTTCTCTGTAGTGACGCCATAGTCTGCTGCTTGCTTCTGAAGTGGTTTCTTCCCCGGCCACATTTAAAGCATCAAATCAAGAACAGTCTTGAAAACCAGACCCACAACTTCCAAAAACAAACAATCAAGCACAAACTGATGTGGTTATAGATATTCACACGGTAATTGGTGCTGAATGCACAAAGTACAGCGTAAGTATCACTTGAAGCAACTTTGAGAAAATTGGTAGTACTGTGAAGAGATTTTCTGTAAAACATAAAACTACAACCAGGTGGTGATTAATTTGGCTTAAGATGAGAAAAGAAAATGAGGAAAAAAAGCAACCTTCTTCACATCTCCACCTCTGCTGTCTTCCACACTTGTTAAATCAGTGTGGAAATTATACAATTTGACAGTCTGCTATTTTATATGCCTTATGTGCTAAACAATATAACTCATTCAGTAACATAAGACAGATTTATGCTCTTATTGAATGTCAAACCTTGAGCAGACTCTTCAGTGTCAGGCCAGACAGTCTGACAGTAGGTTATCATGACTGATTTACTTTGACCTCAGCTTCAGTGAGAGGTGGTCAGACTTCACTGTCACTCTTTGTTTCACAAGTGGGCCCAAGACAGCGGCATATGCGGTTGCGATCGTCTTCTGACCTTTGATGCTGTTCCTAAGCTGTTCCTCGGCTGTTCCTCAGCTGTTCCTCAGCTGTTCCTCGGCTGTTCCTCAGCTGTTGCTCAGCGGTTCCTCACACATTCTTGGCTGAACTTGGCTAAATAGCTGGCAGATAAAACTTTGATAGTAAAGGACAGATATGTGATTTATTTACAGAACATTTCCAAAAAACTAAAATGTCCCTTTGTGATTTGAAAAAAGTTTAATTGTTGTGTTCATTTTCAATTGTGTCAAAGAAAGGCTGTAAACCCTCTCTACTCCCCAGTTTACCAACATTTACAGTGAAGCCAAATGCTGGCAGATTCACACACTCCTGCAAAAGTAGAATCCTTCAAAATGAAACCAATAATCAGTTTTCTAGAGCAGGAAAGGCTTAGGCCCCAAGCACTTTGGCATCAACTGAAGTGAGTGCCTATGTGAGTTTTCAAGGTCAGGCCAACTGCTTAATCTTTCATATTTCTTTTATTTATGTTATTATCTAAAGGGTAAAATCAACATTAATATTATTGCCGCTATAGAGGGGTGCAATGTTTAGTCAGAATGAAAGCTACCAGCATAGCGCATCACAATTTATTTTCCATATTGTCCCCTCCCTGTAGAACATTTCACCGTCATCTTCTCACCAGGTGAAAGCTGCACACATGCACAACCATCCATATGATGTAAAACATAGCAACATGATTCATCAGTTCAGCTTTTTTCTTTACACACTGGTTCAGGTCTTCTTGCTCATGTGCCTATTATGAGTGCTATTAGCAGGATGTGGGGGTCTGTATGGGTACTCGGAGGGGTCTGCCATTACACTGCCTGCCTCATGCACAGAAGGCTGCAATGCATTGCCTGTTCTGTAATCTTTTTAGCAAAAGCCATCACAGAGGTTTTCACCTGTATGTGTTGCAGTGGGAATACATGGTTCACAAGGGGCAGCCTCTGTGACAGCTGTGCACCGGTGACTCCTGAGCTCCCATTAGCCATCCCCAGTTTACAACACGTACCATTTTGGGAATGATTTTCTCCACTTCCAGCATATCAGTTTCAAAAACTGACAGGCGTCATACAAATGAATAGAACTTACCTCACCATAAAGTGGACTGATCGGCATATATACTGAATCTGAGGATTAGAAAGAGTGTGCTATACCATATATCATGATGGGCAAAGTCTCCTTGTTATCCTCGCTTTCTCCACACATCTCTGAATTTCTCCACTGCTGCACAGGTCTTTGAAAAATCCCTCATGCTTTGTTGTTTTCTGAGAGAAATGGAGGTCAAGAGGGAAAATCAAATTAGGTGCTCATTTGATCATGGTGGAGCAGAAGAGCCTGCTCATTAAACAGCCGAGCCCCCCGCTGCCGAGTCATTAAGACTATATTTACCATGCAATAGAACCATGTGCAAAAAACCTGAAATGATTTACTGTGTTGTTTCTACTTAATTTGAAGGAGAAACTGAAGTATTTAGACAATATTGACAGAGAGGGCGAAAAACTCTTCTTCGGTCAAAAACATTTAATTGTTAAATGTTACAGTATTAGCATTTAGTGATATGGAAGTAATCACCTTTTTCACTTATACATTTCAGACAGACACGTCTGTCAACTTTAAGGTTGAATGCCATTAATTTGCTTTCATGTGTATGTATAAAAGTCTGTAATGTCACTTGGCGCAGTCTACCAACCTTGGTCTGCAGATAGAGTTAATGTCTTTATTTCCACCCTGGCACTGCACATTCAGCCCCCCATCTACTGCTTTGGAGGTAATGCATTTTGATGTCCGTCTAAAAGCCAGAGTGAAACATGTGCTGTTGGGTGGCCAGCAAACGTACGGGGGCTATCACAAATGATTACAGTCAGCCAGAGGGTGACGGAGACCGCCAGGTGCTGAGGCCTGCTGAGGCATTACTTATTGAATCCTGTCTTTAGCTCTAAGGAGACCAGGGCCATATCTAAATGGCTTTGAGGAAATTGCACACCCTGTCAGACACTATTAGTTTCTGTATCAGAGGCAAGAATACCCTTACTATAGTTTGCCACTGGTTTATATGAAAGCAAAAATACAGTGTGGGATTTGTAAAGATTAATTCGATGGAAACTTAGCAAAAATTATGTTTTGGGTGAAATTGATCACAAAACAATAAAGTTACTGGCAACTGCTTTGAAATGAATTATCGTCAAAGGTTAATCAAAGAAACGATCCCACATCAAAAATTACAAAATTACACATATCCCTAATGTAAACACTGATCACAATGATAAACACGTTTAGCCTCTTCTGCTGCAGCAGCCTGTTGTCACTTCCATTCAATTCCATGACAATAAACATGGTGGAGAGCCAGGAATCATGGCGACTACTCTATGATGCCACACTTTTCATGTTTTCTAGTATCTCAAGATGCCAGCAGAGATTCAGTCGACAGATACGATCTTCAAAAGAGCAAATTTGGACCACTGGTATCAAAATACCAATAATTCACTTTTCATATTTGTATTCCAAAATGCTCTGAGTGGCATACTGAACATCCTGTACCCAGGACTAAATCCACATAAAAACACAACAGGTATATTTCAAGTTCATGAAAATGTCAGTAAAACAGAATTGATTGAAATTTCCACAGTCGTATTTTCTTGGACCAAAAGCTATGTTTGACAACAATGAAATGCTTTCAGTAGCCCCAAACATGATGAAATAGATGATACATTCAAATTAATCGTTAAATGTGTTTTCAAAATGCACAAAACATTCAGCTGGAAACAAAAGTTTCAAAAGTATCAAATATTAAAAGTATCAAATACCTTTATTTGCATTATAATGCAAAATATTTGCAGGAATTAAGAATTTGATTGGATTCACTCCTATATAACTACAAGAGAGGACAGAATATAGCAAAATGAGTTGTACATGTATTTCTGACATGTCTGTTAAATGCTCTGCATACATACACATCAACCGTCTTTAGCTTTGTGCTGTGTGGCTCACACATGTTTTTACATTAAAGGCACTCACGCATTATCAGGTTTTACAAACAATTTTATAAAGTTTATAAATGTTCAGTGAGATTGAGGTCAGATAGTTATGGTTAAAAGACCATGATGGTCAGTACTCCCATTCATACAGGCATATTTGGATTTATTTTCCTGCTGCATATGGAAAACTCCAAAATTGTGCGAATTTCCAACAGTCATTCAGTCTTAACTTGTAGTCTGTTACCCAGGACTTATAAATGATATTTTATTTGATTTCAATCAAGTCATAACCACGTCTTGCTTTACATCGGATATCCTTATCTATTCATCAACTGGCAAACCAACATATCTGCTTTCACTCACCACATTTGTTGTCTTGCGTCTGTGCAAGTCATTTACCACTAAACATTTTACTAAATAGACTCGGGATATTTTTCAAATGACCATTTTCTAATATGGACACTCCATTGTGACATCTGCAGCTGACTGACTGTCACAACTTCTTTCTGGGGTTTTTTATGACTCACTTATGTCCTTCTACAGTGATGATTACAGGGCATAAACTGAACATAAACCTTGACAATATGTGAATGTTGGATTGTGGGTTGATGCTTATGACAGCAGACATTTAATGTACATCTCTTACAGGGATATGGGGCGCAGTGTCCATATAAAGTTGAAAGCCAAGACACCCAACTGTGTAGTCTGGCTTAAATGTCACATTAACATCTATGCTGCCTGTGCCATAAGTGCTGTGACATTCAGTAACACTCTTCTAGGCAACAGTCCCTCGTTGGCATATCTTTGAAAATGTCTATGTTATTGTATCATGGACTGTCAATGGATGCATTTATTTGTCCTGTATCTTGTTTTCTCACTAATCTAAAGGTACGATTCTTAACGCACTTCCGCAAGTTCACGAACCTGCTGTGTCTATCTTGTTTATGATGCTTAGTATTTTGTAACCACCATTTTCAAAAAGCTTTGACCTTTTCTCAATCTCAGCCTTCCACTTGCACCTGACCTTTGGCTGGGAAACCGCGAGCGTTAGCTGAAGACGCTCGTGTTCTCTCTTCTAAAATGTCATGCCCGGAAGCACTACAGGTCCATATCTGTGATCTCACTGCTTCCTACTCTGTTTCTACTGGAAATCATGTTCAAACACCAACTTGCGTAAAAAAAAAAAAAAAAAAAGTTTTTCAGTCGAATGTCGGATTTGACCCTCCCAACATAATATAAAAACACAGGCTGCTTACAGGGTAAACACATTGCAGACCACACAGAGAAAAAGAACATTCTGCCTGCCTTGAACCAAACTGGCATAAAGCTATACCTTGTGCTTTGCGGTATGAAAAAAAAAAAAAAAAAGAATTAAAGTGTAACACAAAGGACTCAAAGAGAAATGTGCGTTATCTTCAGATTTCAATTTTCACTACATTTCACACAACAAAGAGTTTGAAGAATAGGTCGTATCACAGGCTACATATTGTAACAACTCACATATGCAAATGAAAATATTGACTGCAGATAAAGCTGGATTTAACATTCCCATCACACTGTGCAGTATGTTGGTGCAGCACGTAGGATTTACAAGGATATTTATGTCTCTTCACCCCCGTAGTGTGTCTATTTTCCTCTGTCCTTTCTTTTTTTCTTTATCTTTCTGCAGGTTTATCTGGATAGTTCCAAGCTGTAATCTGCATGTACTGGCCTCACCAATATTTCCAGTGTGTATTGTTTGTTGTTTATCTATGCTGCTTATTTCTGTCTTTACTCCCGCTCTCTCTGCTCATCGCTCAACCCAGCTGGTCAGGGCAGATGGCCAAACACCTCTGAGATGGTGGAGTTTGTCTCTCCATTGTTGCTCAGTTGTTGAGGGATTGTTGATATGTTGTGCAAGCTTCTATTAAATTGAAATATCTTGATTGTTCTTTATAAATTAGCCTTGGGAACTTTGTGAACTTCATAAAGTTTAAGACAATATTTATTGTTTCAGGAATTTCAGTGCAGAATGGTCGGGGAGTACCATTAATACTATCTGTAGCAGCTGGGTTTGCTAGTTTAACTCATAAACTGTACTCTATATTTTATAAATTTCTGCCATGTGCTTGAAATTATGTATTTAAATCAGGTTTGTTTGTTTTTTTAGTATTTTGCAAACCTCTCTTAAAGGGTAAGTTTCACCGGGCCTCGACAACAGGAAGAATCTATGAGACAGTAGGCTGTCTTTACCATGTTTTTTTTCCTTTGGTGTTTGAGAAAAGACAATATATATATATAAATATATATATATATTTTTTAAAGGTGTAGGGTAAAACTGGTAATTGTTCGATCACAAAATAAATTTTTAGAACTTCTGCCTGTACCTGGATTTTTTCCAGTTAATCTGGTTTCCTGTCACAGGCCCAAAAACAAGCATGGGAGGTGAACTGATAAGTATAAAAACAGTTCAATAGGTGTGTGTGTGTGACAGTGTGTGGTTGGCTGTCTCTTGGGGTCTGCGGTGTGCCCTGCCATTGTTCATAGCTGGGATCAACTCCAGAACCCCATGAACCTGAACAGAATGAAGCCACATGAAAGATGGATACATGGATGGACTTTTGAAGCTGAATGTACAAGTTTACAAGTTCATATTATGAGATAAAAGACTTTTTATTTTATAGTAAAACAAAAAAATAGGGGAAGAAAAAAGAAACATCTTTCAAAAGATATATGCGTGTTTGGCAGGTTTAATTTTCTGAATTATAGGCTATATTGAGGTAAGGTCTTTTTTCTTTACAAATTTTTTGAGATAATAAAAGACAAATAATTGGACATATTTACTGATACAACTAAAGTGTCCTTGAAACTGCCTTACTTTTTGTGTGATAGTTGTGCTGGTAATGGAATTTAAACACAGCGAAACTAGTCTGTTGTCTCTGTTTGCTTCATCTTCGTCTCTTTGTCAGTAACTTGTCTTGAATATTATTGCTTCATATTTATATTTTGAAAGACAATCTCATGCTTCACTGTTGCCAAAACTATCCACTATTCACACTGCAGGCCTTCCCAAACCAGTCCTGCTTGATGCAATGTGCTGCTGTCTGCTTCTTTTAACATTGAATTCAACATGTAACCACAATGTAAGCTCTAGTTCCCCACACTGTGCACTCACCTCCATCCAAATTAATAGTTTAGCCAACCAACCTAGTAATTTATTGCCTGTTTCACCACATAAGAAGCCTACTGCTACGTTCAATGTCTTTTTCATTACTTCAATCTGTGAATTAGGCTGTCCTGAAACTAGAATAGTCTGTCACATCTGAAAAATAATGTTTTCAACTTACCTAAAATATGTATTTAGTACAAGCAATGATCATGTGAACAATTTGTACATCGTGGCAAGTAACAGATACAAAAATATGTCAAGAAAATAAACAAGCAGGTATTTCACAAATATATGTTTGTTCTGTTTACTGCCTCCATATTGCGGAAAAAATGATAATCCTCTCTCGATCTTCAGCCTTTTCTCTTGAGTCCCTCCACAGCACACATTAACTACATCTCACAATCAAATATTTTTCACTCCACAGAGGACCCGCATCAGTCGATTTCCAATACAACATTGTCATACACATAAAACTACAGGGATGTAAGCGTTCTCCACTCCAAGATGAGCATACAACCATCAATCAACCAGCACTACCTACACATACACAGACATGCTGCCTTTCACAATAGCCTCCAGCCAATAAACAGATGTAATTTTCTCTAACATGTAAGTTCCATTATCCATGGGGATAGCTCTTAGTCTCAGAGATCATTACAACAGCCCCTCACATCTCGCCCAGTTTCTCCATCACATCATCCACTTCTTCAAATCCCAATACCTTCACATGAAAATACTCTTCCCATCCCCTCTTTCCCGATATAATCTTTGCTTGAGGCATTACTCATTTCTGCCTGGCGTGATGGGAGGTGTGTTTTGATACGCTATGGACAGAATAAGCTCACGTTGTGCATGTGTCTTTGATAGCTACTGAAATGAAAACAGAGTGAAAGGCCTGTATTAGCGGGTTTGAGCAGTGTGTTGACAGCTTTGTAGCTTTTCACTTTTTATGTTTCCAACATAAAAACATTCAGGCCGATAACAGTTGACAGTTTGTTTAACTGGATCGAGCAATGTGATAAGGCATGGCAAGGTATGTGTACAACAACCTGCTTTGATATTCTATCAGTTAGATTCAGGAGAGTTTGTTCAAGACAAGCAAAACGAGGTTACCATATATAAAGGGAGTCATTTTGAGAGAAAGTTGGCCAACCTTTATTCCAGCAATATGAAAGGCAGTGCAGGTTATCTTCTTCATCCTAATATGAGGCATTAAAAGGCAGACTTTTAAGTCCCATCACATTACCGGTCCTTAATGCATAGAATTTGTCAAATAAAAAAAATAAAAAGTATGCAGCTTGTTGCTATCAAGGTTAGGTTGAGATGAAAGAAAGAGCCAAGTCGGGTTTTTTTTTTTTTTTTTTTTCGCCTGAAGGTCAGTCAGGGTGATTTTATGCCATAGCATGAGGGAACAAGATAATGAAAAAAGTATGAAACACAAAAAGAAGTAAGAAGAAAGTCTTTGGACTAAATTCATATTCCGGGCATCATTAGTTTGGAATGACTACCCTGGGTACAGATGTGGTTCAGACTGTAAAGAGAAGCAGAGTGTTTGGGATGTGGGGAATAAAACGTGTGACATAAAACTTCTGAGATGGCAGCAGATGTTATGGCCACTTCACCAAGGATTTATGAGTGAAATTACAAATGACTTACACTTGTAACCAAGTCCAAGGCCATGTTTCAATCCCTTTTTTTGTTACACACAGAAGAGGTAAACTCATGAAGTCTCCCTTGTGGGGTATTCTTGGCTGTACTTTTGTGTAAAAGTGGTCTGGTCAGCAGCCACGCTGAGCAAGGGGAAAGGCACTCTTCATATGCTCCTAGGACAATCAGGCCTGGTTGACAATTAGCTGGCTGAGGGCCCTTCTCAATGCCACCATCGGGTGTCCTACAAAGACAAGTGGCCCCAAGGAAGGTCAGCACAGTTAATATAATGCAGATTACAGGAGAGTTGAGCGTTTGAAATCACACGACAGTGATTTGAAGAAAATAAAAAAAAATCAACAACAATCAGTGATTCAGATAAATGAATTTTTATTCCTGCTATTCGCAAATTACCAAGCTACCAAAAATGATTTAAAATTTTAAATATTACTTTGATTCTAGAGTTATTGTTTTACAAAGACAAATGTGCTGCGGGAAACTTTTTACGCTTCTCAAGATTGCTACAGAAAGTAAAATAAATGGTAAAAAAAAAAAAAAAAGAGAACATAAATAAACAAATGCATACTTCACCGCGCTCTGTCTGACTCTTTCCTGAGATTGACAGAGTTTGCAAGCATCCAGAAATAAGGAGTGGCTCTGATGTGAATGATGAATTGGGATGCTTGTTTCTTCTTGGTTCTCAATAGCTCTTTGTCTCAAGCATGCTTTGGCCAAAGTTGGGGCCCACGCAGCCCCGGAGAGCTTTCCTACACCTGAATACTAATGAAGAGCTTGTGATCTTAACCTGACTTTGACTTCAGCAAAGAGGAGACAATGTCAAGCACTCTGCTGGTCGGCGGTGGAGTGTTGAAATGAGCCGTCTGACACTGGGCTGCACAAGATCAACGGGAGAAAATAGCAGAGGGCAGAGAGCAATGATGTGAGCATGTGAAGGGAGTCAGCGTGAAATGTTCGCTTTTGTGTTATACATCCATTCTGTGATTGATTTACAAAATGTACTGAACCCCTTCAAGTTCATTATAAACTTGGGTTATTTTTCTACTTGAATAGCATATAAATAAATGGGACAAAGGGGTTTTGGAAAGCATCTGCTTCTGAGCTATCGACCGATCTCCCCAGAGACTGAAGGTGTAAGAGCACTGCGGGGAGCAGTGGAGATGTTTTATAACTGGAAACAGAAAGACAGTTATCAGGGATGAGACAAGGCTGGAAAACACAAAAGGGAGAAAAAAAAATCCCCACTCTGCTTTTTATTTATGTATGTTTGCACGTTTGTGTGTTGCTTAGAAACATGCCAGAATCCGTTTCAATGTGGTCTTTTTGAGTGCCAGCTGTGGGCCACATAGACTCCCACTCACTCTGACTGCACTCGAGAGAACGATTCATACTCAATATTTGATTGAGCGGATTGAATCTCGATGAAGGATTTGTGCTGGGGGATTTTTCCAGGTGTTATATATTGTATGCCCATGGCATTGCAATTAACACTTTTGTATTTGAAATACAGTCAAACAAAAGAGAAACAGGTACAAAAATGTACATTTTGAAGTTATTGTTTAGTAAGTCCAAGATGTAACTATGAACTTACAATAAATGTTAATTCATATAAATGTTAGGGAACAAGTCAAACTATTTTCTCAACTGTGTTTGCTTTAGTATTGGAAGCATTTATTACTCAGTTTTATTCTTGCAAAATGTTTCAAAACCAAGTAGAGTGGAAAAAAGACTTCCACAATTCAACAATTTTTTTTTATGCAGTAAAGAATTTACTAAACTAAACTAAAGGAGATAGCAAACAATCAGGTTTTTAACAAATGTTTCCAGCCATTTTTGTTCACAACGAAGTCAGTAACACATTTACAGCTGCATGATCAGGGTCCTGTGAAAAAACCTAAATAGGGAATAGTGTAAAATCCACCTTTAAATTCTTTGATGTCCCCATCCCACCTGACCTCACCTTCATCTCAAACAAGAAAGATACAATCCTCCCTCATCATTCGTCGATTGATCTACAAAGAGCCTCCTGACCTGCTGTTGCTCTGGAGGCTTCCTCAACTGAACAGACAACTGGAAGGACCTGCAGCAGATGGTGATGGTGGCGTCAACCACTACCTCCCCTCTGAGACATTTACACTCAAAAGCTAGAAAAGAAGGACAGCAGGATCGTGAAGAAGTCCATCTGTACTGGACATGATCTCCTCCCTGCGAGGAGGGAATACAGACTCATGAAAACTTCAATCAGAACAATAAAAAACTGCTCCCCTTCTGAATATCAACACACATACACACTCACACATGCATGCCTGCACGTTTTACAGTCCGTTTTACATCAATAATTTATTATTCATCTTGCAATGTCAGTGAGAGCTTCTAAACATTTCCCCCTACACATTTCACATGAAACGCTAGATAAATCCTTAAATTCTAAATTGATTTATTCCACATTGAGGTCAGCATGATAACACAGACATCTAATGTCACAGTGCTATCAAGTTTTAATCCTTCAACCACCCTATTTCCATCTTTTTTATTCCATTCTCAGTCACAAGCCGCTGGTGTGAATCCCAGCCGACAATGGGTGAAAAAGGCAGGATATACATGCTGGGCAGGTCACCTACTGCACACACAAAGAGAACGAAAACCACACACACACACACACACACATTATTACCGGGCAATTCAGACACCCCAGTGAGCTTCGATTGCATGTTTTGGACCGTGGGGAAACATTCTTGCCATGAGCCAAAAGTACTAACCACCACACCACCATGTGGCCCCAGACCTACCAAGTGATAAATAAATGTAATGCTTCACTCCCTCAAATAAAGTTTGAATGTAACGCAGAATAATTTTGATGGGTGTTGGAATATAGATTGAGTGACTGCCATTCAAATTATTAAGATAATAACAGCACAGAAATTCAGTAGAATAGAAATTTCTTGTGGCAAAAGGCATCATCAGCACAAGAAGACCACCTAGGGAGGAGACAGAAGCCTCGAATCTTTGTGGCAAATGAGCTCTGTTGAGCAACAGGACACTACTGAATGCATTATGTCCCTCAAATAACCCTCTGCTGGGTCCATAAGATATATCACACATATGTAATGCAAGTGTGCATAACCACTTTTATCCTTTTGTGAATTATTCTTTGGCTGCATTGAAACCGTGTCTGCTTGCCATGCTGTGAATTAAATAAGAAGTCATACTGTAGCTTGCTAAAGTTTCCTGTGGAAGTGAGGGCAAATGAAAGGGTCCCAAACTCCCCACAAAGACAGTTACAATGCTCCTGCTGCAAGATTTAAATTATGCATTTACTCCCCCAAAAAATCCTCATCATTGTGGAATTGATAAACTATCCACAAAGAAGCCAGATAAATTAATTCTCAGTGGAAAGGTGATTTTAATTACGCCAATCTACTGCATCACTCTATTTCTCCTGCTCACTCATTGTCTTTCACATAATGCAGCTCATCAGTGCTGACAAAATCACTTCCCATCAAACACAGGTAGAACAGCATGTCCTTTGATAGCGGTGATGAATTTTTTCTGTACTGCTGAAGAGCAGTTATCCTCTTCCAAATAATGATACAGCAGGGCAGTATTGTCAAAAGCTACATAAACATAGCAATGAGTCCACAATGTCCACCTCAGACTTCTGTGAATGTAATGAAAACACAGACATTGAAGTTTAATAGCTGAGAGTAGAATATAGATCTATAAGGTAACATTTTTGAACCACGATGTTTTAAAAGTCATCATCCCAAAAAACGTAATTAACATTTTTCATTCAGCAATATACAATTTGCATCCTATGCATTTAGCAACATGCACTGTCGCTTTTTGTGGGTATACTCCTTTTGGTAACCACGTCATTAATTTAGTTAGTTTATTACTTTTACTTCAAATACAGCAAACATCATATGTTAAATACATAAACTTAAATAGAACTATTTTTTTAATAAGGATCCAATCAATTAATGTTGGAACTCACAATGGATATACATTGGACAAAAATGTAAACAGTTTCCAAATGGAAAGAACACAAAACACGTGCTGTTTTGATGATACAAAAAATTACCTAAATAAAGTGAGTCACTAGAACAATTTGAAATTGAACCCTAAAATTAAAATACATAAAAAATTCCTGAAACACTTAACAGTTTTTTTTTTTAATTGAAATGATTGTTGCAAACTGGTTTGATGGATTAAGTTGCACTTGCTTATTGTTTGCATTATGAGAGTTAAAAGTGTAGCACTATCCTTAAATTCACAGGAAGTTCTAGGCAGCATGTCATTGGTCATTTTAGTATTTACTAAGGTTATTATACTGTAGCTTTCTACACACTGTTCAGTTTCAAATCTCAGGCCAGGTTTACCTCAGTTCACAGTCCCCACTTCTGATATGTTCCGGGGAATAATCTAAGGTGAAGCTAATTACTTTAAACAAATTCAGCAGGGTTACTCTGCAACTCATTTAGGACAACTAATGAGTTTCAAAGCACGCATTACAAATGCATTCATCAAGAACAACAAACCCAGCTTGACACTGGTGCTCTCTCTGGCCACCAGACTCTGTGTTTGATAATTTTTTCCACTTCCTCTTTTATTGAATGCACTCTTGAGGTGAATTGATTAACATTTAACTTTCATGTGAAGTTGAAGAAAAAAAGCATTCAGGATATTGAGCTATGTATAAAGTGGTTCCTTTTTAAAGAAACAACTATAAATTCTCAAAAATAGTGAACTAATATGATTTCCCTTGTAACTCCAAGCAAGTAATGCGCCAACTGTTAATATCAGTTATGCCTTCATCTCATAAAAGGTAAATACACATTTTTTTACTGCCAGTTCTATCTTTCAGAATTATGGCTTATGGCTGCAGGGCAAAGCATCGCAAAAGCAGTGTAGCTCACAAAGGAAATTTTACTCTTGCAGAGTAAAATAGTTATTACCCTGATCCTGATTTACCAAGGCTGACTGGACATAAAACAGCAACATATGCATATTGTTACGGCCCATTGACTCACTGTAAGGCTTTCACAGTGATGTATTCATACTCAGTTCACTTGCAGCTGACAGACATTAAAAGCAACCTGTACCCTGGATTAATATACATGCATATCTCCTTTCATTTGGTTGTATATTCAAGGAAACAAAAGATACCATTTTCAGGTTTTGCTGCCAAACAAACCCTGAATCTTTATGTAAGAATTGCCTTTGAAGACATATATTTTAGATAATTACTTGTAAAAGGAACAGAATCACACTCTGTAATAAATATGGTTTTATCACCCACTGCTAAATATAAAAAGCCCTGCCTTTTCAGTTTTATATGTTTGAGACCCAGTACGGTTTTAACTTATAATAGCAAGACTGATTCTTGAAACGGTAATTTAAAGTAAGGCAGAAAATGCATTTGTAATAAATAGAATGAAAGAAAGAATGAAAATTGAAAAACCTGAGAAGGACAAGACAATGGAAAAGAAATGTTTTGCAAAACGTTAATTAGGATATTTCTATCGAGGTGTTTTACTGATTATCATGAGGATATTTTGGTCTCATTATGTTCAACCAATTTTCAGTATTTTGCTCATTATTGTTGAAACAGGATGAAAGGAATAGCGGGCGCCCCAGTATGTTCTTTTTTTTGTTCATCTTCCTGTAGGAAGTTTGTGTCCTTCGGATCACCTCAGTTTGCTAATTTTAATGCTTTTTTTCTTCAAAGGCACTTGCTGCACACTTGAGGTGGGTGGTAATGAGATAAATTACAGGGCTTCATTTAGGTACTTTTTCCCTCTTTAATCTAGTATATAGAAGAAACTGTGACAGTGTGAAAGAATCAATAACCTCTTTGTTGTGGAGGTCAATCCAATAATGAGATGCAAGAGAATGTATTCGCTTGAAAAATAGTCATGGAGTTGAAATAGATCGAGTTGCACGCATGTATTGTATGCTTTCATGCATCACTTTATTCATTTATGTATAATTGAATAAAGGCCAACCAGTCTTTTTGTTGAATGACTTTTAGTAATGTATTCCTTCAAATTAAAAATATATATATATATTTCCTATAAGCAGCTTTACTCTTACACACTTTCTTACGCCTTTGAACTCTTGCTCTTTCGTACTGGGCAGACTTGGGTTCATTATTATACGCTTACCGTCAAAATCAGCTGCTGTCCTCCAAATTCATGTCCAGTGACTTCTTGAAGCCTTGGAGATATTTGGCACATCGCAGAGGGATTGTTAGTTTACTATGACCAAAGACAGCACACAACATTACATTACTCATAGCTGCACTTGGTTAATATTGGTATGTGCATTGCAGATGAGATTCCAGTAACCATGAGTAGTCACACATCCTTAGTGAGTTTTGGATCTGTCCAAAGTAACTACTCTACATTGTCAAACAACAGTAAACAACAAAAAATCAGAGGGTTTGGCTGTGGATCAGTTTGTAAAGTAAGCTGCCTTACCACAGTTGGCGACTCGATCCCTGCTCTCGCCCTGACCATGTGTCAGAGTGTATTTGGGATCACAGTACTGAACCACAGAATCCTTCCAAAGGAGGTCGAGCACCTTGCGTGGCAGTGTTCACTGCTGAATCTGTGCAAATGATTTGAGTCTGTTTACCATTTGCAGATGAGAAATGGTTCGGCCATTGCTATTTCTGATTTGGTCGTTAAGACAAAGACAAATAGAAAGAAAACTGCTGAGTACAATAAGAAGATGGGTTCCTGTCCATTGTACTGCCTGGTACATTTTCAACTCTCATGAGTATGGTCAAAAGTGGAAATGTGGTCAAATTCATGTTGGAATGCAGAAGTGAGTATGTCATCTGATGTGATGTTGTGACATTTTTTGCTGAAAGAGTTACAAACGTGTCACAAACAGCAGGAAACAAACATCGCTGGATGCAGTATATGAAAAGATAAAAAGAACTCAGAACGTCCTAAAAGGATATTTTACTCATTTGGAAAGGTTGTGATGAAATATTTGTGCAAAAAAATTGCAGCAACATAGAATTTCTTTCGAGTGCTAAGTGGCCATTACAGAGTCTCATTGTGATGCAAGGCTGGGTGCTCCTACTGCGTCTGCAGTTGGCAAAGCTCATTCAAACATCAGGAGGGCCGCAGCTGGGAGTGAAATGTAATGGCCTGTTTGGTTTACATGAAACTGTGTGAACAAGTTGGCAAATCTTTTTTGTAGGGGGAGAAATACCTTCATTAGCATTGACAGCACTTCTTCAAGCTTGGTTGTTTGCTTGTATTTGTATATTTAGTCCTAAACAACTTTTGGATCAGTTTCAAATGGGTTCTGTGTTCCAGCATTCCTTATGAGGATGTTCTCAAAGTGTTTATTGTGGTATGTATTTCAGATTTCCATACAAGACATAACATTACAGTTCAGGGTTCTCTACATACTAGAAAACTATCAGTTATCAGTTATGAAGCCATTGAACCCCAGATTGCTCCCATTGGACTGACAGCGCCTTGCATGGCAGCGGCATCCATTGGTGTGTTAATGTGTGTGTGAAAGGGTGAATGTGAATAACAATGTGAAGTGCTTTGGTGTTGCTCACGCAGTTGAAAAGCACTGTATATGGGAAGTCCATTTACCATTTATTACCTTTATTTAGTTCTGAAATATTCAAAATGCTTTCTCAGAGGTACAATATTTAAGTTTAGACATTCAAACAAGCAATTATTTGCATATTAAAGTATGAACAACTCGTGTGATACACTAGAGGATAGTACTATAGACACATTTGAATATTTGAGAGCAAGTATCACATTAGTGGTGGCTTAATTCTGTCACAAAAGTTCTTCCATATCACTTTGGACTTTACTTGTTTTCTCTTTATTGTTGTTCCATTAAACTGAAATTCATCTTCAATCTGTCAGTCATAGTGCAATGAGGTCCATTTTGTTTTGGGAGTCAATTATTGTTATAACTTAGTTGATATAATTTACACGTTCTTTCTATTTTAATGAAACAAGACATGGTCAGTCTGCCAAGTAACGCTATAATGAAAGGACAACAGAATTGTTTTGAAAAAAAAACTATCTAAAAACCAACTTCACCTGATGTAGTGCATTCCACAAAAACACACTATGTGCAAGATATACAGTTTACTTTATAAACAGCCAGATCATTAACATTGCATTGCTGCAATCAACTAGTTTTAGTTGTCCATTATTCCTGGTGACTGTTATGTCTGCATCATTGATCCAGTTGCATCAACAAATTTAAAGAGTCTTCCCTATGTTCTTTTCACTCACCCAGATTCTGGAGATATTCAATGTTTTCTGTATCCCCGCATACAATATACTGTATGTGGCATGAGGACATGCTCCAAAGTCGGCCTCGCCCTCAATCAATCACAGTGACTATCAATCTATTGATATTGTATTGTCCAACTTAAAGTCATCGATGCAGAAGCCAATCCTGGCTGACTGTGCGAGGTTATTTACTGGACAGGTCATCTGTTCATCACAGGGCAAAGACAGAGAGGCACACAATCATACCTATGGACAATTGAAAGGCATCAGCTAACAGGTAACAGACTTTCAAAATGTTCAAATCATTTCTCTGCATCCCATTCTATATTTCTAGGAGAAATGGACTGCCATAGTATGGCACCTGGAGGGCTGATGGGAGTCAAAGGTTAAACTCAAAGACCCACAGTGCACCTGTGGGATGCGCACCTGCAAAATTCAGAGCCCAAGTCCATTTAGCTAACCTCTAGGCCCTTCAAATCTGCACACCGGGAGCCTGTTGGAGTTATTTTTTGTTGTTGTTTTTTTTTTTTTTGATACAATGATATTTGCAGTCAAATATTGGAACAGTGACAGAACATAATTGTAAACGTAAACAAAGATGTTATACTGCACTGCTTTCAACTCATTAAAAACATAATCATCTCAAAAGAGCTATAACTGCGGACCATCATCTAAAGCATGTTCCTTCCTCTTCACCACCAGGACAACTAAATGAGATTCATCAGTGAATTAGTGCAGAGGACCAAAGCAATCAACGTCTCCAGCTGTTTCATACTGACCGTGGATCAAGTGCCGCGTGTCTCAGATAGGTTGTACATATGCCAACATGATGAGCGTGCCATTTACGCAATGACCTTGATAAAAGTCAGGAGAGGAATTCAATTTTTGAAGCTTCGCCATGGCCTAATTAGCTAAATTCCAATTAAAAATAAATATATCGGCAGATGTTACCGCCCATGATTTTTTTAGTGTACTTCTCTTTGGCCTAATAATGATAAGACAAATGTAAAAGACATCAGGGAGGCTTTTCAGTGAACAAGCTTCATTTGCAAGTACTAAAAGAATCAATTAATATTTTTTGTCACATTATAAATCTGTGTTCAGTATTGTTGTTCCCAAATTTTGTACAATGCCCTTCATTGCATTTTAAAAGAATTCAGTCAGGTTGTTCAATCAACATAATTAACAATAACAACCAGGTCACAACAGTCACAAAACATTTTTTCATTGACAAGAACATGAAGCATGCTCTTAGGTTGAAGTACATTTTTCTCTGTTTCACACATATTGCATACCGGACTGTAAAATTCTCTTGTAGATGAACAGCAATAAAACATAATTTTTTTTATGGAGCCCTCTCCCTCAAATAGCTTCTAAAAAAGTCTAAGAATGCCCTCTCTGACCTCTGGCAGATACACATGCCTTAACAACATGCCAAAGCAGAAATCTTCAAAAATAAAAGCAATCTTAGAGATCCGCTCTTGGTTGGAGAAGGTTTCTTGTTAAAGTTTTATTTGACTTGTGCATGTGTGATTTAGACAACCCCGGGGCAGGTAAAGCCTCTGGTCCTTCCCTTGATTTCTTCTCTCCTTCCAATGAACTCCCAGACCCCAGAGTAGGAAACATTGTGTTTGAACCTCTCTTCAGAATATAATACCTAACAGCACAGACAAGCAACAGTGTCAAAGGTCCTTGGACTCCTGTCAGATTATTCACTCCTTGCTGCTTTTTAATGACTTCAAATACAAAAGAAAACCTTAGAAGGGGATTTGACTATTTATTTATTCATTCATGTTTCATTGGCAAACGCTCATGGTGAAAGTAAATGAGGTAAATGTGTTGCAAATGAGCACTTTCTTCATGGCAATGTTACTTTTTTTTAAAAACAGGTTTATATTAGGTATTAACCATTTATATATCAATAGGCATTTGTAATAAACAGATCTAACATGTATTTGCAGAATGTCCCTGTGTGAGTGTATTGGCTAGAATAAGAGTCATGGGAATATAGTCAATGCACACAGTGCAGTCTCAATCTAATGGTTCACTATGAAGGACCATATGCTTATACAGAGGCTGCAGGGGACTTTAAAAACGTTCATTGTCTCTGAATGGAAGGCGACAGCTCATAAAGAGACTGCACCCAGATGCAGTGTATGATTAAGGGGCAATGACATTTAATATGCAGTCCTCAGGAACTCCACAAGGACGTAGCAGTGTCCTCCAATCCCTTCCATACAATGAGCTACAACAAATCTTTCATATCTATGTCCCTCCCTTCAAAACCCCATTCAGCCAAGTCAGTTTGTTTGAGGGTAAGATATGAGCATGCCATGTTATTTCCAGGCTGTGGCCTCCCTTAAAATTACCAATCATTCCTCCCGCTATGGAAAGTGGCCACCCATTGTATGCTTTCTCGCTGGACATGGACAAGCCAAAACAGCATTGTACTGAGACAGAAATTTGGGAGATATTCAGATGGGAACACTGAGTTCCTGTTGTTAATCTGAAAAAGATATTTCCACAGACAGACCAATATATATAAAAATGAAATGAATTCACAGCAATTTATTCTTTTCTTTTTAAGTTCAGTTTAGATCAGCAGTTTGCAGAGCGTGGGAGGATGTGCCTTTGTTTTCAGAAATCTAATAAGTCCAATAATCTGTAACTAACCATTGATTATTTAATTTGATCTCTGATTTGATATCTATTACAGTTACAATAAATTACATTCTAAAAAAAAAAAAAAAAAGAGTGTTTAAATGAAATAACAAATACCCTCAAAAATGAAAAATAAATCTTGCTGAATTTTTCCAGATCTAAACCCCCCCAAGGTTCTGTGGCACCCCAGGGGAGGCCCACCCCTCAAGGTCAAACTGAGAAACCATATGGATTAATTTCTTACAGAGCAATCATCTTTCTATAAAAGTTGTGAAATCGATGAATTGAGACTAACTGTGATGATCACAGCCTGTGCGTGTTTATATTTGGGTGGGGAAGAATCCAGTATGGTTGGTGTGAGACATTCTGCTTCTGACTGCATGGGCATGTCGTGAAACACAAACATTAAATATTAGTGGTTATACATTTTATTATGTCCGTCAAGTCCAAAACAAGCTGTAATGTTAATATTTAGACTTTCCTCCAAAGTAATCGTCCGCGTGTTAGTTATTATTGCAGCGTTGTCATTGTTTCTCAATAAAACTCCACTTTAGTGTGTCAGAAAAGATGAATTGAGCTATTCTGGCTTGAAGGTCAGACAACGCAGTGTGCCCTGGAAAGATGTCTTGCTGTGAATAACAGCTCATAAAAACCCTGTTCAAGACTGACTCGTCAAGGCACCGAGCTTCCAAAATCATGCTACACAACAAGTAGAAAATTAATAATCAAAAACAAAATCACTGTAGCGGTCGCCGGTAATACGCCATCACGCTTATTTTCTAACCTTGCAAAAAAGATATACAGACTCAAAACCAGTCAGAAATCGAAGGATTAGAGGATAAGAAATACATTTACTCACCAAAGCCACAAAAACCTTTTTTTTTCTTTTTTTGATAAGCTCCATAACCTTAACATTTGAGTATTATTCGTATTTTCTGCTGGACAAAATATCTGTTTTCAACTTCTCACTACTGGCAGGCTGTGGAATATTTTAATTTGTACATTTGTAAGCATTGTAAGTCATAAATGGATGTTTGTCATGAGGAGACAAATTTATTTTCTCACTAAGAGCTTTTCACTATGCTATTCTGCACAAACATGAAGCACACACCTTCTCCTTGTAATGTACTGCTGAAAGGGCTCAACAATCACATTCCCACAGCTGTGAATAGTCAGCTGTTCTCGTGCTCTTATAGTTTTGTGTTAATTTCACTGAAAGACCAAAGTAAACCTTGGATTTAACCACAATATGGACCTGATGTGGAAGAGCAACAGCGAGGGGAAACCGATTATTCATTGTACAGGCTACTTTTTCAGAAAAATGTAATTACTTGTATGAAAAAGCCCATCATTTCAGGAAATGCAAAAAAGCAGACTCATGGGCTATTAGTTCAATATCCTTAAGTTAATTAAGGGGCATGATGGACAAGAAAGAATTGCTATGTTCCTTTCTCTGTGTTCATTCTCGTCCATCCCCTGATGTTAGAGAACAAGGAAAAGGCTTTTTGTAAAATTGAGGTTGCATCAGCAGAAGATGTTCCAGCAGGGTTAACACCACAATTACCAATCTGTGGCCGCGGACAATGTTCCTTTAGTGGTATGCATTGGAGTAACAGAACAAAATGTTACCTCCCTTCACAAGTAATTTTCTCCACAAAAAAAATACCTTGGCGCTAGTGTAATGTAGGAAGATTGAGCTTGTGAACAGGGATTGTAGTGAATTTGTATGATATTTGTCCAGTACACCTCTAATTTCTCTTACGAACAGAATAAAGTAAGTCTTTTGATCTATAAATTCAGCTCCACTCGTTTTGAAACTTTTGAATTTATGAGCACAAATGACTATTTCTGGCCAATTAATTTATTTTACTGAAAGTGTTGTAGATATCATGTCAAGTGCTACAGGGTGGTTGAGACCCAAAGTTGCCAGTTTGATCCACCTCCTCAACTTGTCCACTGCTAAAATGTCCTTGTGAAAGATGCCCAAACTTGAGTTTTTCCAAAAGGTATCTGTGCTCTTTGTGTGTGTGAATAGTGTGAATGAGAATCAGCTAAAAAAAATGCGTTAAGGCTATTCGAGTGACAAAATATGTTATGTGACTGTTGCCCGTTAACACATAGCTATTTTAGTTTGTCAATGTTTTATTGTTGATAATAAACATCAAGCAGAGTTCCACATTCAAATCTGAAATAATAAAGACTGCAAAAATTATGGGGTGATGCAGATGTCAAACTTGTTTTCATTGGCAATTTTTGCACTGTAATTAAAAAGAACAAGTGCAAGACAATTAAAATCTTGATGAAGCTGCTGATTCTCACTGCATTTCATAGATCAGTTCAACACATTTGGACATTATGTGAGTAATTTGATTTAGAAATACAAAAACTTTGTGCAATGCTCAATCCACAAAAACACATCTCTGAAGAAAATAAATACTATGTTAGGTTTTTCTAAATGCTCACCTCAAGGATTTTGGAACAGGCAAAGTTAACTGTTTGGGGTTTTTTCTATCAGAGAAAGAACATCTTGGTCATTACTACAGAGAACACTATGAACTTTTAATTAAAAAACAAAAACATATTTAATTTGATGAAGACTTGGACATACATCACAATCAGGGCTTAGAGTAATCCACATGGTGCGTGAAATAATGTATTCATGTAAGATAAATGAGTCGATGGTGTGATAAATGATTGTGGAATATAATAAAGCCATAATCTCTGCTGACTTGTTTTTCACTTAAGTTTACAGCTAAAGGTTTGATTTTATTGTAGTGATGTGAAAGTTCGAGCATTGTGTTATCCCTACTGGGTCTGGTCACAGATATCTCAGAGTTGCTTGCAAATGTGTTTATCAGCTGTCAACACAACTTCTGCAGGACAGCCGGGATCTACTAACAGAATTTGATTTGAAGACAACCAATAAAAAACCATTAACTCCTGTCAGCCACAAATGTCATATCCTTGACCTTTCATTTTTTTCACAATATGTTTATTGTCATTTCATCTTTACCCCATGTTCATGCATTATTTTCATTTTCTCTCTGCAATACAAGTCCAACGCTCCTGGACAGTTCCCTTGTCCACATGTTCAATGTGGGGGGGGCCCATACTCTTCCAACAAAGTGCAAAAGCTCTCTGAGCCTGGAGAAGTCCAAAGTCCAAAACTTTATACTGTTAAGAGCTTTGTAAAAGGTTTGAGGGCTTCGTATATTCCAAACACACGTAGTTTGGCATTATGGGCATGAAGCATGATTGAGAATCATTATCTTTTTCCAAAAATATTGGACCCAATCACATTCATAGACAATGGAATAAGAAAACTTCCCCTTTACACATTTATTGCATACGCCTGGGGTGTTGTTAGACATGTGTTGGAGTTTACCAGGAGTTAGGCTATCACTTTATATTGCAGTAGATGAAACCGTTTATCGTTTGTTTTTGTGCCTTCAGACAAGTATCGCACCAATCTATTGCATCAATGTTTTCTTGTATATCTGTTACTCTCTGACCAGTGAGCTGATGTGTGTGTACATTCTCTCTTCTCTCTGGAGATCGTTACAGCTCATCTGACCATAAGGTCTCAAGGATTGCCCTCGCTTTGTAAATTTGGTTTATTGGCCACATTGCATGAGCTTCCTGACTCACCCATCTTCACACCAGAGGATCTATTGCTTCTTTCTTTTCATCCATTCAGACATTTAAAAAGAAAACCACTCATTTAGTTTTGGTTCCTCGGAGTAGATTTATGTATGTAGACATAAGCTCTCCTTGAGTTTTATTACATTATGAAAATAGTGCATGCTTCACACACTTATTTAGTTTTTGTTTCAAACAGAGACTGCTATCAAGTGGCTGCATAGTACTTATATCTTCAAGTACATACATTTATTTTTTAAAGTTTTCTCTGGCCTGGTGGTGAAGTACCGTCACACACAGCCATACTTCTGTCCAGCATCAATGACAAATGATTTAAGCAGCAGGAGGGATGTTTAGACCAAAATATTATCAACAATATTTACCTTTGGCAATGAAAGTTGGGGCAAAGATTATTTTTTTTCAGCCTTATTTAGTTTAGTGTAGTTCAGAGTGCAATAAAAGGATAAACAATTACCCAAAAAGCCACTCAGGGGAACTGGATATATTTGTATTTTGGTTTGGTTACTCTTCTTTTCAAATAAGTAATGAATAAGATAATTGAATTGCATTTCTACTTTACTCAATAAAAAGGGATTTGTTATGTAGGTGATGATCTTGTGAATAAATAGACACTTGTTTCTCTTGTGCTTTTATTACACTTTTAAATCTTCTCATGCCAAATTAGTTCAATTTTGAGCTGGGTCTGTAGCCTTAAGCTGTAGTGCTGAACGTATGCATTAGTTATAATGTGATATCATGAATCTGCTTGTACTACTTCCATGATCTTGATTACATTAGCATACCAAAAAATTATTTTATGACTGTGGCATCGAGATTTCAATCAAGAAAGAAATGACTGAATAATAACGATACCATGTTAGCATCCAATGAATATGTATTTTGTCTTTGCAGACAACATACATGTATCGCTACTTTACAATAGTTCTGAGTTATAATGTGAATGAACAGTATAGCTTCCCAGTCAGGTATGACCTTTTGGGGACCATGTCCAGCTTCATGGATTAATGCTGCCTGGACTGGACTGGACTGAGTAAGTGACCATTTACCCAGAGAGGCAGGAGAGCGAGCACTAACCTAAATACTGCTTGCTTTGCTCTTCTGTGTGAACCAAAAACTGCTCCGAGGTGGAGATGAGGGGTACAGAAAGACATAAAACAGGAGCAGAATGTCTTGTTTCTCTCACTACCTGAGTCCAAGCCCAGAGTATCAGTGTCTGGTTCTACATAGTGTGATTTACGAAGCAGTGGCAGAGATCCATTAGCAATGAAACAACATACCCCCTATCCAGGAAGTGATTTATGTATTCAATAAGCCTCTTTGGCTTCCATTCCCTCCTTTGCCTCATTTCACTTCCTTATACCTGACAGCAGCAGTAAGACAAGTCACAGTATGGAAAGTGCAATTTACTAAGATAGGTGTCCAAGGTAGGCGAGAAGAACACAACTGCACTGCAAAGCTGCCGTTATGGATTTTGGCTGCTTGGTGAGAATACCACATTGACTCTTTGGTAAAGACTTGTAATTTCAGAAAGTTGTTCAATTTTGACCAAATTCTAAGAGGTTACAGGGCAGAAAATGAAGCTATTTCATCAATGCCTGAGGCAACAACTTGGGATTTGCTGCTACTATCAGATTGACTTTGGCTGAGTCAATTGTTGTTAAAGCTTGCAAATAGTAAACATTGCATCATGACTCTATATAGACCAAGGGTAACTTAATTCTCGTAAACAGTCATGATGATACCTTTCTTTATCACCGTCAGTGCTACAAGGACACGTATGGAGAAATCCAATTTAACAGAGTGAATAAGTTTAGTCTTTCCACGTTTACTGGAGCTGATGCTTAAATCTATTGAGTTTGTATCAACGGATAGCTAATCATGAGTGTTATTAGTCAGGACTACCACTTGCACTCCAGGGAAGATGTAACAGGATGTGTTGTTAAATTGCCAGTTAAATTGCCAGATGCTTCAAAAAACAAATGTTGCCAAGTACATGTAATATTATGTTTTAGAGTCAAACAATACAAAAAAAGTGACTTTGTATTGATTATCCAAAATTGTCCAAACCTTCTCAGTTTACAGAGGTACATATATACTGTATATATATTTCCAACCGGTTATAATCTGGGAATATAGTGATTCACAGCGTCAGCTTGGAAAAATCGTTGAAACAATCCACACAAAAAGGACCCGCAAGCAAGAATTTAACAAACAATATTCATATTGTGAAGTGAGAGTGCTAATTGCAACACCACCAAAGGGTATTTTGAAACAATGAATTATCAAAATATCTGCCAAATTATTAAGATGACTTATCAGTGAATCAGCTTGTTTCAGCTTCTATCAGGACAAATCCCTGCATCAACATGAAAATGCAGAATATTATTGTTACTGAAATCTACAACTGAAGTGCTCAAAGATACAATAACAAATAGTGTTTTTACATTTTTATTTTAAAGAAAAAATGTCAAACAAAGAACAAACAAACGAACGAAGTCAATGTGCAAGACTGGGTGATCTGGATGATCCAAAGTGACCAGGCATAGAGCAGCTTCCACTTCATTTGGAATGTAAAGAATCAAAAATACGCCAGAGTCCTTTCCAAAATAAGCATTCCCATTTATTGTGAAACATCAGAATAACAATCTGATTTCATGACATAAATAACACTCTATCACATACAAAAATCCTCTATAATTTAGGCAGATTTTGAAAAGCTCTCAGTAATTGTTGAGCCTCGGACAGAAATAGCGAGGATATAACTAAAACTGGCCACATTGTGGGAGTGTCAGTCAGGAAAATTGCACAGAAAGGAGCAGATGAGTGAGACGGACAGAGGACAAGGGAAGGAGACTTGAAGGAGGGCTGAATAAGGAAGGAGGGAGTACATAAAAAGTGGCAAGTAAAAACCAAGCAGCCAAATTCTGCTGACGACTCCAATTTCAAACAGCTGGGTAGGGAAACTCACAGCGGTCTTTAACATACGGTATCACTGCGCAATTAATCTATAGAGGGAAAATATGGGAAGGACAACAGAGGGAAGTACAAGGAGCTGGTAGAAGGGGTCAAGAAAGTAAGAAATCAGCAGAAAAGGTTTGAGGAAGAAAGAAAGCTGCTTACAGTAACACCCATTAATTTCCCTGAAGACAGGTGCTGAGGATATTAATCCAAATAAGAGACCTAGGCTTTGCCAGCCTTTCTACTTCTGCTTCAGCCAAAGCTCTGCCTTTGAATGCTTTCTATTAAAAATGGGACAAGGCTGTAATTTAATGAGAGAGTAGCAACGAAGAAATCCAATATTCTATTCAAGTCCAACTTATTTCTACATGTATATTTAAAATATAGCCTGGGTGGTTCATAGATCAGTTCTCAGTCCTGCCTTTTATTACAGACATTTGTTTGATCTTTTTTATTATTATTAATTGTCTGAGGAACGAGAGAAACAAGCTATGCAAAACAAAACCCACGAAGCCAAATCAGACCCCAGCATCCCACAGAAGGCCCTCCAGAATTTTGAGATGAGTTTGGGACCTGATCTGACACCGGCTCAATTGAGAACCTGTGACTCCTAAACACATTATTTAGAAGGCACACCGCTGTTTCTTTGGCAGAGACAGTTTAGACATGGGGTTGAAGTATTTCGGAGAATCCATCTCACACAGAGAGCATGACTGTGTTACCTTATGACAAGGGCAGCATTGCCATGAAATCCATTGCAATGTTGGATCAGGGTCATCGAGGCACAAGACAAAAAACTGGACAACAAGAAGTCCTATGTTGGCGAAGTGCGTCAGTCCCTCCTCTGGATCATGGCTACTCTCCCACCTTGGCCAAACACCTTGTCTGGTTTGAATTCACCCATAACACTCTGCCATGCTCCTCCACCGGACTGTCCCCACTGCACTACCAGCTTCCACTAATACCAGCTCTGGAGTAACAGGTGGGAGTTCCTTCCACCCTGGTTTTCAACTTATAAGCAGGCGGCTAATCGACCTCGCTGCCAGGCGCCTCGTTATAAGGTAGTGCAATGTGCCTGGGTCTTCATCGAGGACATCTTTTTAAAATCAAATTCCTATAAGTCGACCCCTCATTTTATTGGTCCATTCCTATTGTCAAAAGTTATTAATGACTCTGCTGTGAGGCTTAAGTTACCCAGGACCATGAGGATCCAACCGATGCCAGCTGCCTGGGAGAGAGCTCTTGGGAACCCCCCTAGGAAAATTCTTCCACAATCAGATTGACATAAAAATACAACTGTGAGAAACAATCAGCATTTTCTCTTCCCTTCCTCCAGTCTGATCATAAGTTCATTCACAGAGAACCAGTTCAATTAAGTCAAATCATGTATTGGTTTTCTTTTGTTTTTTTAAGGGAATAAATAGTTCCTTTGATGTTTTTATACCTTGCAAAATCATTCTATCATCCCACTCCTGCTGTAGGACATCCATCGGCCACCACACAGTAATTATTTAGATTTATTATTTACACTTCAAAGCATATAAATTGTCTTTTTCTGTAATCAGACATCTTTTTTAATGATCACACAATACACACAGTCTCACAATCGGGACTGGTGGATATATTAAAAGATAGACAGGCATAAACATGCTGTACACAAGTGCAGAATACAAGAGCAGATCTTCTCGATTCTCATTGTATCAGTTTATTAATTAACTCCTGTTTGTTTCGGCTCATTCAAAAAATGATGTCATGATTTTCATGAAGCACCACGAAGCGTTTTTGATTAGCTGCCACTGCTGGATGCTTCTGACTCAGAAACAAGTCAGACTTTCAATCATCACACCATTAAAATGAGTAAAAACACTATTTTAGCTCAGACCCAATTAGGTCACGCAATGTAAATACGCCTGATGCTGCTTCTTGAATCTCTTAGAAAAGTGTTTTTATATCAGGTGTGTCTTATCTCAACGGTTGTTTATTGACCAGTTCTGTGGTCACTATCAGCCGTGTATCAGTTGGGCCTGGATTTTGCTTTGGCCTCATGCTAAGATGAATGCAAATGAAATACTGTAATGGTGTGGCTGCTGAAGGTTCATCAGATGTTATCAGAGAGTGGATAAAATTGAATTGGGTGTGCAGGGTGTTACAATTTATTACTCCCTTTATAGCAGCCCACAGAGCCTGTGACCTAAGCACACATTTACACAGTTTCTGTTACCAAACAGGACTGGGAAACCCAGCTCAATCGATCATTAATATGCATTAAGCATTATTAGACAAATACACATTTCTTTAAATCTAAGAAAGTAGAGTATCTGCTGGGGAAACAGTGGGAACACTGGCTACATGAGAATGTCCCTCTGCCTCGTATATATATGCAATCGTGCCTCCATTTATGGAAGACAACCTGCATTGTCGTTGACATTGTTGTCAAGAAAATAATCAAAAGACATCAGGTTGAAGATAGATCTTCCAATTTGATCAATTAGCAAGAAAAAGTGATTCATGTAGGAATGAAACATAAAGGTTACAGACTAATTAAAAATGAAAACGACACTAAAACAAGTTATTATATGTAATTATATT
Source organism: Blennius ocellaris (assembly GCF_963422515.1). Taxonomy (NCBI): domain Eukaryota; kingdom Metazoa; phylum Chordata; class Actinopteri; order Blenniiformes; family Blenniidae; genus Blennius; species Blennius ocellaris. The sequence continues at coordinate 20,864,898 of NC_137650.1, read as the reverse complement.
TTAGTCACAGTATCAGTGAGCACATTCTTAATTCTGCCAATGCAATAATAGATTTATTTTTCCAATTCTTATTCTTATTAGTATGACTACTACTTGTAATTTCACAACTCACACTTTAGTTTCAAATGTATGCGCTTTAGGAAAACAATCCTGCAGACTGTAAGGTGAGGCACTGCGCTTCTGCGTCTACTGAAAGCTTGGACAGCCCCTAGTGTCTCTGAACAGCCAATACATGCAAGGAAACAGTGGGAGAGTTTTCTGTATTATGCGGTAATGTAGGGCTACAAATCTTATAAGTCACCAGGTTATAGCAGTGATTTGATGATTTTTGTGAGGAGGTGGACAGCTTAAGTGGACTGCAGTGATGTACAAGACTGGAGGAGGCAGAGAAAGAATCAATAGAATTACATGAAATGGCAGCTGAACCACACAGAACTTCACCAAAGGTTTAGCTATTTCGAGCTCATCTTCCCCAACGCAGAAAGAAGTTGAAAATATTTATTTACTGTAAGCGCATGATTTATACCAACTGAAGCGTCATTTTGCAAAAACAGCAATCTACAATAATTTTCCTGTTTTATTCTGCACGGCTCAGAGTCGCAGACGCTAATGAGGCTCTGTCAGTCTGGTTCTGAGTCTGGCTTTCGATCCACCACCCACTGAGTTTGCACATTAAAATTACATCACCGGGGGAGAGTTCAGCCAGTGGAAAACAAAGTGTCATTTTCAGGCACATAAAATTATATGGAGACAAGAACAAAATGGTATCTTTTGGGATAGAGATTGTCATTAGAGAATTTAAGGGTGGATTGATATGTTGGTCTCATCAAGGACTTCTGACTCTGCAGTTGCGCTTCGTTTAACATGTCATTGCGTATCCTGTAATGTCTCAGACTGACTAGCTTATTACGGAAAAGTGGTCTTGTTCATTGTCAGAGCAAGAAAACATCACTTCACAATGTCACAGAAGACTACCTGGTACTTTCATGTCTCTTCTCTTCATTTGACCTGTCCTTGCAATAACCATTTTGGTAATTATCTCATCTTGGTGCTGCTGCCTGTGCAGAAGGTTATATTATAATTACTTTAAGTAGCCTTTATTAGACATAATAGACCCTCGGAGTTCGATTACATTTAATTACACCTGCCAAATTAGGTTCACTATATCGACACCGCACCTGGGAGAGAAGACATTAAATACAAGTATGTATGTTTATCAGTTTTGTGCATGTTGCTGCGTTAAAATGAAGGAGACACATTAAACGGAGAGCAAAGATGTAAGTGAGGATGCAAGTTGACTTTTGTAAGCCGGGTCATCAGGAGTCATGCAACAGCACTTTGGAGTAATTTCCCTCATAACAAACCAAAAGTGTAAAGTTTTATTGTTGTTTTGTTTTTTCAAACCAGCTATCGAATATGCCCGAAGATGATTTGAAGAACGTTTGTTCTACATCAGGGCAGGGAAATCAGTTTTCATAGAAAAAAACAAAAAAGAAACTCGGACGAATGTCGAGGGCTCAATTGTTTGTTCCTACTCACCTCTGCTCAACTTGAATGTCTCTCTTATTTTAAAAAAATGGCACGTTATAAAGAAGTTGATAAGCAACTCTTCCTGCTCTGCATGAACTCACTTCTTTCAGGCTTGGTCTGATGATGATGAGCCACTGTGTTATCTTTCAACAAAATATGGGTAAAGGTACTCCCACGTGCAAAAAATACAAACACTGGAATGATAAGGCTGTCACCTTCACAACACAAAGAGGGCAAATGTATTACAATCAGGTGAATGTTTCATTTGATTTGAAAGTCCTGATTGATTCCTCAGAGACTGGTCAGGATCATTTAAAGTCTGCATATGCCCCGGAGGCTGTTCAAAAACCCGTGTGTGTGTGTGTGTGTGTGTGTGTGTGTGTGTGTGTGTGTGTGTGTGTGTGTGTGTGTGTGTGTGTGTGTGTGTGTGTGTGTGTGTGTGTGTGTGTGTGTGTGTGTGTGTAGACAGTGAGTCATGTGCTGAATGTGCAATATTCAGAATGACTGCAAGCTCAAAAGCTGTAAAATGCTTCATCAGTGTAATAACATTGAATGTAAGTTGTTTTCTTGTAAAAGGATAAATGGAAAGTGCTCGTTTAGAAATGGTGACATTCGCAATACCAGGTTTTAACTTCTTGACTTTCTAAAATGTTCATAGAGGATTGTTAAACCAATAAAGCTATACTTACTGTTAACATCCTTTGCCTTCTTAGCCTTTCAAAAGCTTATGTTAAGTAATAACAAATACATTTCTATAATTGAAAGACCAGCTTCGAGTTTACAAGACATACTGAGGCAAGTTACTTTTGAAATCGAAGCTGATACTTACAAATCATACACTTTAGTAAATACTGTCATGTTGTAAGTGAGCATACAGAAACTACTTGAAACAGAAAACTATGAAATAAGATTGAGTAGATATGTTGTACAAAATCAAACATGTTTGAATATAAGGTTCTGTTAATGTTTGAAGATTTCAAGTTTTCATTTTTGTGTTTATGTGTACAAAGTCCATTTTTGAAATATATCAAAATCGAGACAAGTACAACTTTATTCCAGCTGCAGTATATCACGCACTGTCAGCTGGTGTCCTCGCTGTTCTTTTTTCCACTTCAGGTGACATTTAATGCTAAATTAAACTCCCAGTAAAACTCTTTCTGCTTTAAAGAAAACAAGATCTGAGTGTGTTGTGGTCAAGCTTGTACACCATTTTAGATAACAATAAATCTTTGTTCCTGGAATATGAACATTAGTTGGCTGGGTTTAGGCTGAGCCCTGGTGGGAAAGTGCTGCACTGCAGATACGTGTGCGCGCACACACACACTCACACAAAAGCTGACATGTTCGCTCATCAAACAGAATAAATACCAAATATTGTATGACATTGAATGACATTGATAATAATAAGCATAGCATGGGGTCACAACAGTAATAGATTATGAGCTTTCAGTGTGTAAATGGATGTTCCAAGTGTAACATTGAGTCAATACGTACGTATGTATAGCAAGACTTTGCACACTCTAGCTATGCATGCGTGCATAACTTTTGTCTTGGTACTCTGGTTTCCTCCCATAGTTCATATACATGCAAGAGAGGTTCATACGTTCAATCTTAATTTATGAATCACTTTTCAGCACTTCAGTGTCTGAAAACTGTTCTTGACATCCTCCTACAGGTCCTCCTCTAAAAATTAACAAGATAAAAGTATCATTTATTTAGAAAAGAAGAAAAAAAAGGCAGATTAAAAATGGGTGATTGCAAGGCTGTTTTAAAAAAGTAAATTATAAACTCTAATTCCCTGATAAGTGTGAATGTGTCTCCTTGAATTTTCCTTGTGAGAGCCTGGCGACCTATCCAGGATGTACCCACCTCCACCTACTGTTGAAGATTTATGTATTCGTCCGATATAGTTTTGATACTCGTCATGTTTTAATAAATCTGCAAACATGATCAGCCGCTCTGACTGCTGCTGATTGAATCATGCAAACCTCAGATTAATTTCCTTTTTTTGGCGTTTGTCGATCACAGTTCTGTTTGGGAGCCGGGTTTTCTGCTCATCACAGGAAACTGTAGGACAAACTGAGGAGATACAGGTACATTGCAGTAAGCTGCTGTGTTACTTAGCCCAGTCATCTGTCAAAAGAAAACAGACATCCCAAAGATGAGCAAATTTAGCTATTTCATGCATGAGATGAAAAAATGTCCCAATTGCAGCAATTTGTGTTTGAGGACTGTTAATGATGGTTTGACAAGCTGACAGACCATTTCTCAACTTCTCCGCATATCAGTATGCAAAATGACAACAATGTTCATGAATGACTGCTATAACATTCAAGGAAAAGTAAGAAGATGAAAAAAGGACTCGAACATAACTTCAGTAAGTGTAAAACATGACAATTATGTGCCAAGTTTGGTGCTATAAATAATGAAATCCTGTGACCCCGCTAAAGTCATGCAGTGAAAATGCGTCAAATTTATGCGCTGCCACTCAGCAGTGGGCGTCTGAACCAGCTCAAAACTGAGTCATCAGTCAGTAAATGAAGGCTGCGGCAAAACTGCAGCTTGTAATGTTCCATCAGTCCGTCAATCTCAAAAGACACCAGCCAAGACGCAGCAAGAGCTTACCGTGAAGATAAACACTGTGGGAAGAATTACTGCCAAATGCTAAATAGAATGTAAATAGTAAAAATCGTTCACATTTAAAATGAATTCTTCTGTAAAAGACACTTCATTCTATAATAACATTTTTAATAAAACTTGTAGACTACAACCACAACAATGTTACCAAAGCATGCTAAGATGATTTGGGTTTTTTTGAGTGGACAAGTATCATCTCTGTACACCCAACTCATTTGTCCATGCAGTTTGCATTCACATAATCATGATTTTCTTTTTTAAAACAGTTAAGGAGGACAAAGAGGAAAAATAACCTGATCAGTGGCTCAACCTTAAGGGATAAAAAGCACATTATTATACAAAAGCTCATATCTATATATTTTATATTTTATTACACAAAAGCATGACCAGACGTGCTACTTGTGAATAAAATAAAAGGTGCATGAGTGTGACCATATTTGGGTGTTTATAAGAAGAGGGCACTTGGCCCAAGGGTGTTCAGCATGCTTGGTTATGCCTAAAATAATCTCTTAACTCTTCACTTTCTTTTCTTTTCTTTTCTTCTTTTTGTAATCTTCCTTTGAAATAGAGGTGGTAGACAGGTAGAGGACATAAACACAAAGCAGATGATGTTTTACAATATTGAAAATCCATAACTGAAGGCTTCTGACAGGGAGGAAACCAAAACAAGGTGAAAACAAGAATACAGGGGGAACATTGATGAGCATCAAGCGATGAGGAAGAAAGAAGAAGAGCAGCAGGCGAGCTGAACAAAAAAAAGAAATAACGAGGCCTTGGATTGCACATGAGGAGACAGGAGACGACAAGGCACAGCTGACAACAACTCAGGGTAATCAAGGTAGGTGAGGACACAAGAGCAGAGCAACTATTGACAAGGGGAGAGAAAGTACGCCTGAATTAAAAAAAATTAAACTAATCATGAACACTAACTAGAGACGAAAACCAGTACCAGAATAACATGAAACACAAGAACATGAAGAATAATGAGGTGATACAGTAGAAAACAGAAAACAAGGCAAGAAACAACGCTCTGATCCTATGAAAGTATTCACCTTCAATCAATATCATATTCAACAAGTAATCCATTACATTCTGCAGTGCCTGAGAGAACCATACGAGTGTAACTCCAGTGCTTTTGCTTCATGTCTTGTCATTACCTGTTGGAAAAGCCAACATGCAGAAATTAAAAGAGGTGTATGAGGCACAGACTGACACAGCTATTGTAATAAAATCTTTTATTCATTTCAATCATGATAAGTTAATACTTCTTTCCATCTTTCAAGGGGTTTCTCTGTTAGATCCATCTCTGAGGAACATCAAATATAACAAGATCAAGCAGATGAAAATAAAATAAGGAAATCAGTCAGGAAGACAAAAAGGAGAGATTTGTAATAGATTTAGCTTGCTGTGTATGTCACATTTTATATAATAAATACTCATCTTTTTCCTAAATCAATAACCCTCCACCTAATAACTCTTTTTTTTATTTAATATCACTAAGTTTTCTCAGTTGTCCAGCATGATCATGTGAAAAGGTGTTCACTTCTGGTATTCATACACGCACAAAAATAAAAATGGCTGCACTGTAATTATTACAGCTCTTAAGACACAAGTGCTTCCCTCATGAGTGAAATGACTTCTGGGAAAACAAACAACAGCTTTTTTTTTTCTTTTTAAGTTTAAGACATACAGTATTTCCTTACAGTTACTTACACACCAACAGGCATGAGTATAAAAGAGCAGGAAGAGAGGAAGGGTTTGCTCAATAGTTATGCAAAAAGGCTAAAGTTACTCAGCGCTGCTGAAAAAAGCAACGCCGCTTTAAGAAAGAAAAGGATCATTTAAAGGCATCTTCACTCTGCCATTGTCTTTCTAGTGTAAGGACTGACAGCTTTTTCTTCTTTACAACATCGATTATAATATAATCAGCAAAGCATTCCATGTGATTTGTAATAATATAGTTAAAGTAGGCGATCTATAGCGTCTCAATGTTTATGCAATCATATTGCAGCACCCTCGCTATAGGCCTACATGCACTCAACATCACTCAGTTCCACTTTCCACCAGCCAGCCAGCACATCTGCATAAAGAGTTCTTAATGCCACAGTGACATATGAAAATGACCTCTGCAGTGTAGATAAATTCATTTCATGTTTTGGATAATTTAATGACTTATGTTTTACGGTGGTGTTTCACGGAATAGCTGATAGATTTGTGTTCGGCCCTGGTGTGGTGGCTGATCATTCAAAAAAAAAAAAAAAAACGAAATAGACTGAAGCAGATTAAAATGGTCAATAACTCACTTAAAATTAATCCAAGTCATCAAAAAGAATCGGATAAATCCTTGAAAAATTGCACATAAAACATTTATTCGTTCACCTTTCTACATGGAGTTTCTAAGTCTACAACTTTAAAATAGGGATTATCTTGAAGCAGATAAGAGAAACCATCTGTCTAATTGTGACAAAAGCAGCAAACTTTGCATGGAAACATCTCGGGGAAAAAAGCATGCTGGCCTTTGAAAACTCCCAAAATGATGTCATTTTTGCAGAAAGATATTGTAGATTTTGCTAGAACATTTATTTTATAGTGCTGATTTGAACGACACTAATTCAACTGCTGCTGTCAAGATTATATATAAAAATATGTTATTGCAAATGTGAAAACACCAAAAGAAAAAAAAAATGAACAGTTATTCTCTCTCCCTCAAAACAAAGATGTCTAACCTTGTATCATCCACACTCACCGAAACCTGAATGGGATAAAGCAGCAGAGGGATTCAATTGAGTCTTGACAATTTCAATGGCAGCCATCTTGAAAAACGTTATTTGGGCCAGCATACATCATCAAAAGAATAAAATCTGTGCCAACTTTGCAGCTTCCATCACCTGTTGAAAGATTGTCTTGAAAAATAGTTATCTGCTTCACTGTTGGTCTTTTGTATTATATTGATTGCGTAATTTTCCAGGATAGTTTTTTTGTTTAACTTTTTGGTTTGTAGTTTTCAATCCAATGCGATATCTCATTACGTAAACCTTTTTGGTAACCACTAAGTAGAACCTATTTATGCTTTCTTTCACGTTTTAACTGGCTGATTTAAAGTGAGGTTTCAAACAAACATTTATGTGAATACAAAACTGTTTTTTCAGACAAATTCCCTCATAGAATGAATTCCCTTTACATCTTACAAACTGAAACGTCCAACTGAACACGGCTTCTGAAGCAGCTGCTGAACAACGACGAGTCATTGTGTCTGCATGAGGCACTGCGATTGAACTTGATATTGTATTCATGAAATGTGCCCACTGAGACAGACTATGGCTTCAGGGCCACCAACAAACATTAGAGACTCTAATTATAGTTTACCTTTACAAGAAGTCGTGTCACAGCTACTAGCATCAAACAGAATTGTTTTGGGGTTTACAGAGTCTACAGCACATTTTAAAACCAATGCTACTGTGTTGTCCACCCAGCTGTATGTGTTTAACTAGTTTTTGAATTGAACTGAAGAAAGAGGCATATCGTAGGCATGTGAAAAATAATCCTAATAATTCAAAGCATAAAAGATGACCTCCTACTGTTTGTACATTGTGCACACATTAAATAAAGTATTGCTATGATTAATGATCCCATTTGTCAAAAATAAAAAAACCCAAAGCTTCTTCTGGAATTTTGCCCATCAGAGCTACATTTAAAGATCTGATGTTTGATTGGGTTCCTTTAAAAATATACATATATACTGTTTAGTCACTTTGTTAATTTGATAAACCATAGTTTAAATACTTAAAAAAAACTAAAAGCTGTGTGTTATTATTGTTAACATATGTTAATATAAAATATGTAAATAAAAATATCAGTATGATTGCTGGTATGAGATGATATTGATATAGCCCGTCTTGTTGAAGCTACATGTCTATAAAAGGAGATTAGATACATGATGTCCTTATACTGTACATGCTCATATACACTATGGTTTGCACTTACCCATCCGACAGGAAGGGTTTGGTCCTTTCAGTACACACTCAATTATTTTACTGTTTTTCTCTTTTCAATTAATGCTGATTCACAAAAAAAAAAAAAAAAGGTTGAGCATGGAAAAGTTATAATTTCCATAGTTAGCATATCCTATAGACATATCTACAGAGAGGCATGTAGTAACTCGAGACATCATCAATAGAGGATGGCAAAGTTTTCAAAAAGGAAATATCTTTTCTGTTCCCTACGTCGGGAGCTGGAAAAAAACACAAAACACCAATGGTGTGTGAAAAAGAAATCAAACAGTTGGCGCTCAGTGTGTAAAGAAGATCAGTCTGTTTTACAGTACAAATATGAAAAATCAGTCTGAACGAGTGTGATCTCTGTGTGCCAGTGCACGACTTGCCATCTCTCTCACACGCAGGGCGGCTGAGTCACAACTAGAACTCAAACATGTCGTTCTGCTTCTTGGCCAGCTTGGCCACCTCCTGTCGAATGGCCTGCACCAGGGCAGACGTGGAGAGGCTGCTCAGGGGCATGTTGTCCATGTCCTTCAGCACCTGGGGCAGACTTTGGTGGGATGCTGTGCTCGGGGCAGTCGGGGGCTGCTCCAGTGTCTGGTTGTACTCCAGGGGCAGCCTGGCGGGGCTTCCCTGTGGGTAGCGAGGGTGAGGAAAGGCCTCGACGTACCCGGGCAGGGGCACCTGAACGGAGGGGAAGAGAAGGCATCAGAAATACAGCGCACACTAAAAAGGTAGTTAGTCATATAAATATATAATATCACATATAGTTTTAATCATGTTTAGCAAACATAACAAATTTACAAATCTGAAGATTGAAAAATGTACAGCAGTCCGACTGTGTATGAACTGTATTGTGTGCAATGCTTCAAAAACAAAAAACCGTGATTACATGTATTTCTTCATTAAAGAATGTAGGTAGTTTATCTAACGTTTGAAATAATACATTTACAATTTCCTTTCCATATTTTAGCAGATGTACTTATCTTATTAGATCTCAAAAAAGTGGGGAGAGAGAGCGATGTTATCATTGTGTGGGATTATCTCTTCTTTTAACAACTGTCAGTACATTTCTGGTAATAAGGAGTCGAGTGAAAGGTCTGGATTGCTGAACACTGAGAACGCAGACGGAGTGATGAATGTGATGAATGCAGCATGTGGTCTTGCTGAAATATGTAATGCCTTAACAAAAGGACTGACGCTGACTGGATGGGAGCATATGTGTTTTAAATTAGTAGTTTTGAGCAGTGACAATGCCTCGAATGTCATACTTTATATTATGCTTTCAAATGGACCCGCATTACACCAAAGTAAAAAAAAAAGTTTTAGTAAATGTTAGAAATGAGTGTTTTGTTGGGTTCACTCATCAGCAGCCATGAATTCAGTTCGACAGTTTGTAAATTATTTTGGCTCTGAAAGAGATGATGCATAAATATATGAGTAAATGAACATTTACTTATAGAGCACATTCTAATGTCGAGAAATCTGAACACGCTTTACATGATTATTCATACTAAAAGTGAGGGCTGCCATGTGAGGTACATACACACCATTAGAAGAGGCTTGTGGTTCATTATTTTTGTTCAAGGACGCTGTGTCAAGGCCTGATGGGTTATCAAACCACCAACCTTGTTATTGAAGGCCAACCCAGCCAAAGACCTGAATCACAGCCAGCTGCCTTTTAACTGCCCCAGTGTAAAGGAAAGGTGCATGCATTATTTATAGTGAATGGAAAACATAGAACATAGAACATTGTACACCCCCATCAATCTCTTTGTCTATCCTATCCTTTCCTCTCCTCTATCCCCTCACCCCAACATGTCAGCAGAAAAGCCGCCACCTCTGAGTCTGGTTTCTGCAAAGGTTTCTTCCTATTAGGGGGAGTTTTTCCTTTCCACAGTCGCAAATAAATCTGCTTGCTCATGTGGATTCGTTGGGGTTTTCTCTGTTAAAAGCACCTAGAAATGGCTGTATTGTATTTGGTGCTATATAAATAAAGTTGAAATTAATTGAATAGGACAATGCTGGTGAATGAGAACAAATCATGTTAAATGGAAAAAGATGAGCAAACTAAACGGTGTAAATCATCTTAATATTGACACAGTGGGCCAACATATTTTAATGAAGTGAGTTGAAACCAACAAGGTTGTTGAATTATATCTCTTTGTAATGTTTATTCCTTCACAGCCATGACTGTTGCTTCCCACTAATCTTTCTTTCTGACTCTATAGGGACTGACAATCAAGATTTTAATAATATTGAATATTTGATTAATTAATTAAGTATGAACTTATACAATATTACCTGAGGGAATAAAAAGATCATATTGTGGTCTTTCAATGGCTTCTTTAACTTGTTCAAAGTCTGGAAATGTCATTACAATCTCAAAATATTTAGGCCTTTGTCAGCTGAATAGCTTATAAACCCTATTTACATTGTTGTGCAGCCATGGATTGAATCATTTTGGATCAATTGGACTGAATAATCTCACAGGAGGGAAAAAAAAAAGGTCTTGCTTACAGAATCTGCCCACTGTGGGGGTACATCCTCAGGTTCAGGGGGATAAGACATCCACGACGGACTGTGGTAGGAGGTGGGTGGTGTGGAGACAAAGTACTCTGAGTATCCAGACCTGGTGGCTGGGATGGCGTAGACAGCTGTTATAGGGTTTCCTACATTAAAGAGAAAGGAGAGTCATTCATATTAGCCTATTTGAGGTAACTCAATATAAAATAAACTATTACCAACATACAAGTACAAAACTACTTTGAACAAACAACTGACAAAGAAACAAAGCAAACAACTCTTACAAAATGTGTGGTCTCCTCCTGTTGTGTGCTTACCTGAGTAGTTGGACACAGGCTGCTCTGCCGTGATAGATGGGAGCGCTGCTCTCGTGGTTGGCCCATATGGGTTGTTGTCACGTTGACTCCGCATTTCAGCGACAGATGTCTCTGAGGTCCTTCCCTTAGGCCCCAAGTCTGAAGTGGAGCTAAGTTTGGACAGAGATTCGAGAGGTTTAAACAACGCGCTCCTGCAGTACCGCACCACTAGATGGCAGGCATACTCCATGAGGGGAAGTCATCGCCTCATTAGCATTCTTGGCATCTCTCAAATGCACTAGTTCAATATTAAAATTTATACAAGGCCTAAATTCACCCTTGCCACAGCACATCACCTAGTGACAATCTCGCCCCTGAATATGAATGATGTTAAAATAATCTTATGAGATTCAGGATGCGACATGCAACTGGTGGATGTTTGTCTGCAACCGTGTGTGTTTGTGTGTGTGTGTGCGTGCGTGTGTGTGTGTATGTGTGTGTACTGAACTTTACCGTCTTAACGGGGTCCCTTGAGGAGGCCCAGTGCGAGGTGGTAAAGGAGGAGGGGAACCCATCGTCATTTCAGGAAGCTGGGTGAAGCGAAAGGCCTTGAACAGACAGTGAACACCTTTACCTCTTTATTGTTCACTATTGGCTGCAATTACAGGGGGTAAATCAGAGTGTACTTACTGGTTTGGGCAGACTGCACTGATACACATCGGTGCCATAAGATGGTACCCACTGCAGCCCTCCCCGTCCACAGGTCATCGTACCTGGAGCACTGGTCACTACATCTGTGTAAGGGAGTGGGGGCGGTGCGGGACTGTAGTGGTCCGGAGGAGGCTGGTGGTGGGAGTGTCTTCGGGATGTGGACTGCCCTCCTGAGGCCAGACTGAATGCCTCCTCCAGCAGCAGGTGCATCTGCTGTCGCACTTCATCAATGGAGGGCTGTGAGCTCAGAGTGGACGTCTCTGAGTGGCCTTTCAAGCCACGACCGTACATGTATCCCCGCGGCCCCATGAGACGATCAACATTCGTCTCCTCAATCAACTCCGGCTCTGTCTGTAACGGATAAATCGCAGGAGAGACACTGAACACTTTATAAAACTCAAAGTACTAAATTTAAACCTTTATATATTAGAATGTATTCATGAGGAAACAGTTACAACTAACATTAGAGACTGAAGGATAACAAACTTGGGCACAAGATTAGATTTAGCACCACATTTCATAACACTCTCAGAAAGAGCTTGTGTGAATTAATCTGTGACAGGGACCACATGGGGAGGCCCGAGAAGCCATGTTTTTTTTTTTTTTATCTGGATCGGTTATTGGAAATTGAAACTTCCCCTTACGGTGTTGGTGAGCCACTAGCATGAACATCCTGAGAAAGGTGGGAAAAAAACAAGTTGTGTTTCCTGTCAGTCTCTCAGTAGGCTGTCGGCAGAGTGCTGGCTTCGCTAGAAGAGACTGTTTAATGTTACTGTTCTGAGAGTCACAGACACATCAGCTGGAAGATTTTGATCCGGGTTGTGTCACTGCTTGGTCACAGCAGGCTTAGGAACAGAGGAGTTCAGTGACTGAGATTTTCACTGTGTTATAAAGCTTTCTTGTATTCTCCTTCTTGGTCTCTCTTTTCCTACTTACTATATATATATTCCCTGCATCGTATTCTAATCATTTCACACACTTCTTCAGGTCACATTATCTAAATTCCTTCTATTTTAGCCTTAGCTTCTATTTATTCAGCACTTATATTCAAGATATATTAGTATGAGGTCACTCTGCCCTACTTCCTATGTGAATAGAAGGTAGCCACTGGAGACATAGTGTGGTGCACCTCATAAATCAGCCCCCCCTGCAACAAGGAGCAGTAGAGACTTGCATCTGCAGCAATAGGGCCCAGAGCTACATTAGTTCCTTTGTAAACTACAGGACCAGGAGTTGTGCAGAATGACTGGGCAGCTCGTCCTATTGAGCCATCATTCTTGCAGAGCTGAAGAGTTGCTGCTTAGTAAATACAACACAACCAAAAGAAGGCGAGGTAAGAAAAATCTTGTTTTGTAGAGCTTGTGAGAAATTTTCTGAATTCACATTTAGTTATATTTTGCTCATGGGAACACATTGTAGTCGAAAACACCAAATGAATGTGTATGACACCGTGGCTTTAAGCCGACAAGCCTTTAGGAGAAAACACAAGCTTTTCATGCTGAAGTAAGTCAGACCGGGAGCAGGTCAGAAGGAGTTCAGTTGAAATGTTCCTGAAAGCACTTTTTAGGAATGGTCCACTTGATTACTCTTTGGGGCTCACATATTTGTATTGTGACCACAGAAAGAGAGAGAGCCACAGACAGAACCATAATGGAACAATAAAAGAGTAAAGACATAAACCAGCCATCCTGAGATGCATTATATATCACAAAGACAGGCTCTCATAAATCTTAATGTTAATTATGAATGAACCACTTTTGTCCTTTGAGCTTACTGTGGCACACTTGAAACCAAAGCGTAGTAGAATCTGTCTGGTTTCTGTTTCTGCCCTGAAGGCAACACAGTGCAAGGCAGCAATCTTACCTTTGATTGATTATGATTTTTTTTACTTCTTTGATATTAGATGGGAAAAATGGCACAAAGTTAGCTTCACTGTATTGCGACTGCATTTTATACCATGCAACCAATCAGTGCACACCACAAATGTATATAATGCTATCTAAATTTATACTGACTCATGACAAATAAAAAGTATGGTATTCACAGTACATACAGTACATACTATGTAAAGTAGGTGGGCTCATTTAAAATGATTGTTGAGATTTTCAAGAATGGATGCAGATCTTTTCCTCTTATAGTTAATCTTTACTACTTGCCAGGTTGGTATATTATATGATAACCTGCTACAAGCGATATAGAAGAAACATGACTTTACTGGGTACAAATACATATTCTTGTTCAAAAGGTGCCTCTGCAGCATTATGGCACTGGTTAATAATGTATTTGCACACGTCAGCACAAGTGTGGGTAGGAGTGTACATGCGCGTATGCAGCCATCAGCTTCTCTTTAAATGACAGGTCTAATTGGCTTGATTGGTGAGACAGGAGTGGTGGGTGATGACATGTGCCGACATGTGACTCACGTCGTAGCCGCTGTTGCGGATACCTCTCCTTGGTCTCTCTCTCATTACAAGCAGGTCCATCTCTGTTCCTCCAGGGCTCGGACTGCTCAAGCTTTGTCTGCTACGATAGGCTGTCTGCCCTACCTGGGACTGCCTGCCAATTAGAGTAAAAAGTGGATTCAGTCGAGTTCAGATCTGGGTTAGTTACTCATATAAAACACTTAAAAAAAAAACTAAAAAAAAACACCTTTTAGTTGTAGAAGTAAAAGAGTGAAAGGTTATGGACAGTTTATTACAACGAAGCGCACAGATTTTATTGAACTTAACACAATAATCAGGGTGCAGAAAAGTATTTGAGCTGGAGCTGTGACAGATGAAAGGCTGGTATACTTTATAATATACTATAAAGCCATTGAGTAACGCATCTGGCAGAGATACAAAATAATCATTTTCAATGTCATGTGAAACGAGTATGTCCTCTGTGTCATTTTTTACTGCATGGTGCCACGTATCTAGTATGACACAACACGATCCATGACAGAGGACAAGATGCACATCAGTAAACCTTTTCTGATGTAATCACTTCAGCTAAGGGGGAATGCATGTTGGTGGCGTCGCTGATCAGCCACACAATCATTTGGCAGTCAACATCTGCTTATCTTGCTCATCGGGGTGGAAAATACAAACTGCCATCCAAGCCTTCGCACACAAGCTGCGATTCAAATGTTGCTTTTTTTTTTTCCTTCTGTGTGCAGCTGGGATGGAGCTCTGAAGGGTGTGTTAATCTAGTGTGGAAAAGATAGTTAACACATTTGACCCAAATTTGTAAATGAAAGACTTTCCATATTTCTGTGCATCTGTAAAGCAGAAGCAGGACAGAACCAGCACAGTGGACCACAGAGTAGCCTGCCAATCCTCTTATCTCCATTATAGAGTCTCACAACCTGATGGGTCGCCCATTGCCTACTAAGACAGGATAATGACAACATTAGAGGGGGTGGTTTCACTTATCTTTAAGCTACTTATTAAAGACAAGGGTGAGCAAGGATGGATGAGTGGTTCTGGCTAAAAGTCCAATCAACCAGTATGAAATGCATGTCCCTTGTTTCTATGCAAGGCTATTTATATGTATCGCTGCATGAAAAGAGTCATCATCGAACACTGACGCAGGCACTGTTTTGTCTTTGTTTCTATTCACCAAAACCAAGGTTCCCACTGCATCTTCGCTCTGCCCTCACCTCCTGTGAGACTTGACATAAGTGGAACCTCGATCATCATCAGGCTCCAGTGGTCGGCCATGCTCACCGGCTGCCCTCTCATCTCCATGCCTCTGTCGCTGCACCAGGGCTTGATCGCCACTGCTGCCATTGGTGGATGGGAAGTCATAATAGCCCTTCCTCTTAGCCTTCAGCCTCAGCTTGTTTCTGTAGTGCTCAATGTCTGACTTCTGCTTGAGTGCCAAGTTCACCTGCAGAGAGGACAGCATGCAGCAGAACACGGAGAGATCAGAACATAAACTCTCCCAGGGTTCCTCTTTCTTCTTGTGCTGTGGTTCGAGTTTTGTGTTGTGTAGCTGAAAGATCACACTGTCCATGAGAAAAACAAGTTGTAAAAAAAGACATTCTTATCCAGCACTCACAAACAATTCCAGGTTACTTTCCAAGTTTATTATATTGCCTCAGCATCAGATACAACAAAAGGATATTGAAAAGAATGTGTGGTGCTCCATGTTATTGAAGCAACTAATTCAAACAGTTGTCTCCAAAGAATAGACTCAATTTTTTTTTCTGGGAAATAAGCTCACAATATTTTGAAAATATCACTTCTCCAAAAAACTATTTTTTTTTTTATAAAGAAATAGCTTGACTGTGATTGTTGTACAGAAATACATGTTGTTTTAGCCTTGGGCTGAACACAGCATTTAATGCATTAATGCACACATGTTAATTTGTTTATGTCAGTATATGTGGATGTGTACATGCATCACCTCTCCATTGATGACGGCTGAGTTGTAGCTGCGCTCTGTGGATGCGGGATGTGAGTAGTTGGTTTGAGCCCCCATGGGCTTTATGGAAATGAGCTGGAGGGAGCCAGAGGAGGTGTCATATGGATCTGAAGAACAGAGAGGGAGTTCACTCACAAAGCAACTACAAATACCTCTAATCATTACATTGTCAGTCATAGGGGACCTCTCACTCTCCCACTTTGTCTGTCTTTTTTTCTCCCCTGTCACCCTTTTCCACCTGTGTCTCACTCACACTCCCATCACCTTGTCACTTTAGGGATTATGTCAAACACCATTTGTCTCTGTCAGCAAATGAAATGGAGTTGTGGACAGAAACAATAGATCACAAAGATGAATAAGGGAAGAGTTATGGCAATATATCTCTATGATAAATTAAAGGAACTGACTTAGCACCTTTTTTTCAACTTATCCAACATGAGACAAACTGGTTTCACTTCTAGTTTCTCCTAACGCAACTGATCAATTATTCAAACCCAGCCATTAAGAAAATCATAATCCAGCTAACTTCATTCAATCTACAACTAAGTGCTTGCATTAGATTAATTCAACTCTTACCCACCACATGTGGAACATATAACTTCAGTGGACAAGAATAGAATGACAAATTATTCAACATAGAAATGGCTTTCACTCGCAAAGCCCAGCAGCTTGGAAGAGCACGGGATGCCCTTTCTGCACTTCTTTCTTCTTTTTTTTTTTTTTTTTTGCATTAGTGCATGACTGTGTGTTTATGCTACTGTGTCACATCACCACTATTCTGACATACTGTATCATGTCAGCAGCGGAGTGGCCGTCTCATGCATATTCATGAGGTCCGTCGCTGCTTATTGCTGAACTATAACTATGAAAAAGCTGCAGTAGCAGTGACCAAAGAAGTACCAAATGTATGGGGGGGGGCATGAGAGAACATGTTTTGACATTTTTGACACACCTGACCTTGCCTGCATGGGAGTAGGAGAATAAATAATTTGTATTTGCATCAACTTGTGACTCTCACCATCCCTCTTGCGCGTCTCCTCCTTTGTCAGTTTCTGCTGTGCTGTGACTTTCGGCACCGTCAAGCCCCTGCAGGAATTCAGCTTCTCTGATTCGTTGCTGATGACGGAGCCATCCTCACTTGGCAACTTGCTGCGAGTAACCATAGCAACAGGAAAGGCGGTGAGCTCTCAGGGAGCTGGGCTTCCAGCCAGGTTATGTCATCTCTCCCTTTAACAACCTCACCTTCCCATCTCTCTCGCTCTCTCTCTCTCTCTCTCTCTCTCACACATTCTTTCCATCTCTCTCTCTCTCTCTCTCTCTCTCTCTGTCTGTCTCTCCATCCCTTCCTCAAATCTGTGTCCAGTAACTATGATGTATTATAGTATTGTTTGCATATTGTAAGAAGGTATTTTTCTATTAAAGACTACTATAGACTGCATTCCCAAAGAATACCAATCAAATCAGTATTGTGCATTGAGGTTTTCTGAATTGACATCAACCAGTTCTGCAGGGCAATTACAGCAATTAAAAGGGACAATTGTCATGTAGAACTGCAGAAAAACCTAAATACATACGAAAACATTTAAAAGAAAAAAAAAACATGATGTTTTAATCTGGTGACTGCCTCACAGAGGACAAGGACATTTTAAGTGTTTTTTATATTTTTTCCATGCTTGTTTGCTTCTGTGAGTTTGACTATATTTCAGCTGTCTATGCATTCAAAGTGCGCCCGCGAGTACGTTTCATATACATTTCAAAACAGTGTACGTTCATGTCCCCATTGAAGCAGGACTGGTTCTTGCATTAATTGTACAAACAATAGTTTTGTCCAATTCCTGTTCCGTTCGCCTCAAATGCTGTACTGTAGTCAGAATTAGAGCTGATCAAGCGTTGGCTCACAAGGCTGACAGTGACATCAAAGCGCCATGGTCTATCCCCTAATTGTCTGGTAAAATTGATAAGAGCATAGAGAGGCAGTGGAACAGTGGCTGCCCTCCCCTGCTCTAATTGAGACAGTGCTGCAGAGAGCTGGTTGTGTGCAACAGTCGCAGGCTCAACAAAGATGTGTAATGTGCAAAACTGAATTGAGGTGTACAAATCAGGTTTATGCTGGTTGTTTGAAATAGTTGTGCGTTTGATCCTGTACTGGCCTTTAGAGAACATTTCGACCTCAATATAAATGAATGGTTCACTTCAGAGAGGAAGAAGCACAATAGAGTTAATATGAATACAAGGTATATTATCCTCAACACGTCGTTTTGAAGAAAAAGAACAACAACTTCACAGCATCATCTTAAAAGTTTTCGACTTTTGGCAGTACTCCAAAAGGACTATAGGGACAGATGTCATTTCAGTACAAAGGAACAAAAGTTTTACTTCTAGACATCTACAAAATCTCTCAACCCACCAAAGATTAAGTGAACTTGTCTGTGTCGCAGAGAGCTAAAATGATGCTGCACTTGCACATCAGCTACTTTCCCAGTAAATATATGGTCAGTAAATATGTTGGGAACTGTTATAATGAGTTTATATAATGCCTTGTTCATATTTTCATGTATAAGAATATCTATTATCAATACAATATAATGACTGAAGAAATTAGGTAAATTGCACACATTCTACAATATACTCTGTAGAACTATCAGGTTTTAAGCCATGCAAGTGTTAAAATACTTCATGGATTTGATCTATATAACAACTGAAGGGCTTTAACTATAGTTCAATAACTAAAGTGACAGCGATAAAAGGAGTCTGTCCAAATTAATCCCTGCATGTTTACAGTTTTCTAAAATCAATCTCATAACTGGTGAGATTTTAACCACAACTAGAATGGGTACCAATAGTTGTTTGAGCCACCACACCACTCCTTCCATCATCGCCCATGGTCAATTGAGTAGCTTCATATTATCACCGTTTGGCACAGATGTATACACATTTTACAATTTTTGTAAATCAGAATGCCGGCAGTACAATCCAAGCTAGTTTTGTGTTGGTCTTACAGCATACAAGCAGGTTGAAACCGGTAAACAAAGGCCAACATACAATTTCGAAGAAGTCTTTGTGCTAACAGTTTGATGAATGTCAAATTGAAAACTTTAGCTGTTTCAGAGGTCCTCAAAATGATTACAGTCAGCTCACTAGTCTATAAATCCTCCATTCTGTGAAATAAATGTCATTCGACATCATTATCCAGCATGCCGCTGAAAAGTGATGCCCTTTTGCATTCCTCAATTAAATAGTTTAACATGATTTAACATGGCAATTAATTTCCGAAGAAGCGCTG
Organism: Blennius ocellaris; assembly: GCF_963422515.1. Classification (NCBI taxonomy): domain Eukaryota; kingdom Metazoa; phylum Chordata; class Actinopteri; order Blenniiformes; family Blenniidae; genus Blennius; species Blennius ocellaris. The sequence goes on along the minus strand of NC_137650.1, from coordinate 20,845,513 downwards.
CAGACTGTCAGATGAGGAAAATGTACAATTTCACCTGCCCTCACAGAGAACTCTATTAATAATCACCTATCCTTTGGCATCGGGGTAAAATGAGGACAGACAATAAGACTGGGGGATCCTTTCACTGAGCTGCCTGGCCTCACGCACAAAAGAGAGGCATTGCAATCCCTGAGATAACACCGATATAACTAAATATATCAGCTTCTTTTAAAGGAGCCTAACATGACAACATGTTAAGTGAGACAAATACACATCCTAGACTGGCTGAGACGTTGAGTTAAGCCTGAAAGGCAAAACTTATAGCTTCACCGAGACTGTTGGGCTCAATTTGCAGTATCCTATTATCTGCTGTAGAGATGATAAATAAGTGTTTTTCATGAGAGTCAAAACTCACATTACACAAACTGGACCACACAATATGTCCTCAGAGTTCTTGGCTTCGATCACTGAAGGATCATATTTGTAGAAGCATCAGTTAATATGTCTTCCAGGTGTTTAAGAAACCACAGTGTATGTCAGTTTGTTGCAGTGGTGGAAGCAACAGAGCAACCAGAGGTCTGGACCTGCTGCTCTGCACAGACATCCAGCAACATAAAGCCACAAGCAATACCAGCATTATTATTTGTTACAATCGGGGGTTTTGGTTGGATTTTTTTCTCAGTTGAAAGACAGAGCCTTGAACTTCTACACAGTGATAACTTTGAGGTGAGGTAGACAATTAAAACAGCCATTGCACTATGCATTGACAATGTATTTAAAATGCCTTATTGTAATTTCTTGTTATTTTATAGCCTCCGTAACACTAACATGCCCACATATACACAAAACTGGAAACAAATGAAAATGAGCAGTCGCCTTATGTTTTACCATTGTTTGTGTTCTTGATTTCTTTGAAGACAGCTAGGAATGTGTTTTATTAAAAGTTCTCTGTAAACAACATTTTGGTTGATATATAATTTACAACAGTTGTAAATTGGGGCACTACAACATCTGGCATGATTAGCATGATTTATTTATTTATTATTCCAAACACACAAAAGAAAATCCCATTTTCCGCAAGACTGACTATCAATACTGTATTGTGTCCCACACGTGCAGATCTGCAGAGGGAATTTGTTTTCCATGGCCAACATTATCTATAAAAGATTCCATTGCACAAGTGCCACAGTTGAGGCGAACCTTCTGAACCTAAAATAACAAACTTGACTGAAAGTTATTGGAATGGTTTCAAATGTTTGACTTCTTTTTGATGGTTGTCAAACCTTTGGTGACACAGATGGTGAAAATGTGCAGAGTAAATGATACCTTTTATGTTTGTCAGCAGTGAGGCTTTTCTTGCTTGCGGTTCCATCTTGTTGCAGAGACTTTTCCAGAGAAAGAGGCGTGTCCCGGATTTGAAGGGACATCACTAAGGTGTCCTGGCTGGCAGGCAACGTCTCCTCGTCTCCTCCTTGTTGGCCCAGATGCTGTTTCGCATAGTCAAAGCCTTGAACTGGCTGATGGACAGATAAGTGTTGAAATGAAAAGAAACAGACAGGATAGCAATAAGTGCAAGTGATTTCATCAAACACAACCAACGCTGGCAGTGACAAATAGATCTATATTGGCAAAACAAAAGTGTCACAATCTGAACATACTTTGATGTAGTTTGACGCACATAAGATGTAACAAACAGGACTGTGACACATTGTCAAATAAAAAACTTACAATAGACAGTGACAAAATACATATTTTCAGACTTTCTCAGAAATACAGTAATAAAGTGATCATTTCAGGATAAAAATAAAGAAGAGGACGACTCTACTGGTGGCCAAAAGATTTAAAATATACACCGACATGCATGCACGCACAGAGATACCCTAAAACACTTTGGACTACCCTTATAACAGTGTCATAAATTGTCAAACACACACCACTGCCTCAAGCAAAATGGCTGAGCACCAAAATCAATAGGTGTTACTGCCCCCAACATTCACCCCCTAGCCCTCCCCCTCAGCCCACACGCACGCACGCACACACACACGCACGCACACACACACACACACGCACGCACGCACGCACGCGCACACACACACACACACACACACACACACACACACACACACACACACACACACACACACACACACACACACACACACACACACGCACACACACACACATCTTCATTGAATGCAGTTTTATCACTAACTGAATGTGTGACTGCTGCTGGTCCCAGAAGAGAAACTCTAATATCGGCGTATGATGAAAGAAGGTGGTGTGCACACAGAGTAAGTAATGCAGCAGAGGTAGCCTCATTTAATTTTTTAGGAGAAAGTATCTTGGAGCTTTTTAAGGAGCTTTTCTAGGTTTTTCACATTACTTCTCTTTGGGAACTAGATTTACACTCTGGTTGAAATGTGACGTTATGTCACTACACATTTCATATATATCATGAAATTATTTTAACATGAGTCTTTGCAATCTGGCCATGTGTGATTAAATCTCTGGAGGTAGCGCTGAAGCTGCTTTTGCTGTTTAATCCAAAAAATGTTATTGCTTCTCACTAATGAAATTCCATAAATAAAGCAGTGAGATGAGCTGGGAGTTATAGTTTGCATTTTCTTTTTTTTTCACACTGATATACGGTAAGCCAAAGAACTACAAAGCACAGAAAGAGCTGACACAGACACAGAGAGATCATTTGGATTGGGCCACCTGAAACAAGAATAATTGGAATAGTTTTCGTTCTTGTCTACACACATGAAAAAAGTGTCAGCATTGACACCGACACAAGGGCTCAAACATCACCTTAATAACACTCTGTAAAGCTTAGTCTTTCAAACTTGCCATCTGGAGGCTGCTATATAAAGAATAGGCTTTTCGTCCAAGAAAATCTCATTCTGAAAGGTTTGTTGCTGTGCGAAGTGCTATTGTAACCTTAGTTTTCATCAGCGCAGGTGGATTTACTGAAATATACCATCGGCACTGTCTGCGCAGAATCACATCTGAGTCCCACCTTTGGAACACTTGAGCCTTAAAAATGAAAACAGATCAGTAATGAGAAGAAACAGAGAAAAGCAGATACCTGATGGTAATAGCCAACATCTCTCCGATACGCCATCTGAAAGCAAGAGACATCATTTAAAGCAGTGTGTGTGTGATTCAGGTTTGTGCTGCAGATACTTCATCCCAAATGGGCCATTTACTTGCAGCTTTCATGCATGCATATAATCCATCCATCAAACATTGTGTGACACATAAAAATCAAGTGAGGACTCGTTAATGAATCCAGTGAGTAAAATAAGCTAATGAAATTTTGAATGAAAATTTTTTTAATGTAATATCAACATGAATTACATTGTCGACACATGATGCATCACACATCCTTTCAACACACAGCACACTGTCTGAATATTGCCGATATGGTCACCAAAGCCTGCTCTAATCTCAGCTAATAGGTCTTTTTATTATCAATTAATCTGCTCACTTTTTCTCTCAATGATTTGATTAATGAGAGACTAACAGAAACCAATTGGCGTCCGTAATTTCCTTTGCGTTAAAAATCTTCACATCTTCATCCAGCCTACAATTTAAACCCAGAACTAAACCACTTACTATGAGATAAAAGCATCACATTAATAATTAGTCAGTTTGATATAATCAAAGCACACAATAATTTAAAAGAAACAATATACCTTAGCTCGGGGATTGAGGTTACCGATGGCATCAGCTTTAAAGTCATTCTTATTCTTCCTACACAGCACAGCAGTGATGATGATGATAATGAGCGTTACGACGCAGATTGGGGCCAAAACTGCAGCAATTATCCACAGATTATTAGGAGGGTTCTTGACCACGGCTGAAAAAAACAAAACAAAACAGTTAAACCATTATCACACCACCAAGTGGATCCCACAAGAACCAACATATTCAGGACGTCCACTAAAGTTGACCATCAATTTAGCAAAATCAAACTGGACTCATTGTGAAATCAAACAGCTATATGGTCAGAGCCCATCTCCTCATACAGGCAGGCTGGGCTTAAGCGGGTTTCAATCAAGTTTTCGATCACAGTCAAAACATCATTGGCTCAGAGCATCACATCCCCCCCCCCCACCCCTCACCCCCCTCATTTTGGGAACCACAGCTTTAAAAGATTACTGATGATAAATGATATGTCCACTCACTGGTTTGTACATAGTCTGCTTCCACTGCTGAAACCTGCACAAGCATTCACCTCACCCATGCTAAGTGAGAACGGCAACAGCTCAGGCTGATATACAGTTCACCTGATTCAGCTTAAATGGGCACCAATCTATAGCTGAATGATGCATGCGCTCTCTTGTATTACAACTACAGTATCTTTATTTTCTTTCGCCACAATTCTTAGAAATTGGGCACCGCGGCCCCAAAAAATTGACCTTTTAGAAAGATTAGCGAGAAAAGAGCCTTTTTACTTTTTCTTCTCTGGCCCTCACAGTCAATTTTTATGTCCAACCTCGTGCGTCACGTCTGTCTTGCATGTCTATCTGTTTACTTTGCAAAAATTGTCAAACACCACAAGGAGCTGTTCTTCACCTCCGATGCACCCAGCTCTTTGTGGTGGACAGAGCCACTCTTGCAGGAGGGTGGCCAAATTGGCTCCCTGCTACTGAGGTCCAAAGAACAACAACGGGCTGTGCTTACGTTCCGCTTGCAGCTGGACGAAGTAGCCCAGGGTGAGTGCCATGGTCTGAGAGTCCACTGTGTTCAGGACCTTGGCGGCCGATGTGCCCGATAAAGCAATGCCATTGTGTTGGACATAGTAGGTCATCTCTGCTGGATTTTTCATTCCAGACACCCTGCGGATGCTCACCATCTGATCAGAGATTTAAAGAGATGTCTTTTTGAGTGCTGTGCAAGTTGCTGAAAAATATTTCTTGAATACAATTACGAGTTGCTCCTTTTGAAACTGGAGTTAGTTTAATAGTTGAAGGAAACAAAGATTAAATAGTTTGTGAAAGTAACCCTTGCTTACTTGTAATTGTTATATATGTATATTTTATATTTCTGAAGAAGCAGCAACAAGTCAACATCATGTCAACATCATGGGCCCAACATTTCAAGATTATTGATGGTTATGTTGCAACCTCCATTGTTGCTGCCAGGCCAACACAACAGGTTATCTACCTAGCAGTTACAAAACATTATCTTTATGTTGTGGAAACATGTTTCTGATTTTATACATGTTTATTTGTAATGGAAGATTCACAAGACATCTCACGCATACAGTATGTACATGGGTCGCGTAAAGATTCAAACATTTTTAATGTTGCTGACAGACCTAGTTCAGGATTAATGAGACGATCCTCCAGGAAAAAGCAGTTTATCAAAATAATAACAGGTAAATTATCAGTGTGGGAGCAGCTGAAACAAACGGCAGCTATATACGGAAAAGGGAACAAACAGTAAATGGATTTCACTTACATAAATAATGTGATACTTTGTTGCAATTCAACAGTGTACAACATTTTAAACACTATATTCAGTATTAGGTTATTCTAAATGGATGGTCCCCTCTTGACAAATGGCTTACAATTCATAAAAAAAAAAAAAAACTGAAGTAAAGGTTTAGAGTCTCCCGAGAGAGAAACAAAAACAGAAAGTGAGTCTTGTTTTTTTGTATAGTTGTTTTACAAATGATTTAACCTCTGGCTTGTTTTGATGAGCAATTAGCAAATGATGAGCTGAGACACTCCCGAATTATCAGAGTCTGGCCACAAGTAATCATGGTGGTGTGTGCAGAAAGCCATATCAAAGTGTACAACTAATGAAATATTCATACAATTTGACTTTTGAGTATCATGCCAGGAGTGCCATGCAGCAAGACAAAACATCAGAATAACATTCCTAATCATCAGGCGTTCCCTGTTGGCTACCGTGCCAGTTTCTTACCTGGACAGTGTGGCTGCCTACAGTGGTGGCACGTCTGAAACGTGTGCCCTGCTGGCCTGCCAACACAAACAACTCTGCCAGCCGCTGCTCCATTAAACTGGCAAAGCTTTGGTATTGTCCCTCCAGGCTGGCGTTATCCACATCTTGGATCACTGCAAAAGTAGTCCGAAGAAAGACGATGGCCAGATGGTTGCAAAGGGGGAAAATAAATTGTTGGCACGGGCAGAAAGGAGCACAGAAAAGACATGACGGAGGCACAGTAAGAAAATGTGTATGCATACATCTTCTCTGTTTTCATACTCTGGTATAGCTTATTTACAGCCGATCCAACTGTGCTGCCTTCGCTATGACTATATTCAGATGCAGAACCTCTCAGTTACTATGTGTGAATCCTGACATTAATTTACATTCACAGCATTGTTCCAGAGCTGAAAAAGAAAGACAGCATACAGATCGAGAGTCTTTCTGTCCCTGAGTGGTAAAAACCACCGCTGCTCCATTTTATCAACAACCAAAAATCAATATTTCTGGTTGTATATCTTGTTCAGAGTGAATAAATCCCATTATGTTGGGGTTGACCTTGAACTGACTCAGCCTCTCATTGCTGTAAGTGCAGGGTTAAGAGCTAAAGAGTCTGATGTGAGGGGTCCATCCATTATACAACATAACAGTGTGGATGCCCTTGAACACTGTTCCTGCTCAGCATATGTACTCATTCATAAACTCCACGGACACAATCCTATCTGGTGCTCCTATGCACCCAATTGTCCTGTGAAAGGAGGCAGCTTAGAGATTATAAACACAGGCAGACAATTTCCATCTTAGAGTTGCTATAAATAGTGCCTTAACTTTGTAGCTATATTTTATTCAGATTTATATCTCCTGTGTATGTCTGAAGAAATATGAATCAATAATATTGTGCTATTATATCTCTGCATTACAACTGATTGATTATATTTAATTGGACCCACATAAGTTGAAGAAAATCTTAAGTTTTAATTACAGGCAATGAAAAGCAGAATACATTCCTACCTGTGACAACCCAGAAGTCTCTAGTCGCAACCGAGGTGTTCAGATTGTGATATTCCAGTGCTGCAAACATAAAGAAGTGAATTGAAAGTTAAATCAAGAACAATGTCTCTGTCACACTGCAGTGCATTCCACTTCACGGCTGTTTTGCAAATCTGAACTTTATCATTCCAGCTGCGTTTTTGCTATTCAAAATGCTGCATTCGAAAGCCCTGTTTATATATATATATATAGTAATCTGGACCATATATTCATACATATATTTCTATATCCCTATCTGCAACCTTTCATGAAGCAATGTCAGAGTTTGCAGTTTGGTGCATTTTGTGAGGTTAAAATCTGAGTTCAAAGCTTCATTATGATTGTTTGTCAGATGAACAAAAGCAGAAACGAGTGGGACCTTAAGCTCTAAGCCAGTTGTAGTCGTCTCTGTCTTCTCTTACATCTATTTCCTGCCTGATTGACCTGTGCTGGAGGCTGATGCATTGTTTTGGGGTAGAATATTCTGCATCAGTGGCCTGTAAAAGCCAAATCACAAAACTGTACACCCAGGTTTGACAGGGGAGAGGGGTGGGAGGGAGACTGTAAGGGTTTTAGCTGAGGTAATGATAGGGATGGAGGGCAGTCAGCAAAATCAGTTCAACACTTTCCATAAACCTGAAATTTGCATGTAAACATTATGTGTAAGATCCGTAAGTCATTCCAGTAATTTGAAAAACTTCATACTGTGTAAGAACAAGGTCATCATACAGCCATTCGTTGTACTTTGTACCTGTACATAGATTTTCTTGGCTTTGTTTAAAGATACTCTTTTTCAAATAGGTTCACTCACATTGCACCTGAGAGAGGTTCCTTTAGACCAGAGAGGGAGTAAAAAAAAAGCTGAACACAGCAGTCAGGTCTACAACAGTGCCATAGTACTGATGGTGCTGGCACTTCTTAGTGGTGTGAGATCCCGGCCCCTTCTGCCTGAGCAGAGCCCAGCGTGGTGGGAGAATCCCCCACTGTTAATTATTTACTGCAGTAATTGGCTTTGAAGTGATGAGGCAGCCACTGCAACCATATGCTCACACCTCCCGTGAATGGTGTCATATCAAAACAGTGAGGTCACAAAAACCAACAGCAAAATCACCATACTCGCTCTAATTCTCCCTTTCACCCTCCTGTCTCAGTGGGTTTTCTCCTATGTCAGTTTCCACCGCCTCAGATTTACCTCTTTGTATCAGGTTTACCTTCCTCTGCCGCTGCTCAGCCACCGAAGCATCCTGCTTGTGGCTAAGTTGATTTTCTACCTTAATTTCATCACAACACAATGATGTTTCTTTTAATCCTTACTCGGGATGCTATTCATCTTAATTCACACAGTTGTGTAAACTACAACCACTACTTACTGTCAGTGGCAATAGATCATAAATCACAATAAATCTGGTGCAGAACAGATTTGAGGAACCCAAACCCAAAAATATTGTTTCAGCTTGGCTGAGAAATGTAACCTTTTTTTCTCTGAAGTATTTAATTTCATATGAGCATCTTACATGTATGAATGCATACCATAATACATTGCAGGCAGATTGAAGAATATAAATATTATGTAGCCATATTTTATGGGCTGCACAGTGGTGTCGTGGTTAGTACTTTCGCTGAGTCTGGGATTTTCTCTGGGTATTCCAGTGTCCTCCCAGAGCCCAGTGACCTATGCAGAGTTTATCCTCCCTTCAATCCTGCTCAGCTAGGATCTCCCCCTGCCACCTGCAATCCTAAATTAAATAAAGTTCTGCAGTAAGTAGCAGTAGTGAATAGTAGTTCTGTAATAAAGATGGGTAGATGTTATTTATCAGGTGTCTAGCTCCACTTGGTCATCAGATACAACATCTGGTTTAGACTCACTACATGTGGAAATGCCACGACAGAGAATGAGTAATGGAAGACAAATCTCTGAAGTTCTTAGTTTTATGAAACAGGGAGCAAGAGAGCCATGAAAGTTCCTGTAAGTATCTGACTAGGAGCTTAAATCTTAAAAAAAAAAAAAAAAAAAGAAGAAGAAGAAAAAATTAGTTTCCAGCATTAACGTGAGGTATATGTTAATCGGGGATTCTGTTGACTGCTCTGAGTTGCAGGCAACTTTGTAAATAAGAAGTGGTCAGCTCTCCTCTTGGAAAATGCAAACAATAACAGTTTGGACAAACAGAGTCACATTAATGTAGATACTGTGAAAGGTATTTAATGAAGTTAAGTTCCCTTCTGTCCTGAGTCTTTATGCTCATGCAAAATGAAACATGATTTATATAGATTAAAAATTAATGACGTGATTCATTGAAATGAGTCTAGAACAACCTTGTTTTAGAAACAAGAAACATGTTCAGCAGCTCCAGCTGGCAGTGGTAGTATACATAATAATCATCATTATTTAAAAAAAATTTAATTTGCAAATCAGACAAGGGGATTGCAAAACCGCTGTCTTGTATTCCATTTGTAGGGATTTCCAGAGTGATGTCCAGAGTAAATGATGGAGTTAAAAATACATGTAAACTATTTACTTCTAAAGACTTCTGAATTAACATAATAGTTTTGCAGTATTTTTTGAGCATCGGTGATCCAAATCCTCTTGACTGTGAGCCAACCAAGTACATTCTGGAAAGTTAGGTAAGACCGTTATCCCATTTCCACATTGGCCTTAGCAAAGTACAACGATAAAAGTCAAAATAAAATGCTTTCAAGGTTGGGCTCAGTTCGGTGGTATTACAGGGAAGTCCCTGGCTTAAGTTGTGGCTCAAGTATCAACTCTGCTTTGATTCTGAGCATGACTTTGCATTGGCAAAGATAACCTCTGTGAAACTGGCCACTGTGTCGAGAAATTCCAGCACTGCACCAAACAATTAGAATTGGATCACGGGGTCTTTTTCTGGTAGAGCACAAAGCCAGCCTGAGGTGCAGTTTACACTCATGGGCCACTTGAAATCCACAGTAAGTCCTGTGGCTGCTTCTGCATTTTAAATCTTCTTTACCTCATCTCAGCACCGCTACACAGATTTTTCTTCAGACCTCTTCAGGCTTCATACGTTTGTTTACAGACAAGTACATTATGCAAAGCACAGAGGCCCATTTTGCACACATAATTTGGAAACACTTTGTCTATGCGGGAGACGTTGTGCGAGTGTTGAGAGGTCTCACAGCAGCAGCACAGGATGCGTTCAGGCCCAGCACTGAAGCTGACTTACCTGTATTTTGTCAGCACTCAGCTGAAAACAAAATCAGCTTGGTTATCCTTGTCCAACTGAAGAAACAAAACTTGAAGTTTGAAATGTGTTTACCTGTAACATTTTAAATCGACACTATAATGGCTTTAAATAGACAACGGAATATAAACTATTTTGGATGAATCTGTACGTACATGAAGCTGAAAAGCCTTTACTTTCCTTATATTGTTATATAAAACAAATGGCCATAACAAAGTGCTGTGGTATGACACAAATATGTTAGCAACAGATGCTTTAAGTCCTAAAAGTAAAGTGGTTGCCTTCATGGATTGGATTTGTTTCTCCTGCACAGCAGATAATGCTGAGTCAGATTAAAATCTTTGCCCATTGTTGCACAATCCAGTTCTGATGTTCACCTGTTCATTTGGTGGTACATTCACTAATAGACGGGGATCAGAATGAGAATTCTGGCCCAGCCTGAAGCCTTGCTGCCCCGATCCATCAAACTGAGATGCTTGTGTATTCACTTTCAGCAGCAATTTGAGCGACCATAGCTCATCTGTTGGCTCAAACCACATGGGCCGGCTTTAATGCCCTACATTTGTCAGTGAGCTTGGCAGCCCATGACCCTGTCTCAGGGTTACTGCTTTTCTTTCATTGTAACCACAGATAGATACTGACCACTGCAAAACCTGAAGACCTTACTAGAATGGCAGTTTTGAAGAGTTTAGCCAAAATCAACTTTGTGTACAAAGTGCTCACTTGCTGCCAGATATATACCACCAACCAACAGGTACTGTGCTAAAGAGATGATGTAGTCAATTTACCCAATGAGGTCAAGCACAACAATGATTTCAGATTATTAATATACATCTCATTACAGTGTGAGTGCTGACTCATGGGACAGAAACAGACTGCACACTGGAAATCCACTGGGACTTCTGTTTAGGCTCCTGCTGATTCCCTGTCACTCTTTATTTGTTTATTAGGCTTCTCTTTTTTTTTTTTTTTTTTGCATAAAGCTAGCACAGATAGAGAGTGAGTTCACCCTCAAAGGAGACTGGGATGAAAGACACGAGCTGAGTTGTGACTTTTCATCAACTATCTTTAAGTGACTCAAACTTTAAAAAAGAGCAGTGATCGTAGGAGCACTATTAAAAAAAAAAGTCACAGCCAATTAGTAAAATACTGTCGGTCAGAGACATGGGTGGAATATCTGAGTTACATCAGTGCATAGATAACTTTCTACATGAACGACTCAGATAACTTTCATCACATCGAATTAAGTCCTAATTTCTACTCGGCAACCACTACAGGAAATTGTGAATATTAATTCCACTTGTAAAGATGTTGAGACAATGGGTAAGATGTAAAGAAAAAGAGGAAGCAATAGTTCATTTTATTCACAATAGATAAGATAGTTAATATGTCACTATTTTGAAAGATATGGCAAAACACCATACTATCTAAAAAAAATACAAGTGCATCTGTAGAATTTACAATAGCATTTAACTATATATATTTTTGTTATTTTTAGACTCATAAACTGAAAAGTTTCAATAATAAAAAAAAATAGTTATGGATAAAAAAGACAGCTACCATCTCCAAACAACTGTCCAGGGGCAACAACATTAGTTGGCATTATTAAACAGTTCAGTAATGTGACTGGGTCACAGAAGAGCTCATTGGAGTGGCAGAATTTCTGAGAAGTGAAGATGAAAAGTTTTCCCATCTAGGAAAATTTGCTTTGACAACAGGGGAACAATTTCAGGAAACGATTTCTCTATATAACATTTTAAGACTGGCATGATTGTACTGACATAGTACATAATATCATGTGCGAAGAATCGGGAGGAAGCTGGAGGTGACTATTGGATTGCCATAAACTTCTGGCAGCACTGCGCTGACAACATTTACGATTCTTCATTAGAAACACTGCATGGACTCAATAACACTTTTCGAAATCATTGTTTGTGAACACTGTTCACCGTGCCATCCACAAATGCAAGTTGTAGCAAAACTAACACAGTATGTCATACATCAACACAATCAACAAAAAAACACTGGTGTTAGTCCTTGACCAAAGGTAATTTTATATGGACTGAGATCAAATGTGGAACTGTACTTGTGGTCGAATGAAAGAAGACTAAAATGCAGAGGGAAGGCAGAGCTTGTTATCAGCAGAATGTTCAAAAGCATCTCTGTTGGTATGAGGTTGCCTGTGGCAACAGACACACCTGGACAGAAATGACGAGTGCTAATCAGTATATACTGGTGTTTGAGCAGCATCTGCTCCAACATTTGTTTCAGGAAAGATCTTGCATATTTCAGCATGGCAATGGTACCACATGCTGCATCCATCACAACAAACAGCTTCCACAGTGGAAGATCCAGGTACTGAACTGCCCTGCCTGCATTTAGTGCACCATCAAACATTTGGCACATCATAAAACCAAATCCGCAGAGGGCTGAGGGCTGACGAGCAGCTCCAATAGAACATCAGAGAAGAATGAAAGAATATTCATCTCATTTTGAAATTTCTCCAAAATAATTGAGCATTTTTAATCAAAAGACATGTATTTTTCTTTTAACATCTGCTCTGTTATTTATATTCTATATGAGATTTGCATATCCCTTCACCTTTCTTTAATTTATTTCACAAATTGTCCCAATGGTGTATTAACCAGTCTACTGCACTGGTAGAAAAAAAGAAAGATAGATGGAACCAGGTTGTGACAACGTTTAGTAATTAGTGTTGCGTTTGTATTTTAGAGAAAGACCAAAAAACCCCTCTGTAATAACTGCAATAGTCACTTACGCTCAGCAATGACAAGTGGGGGGTAGAAGAGGAAGTAGCCCACCAGCTCAGCTGACAGCTGACCAAGGAGGTTTGAGGCAGCGGTGCCATTAAGGTAGGTAGTACCATTCCTCACAGTGTAGACCAGCGACACAGCAGGAGAAGCTGCTGTCTGGGAGACACTCAGCATCTAGGAGGAAAAATGTCAGGAAAATATCAGGTCAGATGAGGCTGCAGTAAACCACAAATTAGAATATAACAAATTTGTGAGTAAATAAGTCAAAATTGCCCAAGGACAATTAAACTATTCAATTAATCATTAAGAAGCAACAGACAAATTACCATCCAACATTTCTTCCATACTTGCAAGCCATCAGATTAGCTTAAATAATGGGCGCACTTTAATGGAGTAGCTTGTTAAAACTAATACAAACATTGCCGCTCTCACATAATTAGTCTGCATCTGAGAAGTACCTCTTAAAAAACAAGGCACAGCACGACACACAGAGGGACAATTTTGCTCAAATTGCAGTTTGCATCTGTTTGAGGCTGCCAAAGTCCATAAACTGCTTGGTGGTATTGATGTGTAAAAGAGGACACAACTGTCATCATTGCAATGTATGATAAAGAATATTGCGCAAACATTTATTCATTTGTAACAACTATTTTGTTTCTGTGAGACCAAATCTTAACCTGTTTAGTTTCAATCGATATTTTAATAGTTCAAGATGAGCTTTTGTGCTAAAATGGACAGTATACTGTAGTTATTGTGAGACTCCCATTAATGTTTAAAAAAAAAAATGCTTCTCAATCATTCCATCACTGTACCTGGACAGAGAGTCTGCTGTTAATGTTGAGCACTTTGGCCTGCGCTTCAGAAAACACCTTCTCGAGCCTCTGCTCCATCATTTGAGAGAAGCGGCAGGACCGAGGATCATCCCCTGTTCCCACAAACTGCAGCACTGCAATAAAAAGGCCAACAAGCCACACACTGACAGATCACCCTCATGATGTGTCAATGTTGTGCATTTTGAAGAGAGGCCTGGCAAAGAGACACATCATACAAAAAGAGGAAGCAGAAATAAAAGCTTACATACAAATAAGACAACATGAAAATGCGAAAGTGCATCGGAATAGCAATCACTGTTTTGTTGGACAGTTTGTTAATAGTGTTTTCATTTTTGCCCAGGAAGATAAACTGTTGAGGCTGTGGTGATTTGTTTCAGATTGTTTTGTGGCTGCAGCTCACTGTAGGAAAAAAGCCTTTTGGACCAAGTTCTGAGCTAATTTTAAGGGCTGTGAAATGTGAGATGACACATATGTTGCCTTGTCAAAAAAATAAATAAAAGCAACTGCCGTTGTCTTCGTAGCTTTTGGGAAAGCCGTAAGCGCAGAACTAAAAGATCAGAGTGGTGGTCCTGAAAGAGTTTGTGAGATGAAACATAGTACACTGGGAAAGGCTTTGTTCAGAAGCTGCATTCAAGTAAATGATATCTTCATAATCCAGCACCATCAGAGAAGTTATTTGTTTCCTCAAGTCAATCCTTAAACAGGCCTTTTTTTTTCTATTCCAGCTTTAAGCTTTCTCAACATAAAACACACATGAGGAACATAAGACAAAGATTATCATCATCCAGAATATGCCAACATACTTGCGGTTGCCGCTTTTTAATTTTTTTTCTTAAAATTTCGGATCAAAATGCTATTACGTCTTTTTGACAGTTATTGTCATGTAATGACAACTTTGAAAATGTCTGTAATATTTTAGATAAGGAATATCAAACATACACTCACCCAGCTCTTTATAAAATGCATAAATTCAAAATAAAATATTCATTATATTAAAAAAAGTCATTAGTGAGATTGAAGAGAGGCACTGTGGCTCAGGGGTGTATGGTTTTTGAACATTTAACTGTATTTTGCACTGAAAGACATTAAATCATCATCAATAAATCATCAATATCGACTGACCTGTTTTCAGCTGGAAGCCGGTGGCTGGGCTGGTTCTCCATAATGCAATTGGAGAAGGCAGGGCTGTTACCATGGGGAGGTACTGCCGTAGGTCTGCAATCAGCTTATCGCGGCCATAGGACGCCAAGCCTTCCATCAGTACAGACGGCGAGTAAACCATGTCCCCTCCGGTCACATGATAAGCCACCGTCATGTTGGGGGAACCAAAGACAGTCTCCACCTGTCAGAATCGAGCAAAGAAGAAAACAAATTGCCAAACCGGTCAGTTTGCAAATGGTTCGGAGAGTGATTGAACCAAAGTAAACAAAACTGAGACACTGGGTTGAAAAATAATCTTTAACTTCCCTTTTTGTTCAGGTAAAATATTTAGTCTGTTTCAACTAGTACTGAATCAGACGTGTGCTCTGATCATACCAAACAGTGAATTCATAACATCACACCAACTTGACTAAAGTTTAATCTTTTAAACATTTTAATCAGAGCAAACAAACCAGATCAAAAGTTAAATGTATTCATAACAATGCATAAATTCTTGTACAGCCATTCTAATTAAAACACTGAAAAAATACTTATCAAGTCATGGCAGTAACAGCAAATGTTTTCTGCGACTATTACAAAATAAACCATACTGAAATTCAACAAATAGCCAACTGTATGCTGTGACTCTACTTTTTCACCTTGCAAGAACTGAGAAGTTATTCATTTTCCTGAAGAAAAAAAGATGCAGATCTAATATTCCCATTTGGCCGATATGCTTTATTACCCACAATAACAATCCAAGTACTGGTGTGACTTGTTTTAATAATCACCATTTGACACATAACCCCATATGTCTGATGTCAAGCAGAATTATGAATTGTGCAACTCAAAGAAAAACAACTTTCTAAAATAAAAGGGAAAACACAGCTCTCTTATCCTTCTTTGGCCATGACGTGCCGGTGCTGATACTTATCCTTTCGCCCTCTCTACCAGAGAAGAAGTCAGTGAGACAACTTTCACACACATGCATCAGTTATCTACACTGGGAAACAAGTCACCATAAGAAAGGAAAGCAATATTGAGAATCAAGACACTATTGTCAAGTGTAAAACTACTACCCTCTAGGTACATTGATCATGACATACACAAATAGTACAAGAATTTGTGATTTCTTTATTTCAGATGAGCAAATATTTCATTAGTTTTACTCTAAAAAAATTTAATTATCTTATTGTTACTTTTCCCTTTTTGGGATAAACTGATCTGAAGTGGATTTTTTTAAATTCTGTTTTGGAGAAATATCAGACCGACCCACCTAATCAGCACTCATTAAGTGATGCTTTATATTGACAATGGATGCCTACAGCTGTTGAAGTCTTTTCATGGCCAATTCCTTTGTAGCTCTGATATAAACCAAAATGTCCTGGCCTTAAGGGCTTCTCGTGTGGCTTTCACTATCCATGCATGACATAACATCATGCTTTACTTGGACAAAACCATTTGATGTGTTTTGTCCGGTCTGCTGTTGAAGTAGCTCTCACCACAGTGAGAGGGAGATGGCTTTTACCTTCTCTGAGATGAATCCCCTCCCATCCACCCCTGGGAGATCGCACCCTGCTGTGACCATTCTGGGCTCAAATCTGGTCACAAGCCTGATTTAAAATGGTCTTTTCCAGCGAGCTGTTTTAGCAGAAGGTTTTTTTTTGTACGACATATTACAGTAGGAAAAGTGCAGCTATAATAAAGTTAATGATGTTGAGTGGTTTGATTCATTCTCAGGTGCCTTTTATTGAGCATACTGACTCACTGCCACACTGGCATGACTTACTGCGACGCCTGAATGAAACAGAGCCTTGGCTAATGCTAATAGTCATACCTGCAATTTTCCAACTATAAAAATTCTAAGTATCCGCCGTGAAATGGTCCAAGTGGGAAGCCAGTATATTTTCAGACTGTATTCAAACTATAAAAAAAAGAAAGAAAAAGACTGCATTGTAAATGCTTAAAAACTGGCTAAAATGTTCAGTTGATGGAAAAAAAACAATCTGAAAAAGCATATTTGGTTTGTCGCACCATCAACCAAAAGTATAAGTCATAGCAGCCACTTTACCAGTCAGGTTGAATGACAAGATATTGAATCGTATTGGACTGATGCTGCGCTTTAGATTGTGATCCAGCAAGCCGCTAATGATAGCGTGAGGAAAAGGAGCGAGCGTGATCATAGAATACTGATATGCTGAGAGAGAGAACCTGAGGGGACAGAAGAGCTGCTGGGAAGAATGCGAAGAGAGTAACGATGTACGAGATGTGGGATAGACTGTTAAATAGGTGAGTTTGGGACAAAGACGCTTATGTTTCTGTTTTAATTTCTTTTTTTTTTAACCCAGGAGTACAGGCATAACAATGCTCACAGAAACAAATGTACAATCTGTGACTGTGTGTCGCGAAACCATAAAATGTACAATAAGATTTTTGGTGAACTTTAAATGAGGAAAGTGGTCAGACAAGGTTAGGTTTTGCTGTGTAGTGAAACCATTCAGACCTGTTATCCAAACCCATCTGAAAGACCATGCTGACAAGGAGATGCACTGGCCCCAAAACAAAGAACCAAGTCTCTGTAGCAAAGAGTCACCACTTTTCCTCCTCACAATTCAGCCTTGTTAAGTCTGTGAAAAGGACCCTTTATTATCATTTCTCAGGCGTGTGAAGGTGTTATTAAGAGATTGCATTTCAAATACACTTGATCCATCTCAAAGAGTGTGACAGGCTGAAACTGATTAACCCACCAGATCACATCTTTGACATTCAAAAAGTTTCAAGTTGTGGTCAAGAATTAACAACACGACACTAGAAAAAACAGCATACAAGCTCTTTTTACGTACTTTTAGTCTTGTGGTTCAGTTGAGCTTGTCTCATCATCTTTTTAGGATCAGCTCGACACATCGCTCCCCTCCCAACAATTATAACCTATAATTAAACACAGAGGCAATTTCCCCAGCCAACAGCTTGCTACTCATTGGATCCGAAGGCCGTGCTACTAAAAGAAACCCAAGCAATGTTGAAATGGGTGACAGGAGTGCACTGAAGCAAGACACCTTCAGAGAGAGGGGGAGAGAGAGAGAGAGAGAGAGAGAGAGAGAGAGAGAGAGAGAGAGAGAGAGAGAGAGAGAGAGAGAGAGAGAGAGAGAGAGAGAGAGAGAGAGAGAGAGAGAGAGAGAGAGAGAGAGAGAGAGAGAGAGAGTGCACATGTGAGAGCAATGACCTTCACATGAGCCGGATGGATACAGTGACCTCACTCTCAATTATTTGATACTTCCACATTGAGAAATAAAATACACCTCCCATTTCAGTGGAATGCGCATACACAAGTAAATACACACACATTCAGAAACACGGACACATAATTGTACCGAACGCTCATTCAAAGAGGCAAAACACTATGAGGAATTCCCCTGCAGACTATGAGGAATTAATCACTTGGCTTCTTTATTCTTTATTTTTATTCGTAAAACTGTTTTTATTAGCAGATTTTGTGATTAAAGGTTTTTCTCCAAGTAAAATGAGATTTACTTGCCAGCAGTGTTGGCATACTGAGACTTCATCTCTCTCATTTTACACTCGAGCACTCCCATATACATATATCTGCTTCATGCTGGCTGCATTTGAACATAGCTTATCATAACTAAGAGGTGCTCCGGATAGAAAGTCACACTGAGTGAAGGTATTAGAGATCGAGAGAGAGAGAGAGAGAGAGAGAGAGAGAGAGGGAGGGAGGGAGGGAGGGAGGGAGCGAAGGGATGTTTTTGGCACAGTGGGAGCCAAAGCTGGTTCCACAAATGACTAATCCACACACACAAAGATCAGTGTGTGTGTGTGTGTGTGTGTGTGTGTGTGTGCGTGTGTGTGCGTGTGTGTGTGCGTGCGTGCGTGCGTGCGTGCGTGCGTGCGTGCGTGCGTGCGTGCGTGCCTGTATTATTGGGAGGGTAAATTATGAGATTGGTTTGGTTTTTGTTCAGCCAAATCTGGTGCGTTCATTCTTGAAATTGCTTTTTGGTGAAAGGTGAATGTTTCTTGTGGGCTGTCTCTCATAAATGCCAGTAGCACTGCTCCAGTGTTAATCTACATCTTCTCTTAATGTTGGTACAGTTATTAAAATATGTGATATCACCCTCTGCCTTCTGGGACTCATTCAGTCAACCTAATTTCTATATTAGTCCTCGTCTCTCCTCACATTGCCTGAATGAGGGTCATTGGTATATAAGTTTTAAAACATGCTAATAAACCTCCAATTTACGGGGTGGGCGCACAATAAGGAGCCATCCACTAGTGTTAAGAGATAGTTTAGCCTGACCAGGACAGGGTAACTTTCAAACAAAGCAGAGCAGGAAATGGTACTGTAAAGAGTTAAGCCTGGGTGCACTTTGCCATACTGTACCCTCAATAATACAATAACAGTGAATATATTTTTCTTTGGTTTTTTTTATCGCCTACTGTTTCCCGTTTCTGTTTAACATTTCTTTTATGTCTTAGCTGTATTTCAATATGTGTTCTAGCTTATTGTTTGGGGCCTTGTTGAAGTAAAATTTCTGTCACTGCTTGGGGCAGACAAAGTTTATCCATTCTTTCTATTTTGTTTGATTGTCGTCGGACCCCTTGCCCTGCGTCCTGGACTTCGAAAGCAGTAACATGCAGCAGGATGATAATCTCACTGTCGTGCATTTATTAAAAAGTACCCATTTTTAAAGCTTGATGCATTTTAGTTTTATTTAGTTCAGGAGTGTTTGAAAATACTGACAGAGCTTTATGTATTAAATACTGTTGGCACCATTTCACTGGTGAATTTGTACTAAAGTTTAAATGAAGTGCCTTTTACACTTACATTGGTTACATTTCATTTCCTTTCAAAAATAGAAGGAAAAAAATTATCCCAGGAAAAGGCATCAACCTGACAACTGGAGCACAAACTGAACAATGAGTCTCTGCCATGAAGCTTCAGAGATTATCTCTGATGTTGAAGTTCCACAGTAGCATTTTAACATTTTGATGAGCTGGTGTTCTGAGCTAGTTTACATTCAATTAAAAGGTACACAACACATAAGGTCCAATTACCTTTACTTCACTCATTGTACAGCTTTTGCTTTTACACACTGACCTAAATTCTCAGTGTCATACCATTGGTTGTTTGCATCTGTCTTTTCAAAACATCGACAAAAATAAAAAAAAATTCTGAATTCAAGCACAATAATGTGGATCCGAACTCCTCTGGGATGACAGGAGTTGTTTTTATCTTGTCACCACTGTTCAGTCCCTGCTTGCCTCAATGCCGTTTGACAAGAAACTGTAACAGTCTCTGTATGTGAACCAGATATACTACAGTAAATCTGCCCTAAGGATATGACTGTCACCAACTATGTTGCAATAAAGTACACTGAGTGACATTTCTTGATCACAGGACTCATCCCATGAACTTTAAATTTCCAAATCCACATCATTTATGTTCTGTATTCCCTGTGTCCCCTATTTGACAGACAAAAAAATGTGAGAAAACATGCAAACCAGCACCAAATTTCATTTTTCATGAATGTGGAATGAACTGTAGGTGGAATTTGATTCAGAATTCAGCTTTAGACTGCCTTGCAATCAAAGCACAAATTTTGTCCAACCTTCCACAGGTATTTTTTGTTATCAAACATTAAACAAATGTAAAAATATGCTAATTTAAGACTCTTACCTGAATTAAGACCACGCAAACATGCTAAAATGTGTTTCTTATATAATTCGCCAAAATCAGACTGGTTTTAGACTGGTTCGAGATGTTTATACGCCTTTTGCAGGAAACATGTTCAAAATGGAACTGGCATGTTTGTGAAAACATTTCACAAATTCCAGTTTGTTGCAGCACCAGTGAGATAAGCACTAAACCACACTAATGGTAACTTGAGGAGTTTTTTTCTCCCCACAGGAGTGCTATAAATCAATGTTTGTAAGAGCAAGTCCCTGTTCTTCTACTGTCACTTGCACACATTCAAGGGTGCAAATGCATGTGTTGGAGCATGTGTGTTATGTGGGACTCAGTCCTGTTAAGCGGCGTATATATCCATTTAACAAGTCAATAAAAGCCCAAAGCAGACTGACCTGTGCTTGAGCAGAGGAATCATTCAGAGCCTTCCTGAGGCCTTGACTTAGGCCCCTTCTCAGGTTCTGCCTTTGAATGCTATCCAGCCTGTTTCTCCTCACATAGATGGAGACAACTGAGAAATGGACAAAGAGAGAAAGAAGTAGATTAAACATGTCAGGGAATTGCAACAACACTTGCCCCTGTGATTGTCTTTGTGACAATCGCAGTGTATCTTACCTGTTTTCACCCACAGTTTCTCTGTGATGTTGCACTGTTGAGGCGGAGACTCTGTGGTAGTTGTGAATGGGGAGATAAAGACGGTGGTGAGAACTCTGGGAGGGCTTGTTCTCGGGACGGGCGGCGGAAACGTCCTCCTGCTGGTGTGAGTCCTGATGGCTGTGTTGGTTGTGGTTCTCCTGGTCACCAGTGTGGGCGGCGGTGTGGTAGCAGCACCGGACTGTGGGGTCACTCTTAGGGAAGGCATGGAAGTGGTGGGGTTGTTACTTTTTGTGGTTGAAGCTACAGTGGAGGTGGTCAGCTTCACAGAGGCTGTAGTGGTGTCCTGTCGAGGGTTCAGAGGTGCTACCTGAGATGTCCTCTCTGTGGGTTCGGCAGAGAGGGTGATTCTGACAGATTGAGACGGGGCTAGACTGGACTCTTTTTCTTTGGGGAAAGTGGGCACAACTGCTCGGGATGTTCCTGCAGTGAACTCATCCATCTCTGCCTCTGTTGGAACAAATTTCCCCGTCACTTTTGGTGAGCTCTCAAAATATGACAACGAGGTCAAACTTGGTAATGAAAAAGTGGGTTTTACAGGGAGAGATGATGCAGAGCCTGGATGCATGGTTAGTTTTGTTAATGACTCTTCATCTGCTGGATTTCCTGAGAAGGATGGCATGGAAATGGTTGGCTCTATGTATGAGGGGGACAATGGAGCAGATGTCGATGGATGAAAGTCAGAGAAGGATGACCCCATGTGAGCTGGCGAGGTTGACCTTATTAGGACAGAGTCTGTTGTTTTGCCAATAGTATCTGTATCAAAAAAGCTGTGTGAGGGCCTGTCTGGAAGTGTGACTGCAGAAGATATTGCAGATTCAGTGAAGTGAATTTCTGCCAGATGAGGGCTATCCTTGGTCTTGTACACTGATGCAAACAAAGTCCCTTGTGAAGATGGGGCAGACTTGTTGGTTGACTGAAAGTGGGATATTACAGCATCTGAGGCCCATACTGATGTAGCAGCAGTATTTTCAGTCATGCCTTGCTCCACATTGGCAGCCGTAGCAGTTTTGAGATTACCGGAGGACAAATTTGGACTGTGTTTCTCGTAGTCTAAAGGTTGTGTAACACGTGCAAAAAATGGATATTGTGCATCATTTGGATACACTGGATATGGGTCACTGGCGGCAGACATGGAGTCAGTTGAATTCAATGAATGGGCATTTTGCTCTGGTGTATTTTGCGACTTTGGACTGTGAAAAGCTTGACCATCTGCTGGTAAATTAGATTTTACACTATGAAAGCTGGTAGATGTATTTTCTAATTTAAAGGCCTTGCTTGGGAAAGACATGAGCTCAGTGGCTTTCTCCTTGGTATATTCTGCCATTTGTTTTATACCATTGCTGAAACGAGCCCCCAATGTCTCCGAGCTGTTTTTCTCATCACTGGAGGAAGTCGTTATAGCCGAGGAAACAGCCGAGACGATGGTTGGTTGTCCGCTGAAATAAAAATTTGAATTATCCTGAGTCATGCTGTTGATTGGTACCCGAGAGTGAGAAAAGGAGTTTGTCCTCAGTGTTGGTGTGGTTTCTGACCACGAGGAAGAGGAACGCTGCTCATCACGCCCGGCGGATGTCACATTTCCTTCATGTGGGAGACTTCTGAGACGAGCAAAAGTAGCATCAGAAGTTATAGGAAAAAAAGAAATCTCAGCAGGTTTTTCACCAGATCTTTCAGAGACTTTATTCCGTGAAAAAGCAGCTTTAGTAGTTATGAATGATGGGAAGTGTGTCGTGAACTGCCCTGATTGAACGCCTTTCTTGTAAAACACATCGTCTCTGATCATAGTGTGCTCCTCAATTACTTTATATAAAGGAGAATTCTTTGCAACGTCTCCATAGAAAGCCTCAGTGGGCTTGTTTCTGTGTGAGTTGCGAACACTGAAAGCTGGCAGGGTTTTATTGTTCTCTGTCCTTGTTTGCACCTCAAAAGCTGTCTCTGATTTTATACGGCCAGAGGTTTCGGCTGAGGACACGGCAGTCTGCTCAGATTTTTTAACAGCAAAAACAGGTGTATGAAATTTGAGTGGAAAAACAAGCAAATTTCTTGTCTGAAGAGGTCTTTCTGTTGGGGTTATCTGAGGTGGAAAGTCCGCCCCTGGTTGGTCTGCTAATTTAAAATCGCTATTGGACAAATCCGCAGTGGTAAAATCTGTGTTACTGTGGTTTGGGTTGTCACTGAGATACAAGTTTGCAGGCTGAGTGAGACGTGAACTACTTTCATATGTAGTTTTTTGGGTCATATTCTTTAACTCTAATAGCTCTGAAAGCAAGTGTGTCTTGCTGTTAGTGGATAGTATCAGAGTTAAAGCTATCGGACCTCTGAGCTCCTGAGTGATGTCCTTTGATGAGACCGTTTGTGACACAACTTTCGGAACATTTTCATCTCTCGTTCCCGTGTCGTTGCTCAAACTGAGGACAGAACCAGAGGTGGACTCAGGCCTCAGCTCTTTGAGTGAAAGTGAGTTATTCAGGTGAGCATGACTGGAAGCAGATCTGAGCTCTGCTCCGGCTATTTCTTCCTGCTTGTAAATTATATTGATGGCAGGAACTCTGGGACTGCTGTGACCTGCTGCCATCGGTAAATCAGCAGGATGAGATGCATGCTCTGGGGAACCTGCGCCAGAGCGGATATGTGTTAGCTTGGTGATTGCAGAGAGAGACATGCTACCCGGTCGAAGTCCGGATGACATGGTAAAAAACGTACTGCCACGAGTGAATGTCATTGCTGGTGATGGAGTTGGCTTTCCAACATGTGAGATGAGTGGTGACATCATGGCATCACTTTTGTGAACAAAAGTGTGATCGTCTACTGCAGTCCTGCCATTCTTTTCTGAATGGATGTGTGGATCAATAGACAGCAGTACTGATGTGGGACTGTGTACATTTCTGTACTGGCTTTGGACAGGTTGACTTTTCTGATTAGTGGGAAATAAGGTGCTAATTTCTAAATTATTGGTAGATACGGAATTCATATCCATGTTCTGTGTTTCAGTAGGCCCAAATAAAATATCTAAAAGAGATTGACTATTTTGAATAGTAGAATACAATGTATGTTTACTCATTTCTGCTGGTGATGTCATTACATTTGTGTTTGCCCTCCCTACATATATTGTACTATCTTCATGCATTTTACCCACTGATGAGTAAGTGGAGTGTTTAGCCACTTCATTGCTCTTTTCAGTGCTGGTTTCACTTGGAAAATGTGACGGCTTGTGTGTTTTGCTTACAAGAGTATGCGCGATAGCTTGAAGGTCACCCAGTGAATGGCTGGTGGATTGTGTGGTGGTTGTATCAGGCCAACCTGCTGATAAAAATGTTGCTGTTTCCACCTGGAGAGCAGAACTGGACATGGTCCTTTGACCTTGAGATGGTGCAGCTTTGTTTGTCCGCTCAGAGGAATAAGATGGAAAAAACAGAGGCACAATGGATGATGAAACCAAAGACTTGGATGGAACTGAAGAAGACATTGATGCTGTCGATACAGGAGATAATGGAAAGGATGAGACATTCTTGTTTCCATTCATTAAAGAGACATGCGGTGGAATGGAGGCTGTTGAATGAGGAGCCTGAGGTTGCGTGGTGGGTTCATGAAACGTGTTGAAAATCAGACCTGAGCTGGCTGGAAGGGTCTTTTCCCTCGCATGTGACGATGAGGACGACACATCCAAGCCGAGGCTGGAACTACCTGAAGGCCATTGAGTGGTGTGAGTCTCATCCATGGTGATGGTTGGCACAGTTCTGCTCTGATCAAGCCTCACAGGATGTTTGACAGTTCCCGCCATCACAGTTAAGACAGAAGAAAAAGCAGGCTGCCCAGATAAACTCTCCCCCTCCGGCTCTGAGTCACCATCTGAATGAATGACTGGGAAAGGCACCTCCTCAGCCGGCGGGCGAGCAGGAACACCTGTGACTGGAGGGTTGCTGGGTAAAGGTGAGGAGCCAGAGGCATCGTAGGCGGATTTTTCTGTCAACAGAGAAGAAAATCAATGACAGATTATTTATTTATTTATAACAGCTGTTTTTAACTCGAACTACATGTTATCTTAGAATACATTAGCCAGGCTGATTGATGTCGCCACATATGGATAAATACTGTTTTTTGTTAACAGCCCACATGTTTGGAGTTACAAATGTTAGAAAGCAGTAACATTTTTTGAAGGCTAACAACAGAAGGACCATGTAAAAAAAAAAAAAAAAAGAAGCAGGTAACAATCTGGAGGAGGATAAACACCAGCCACAGGGTCTTTTTTCACAAGCAGCAACCAAGTCAATGTTGTTAATGACTTGTTAAAAAAATAAAATATAATACACAAAAAAAATTCATTCATGCACCAATTGCATCTGCCGCTTCCCAATGGCTCAGGGATATTGTTTGTTGTGTAACTCTCAAACAAATCTACTACTCAGTTCAAAATTCACACAGTCTCAAATTGCCTCAGAACTATTCTGAAAATACTTTGAAACCACAAAGCTAATCACACCAGAACCAAATGCAAACTATCAATAGCAAAAACATTTATCCTTTTTCCAACTCTCCCTCTTCCATTTCCTCCATTATCACTCCATAACGATGATTAATGACAACTCCAACGCATTGTCTGCTAATGTTAAAGATACCCTATCTAGCTGAATATTAGGTTTTTTTTTTGCAATTTGCTATAAAGCCTATCACGTTTTACAATGATCACATAGGATACTTGTCATAAAATGTTTTAAGAGAGAGAGAGAGAGAGAGCGTGCACGTGTGTGTGTGTGTGTGTGTGTGTGTGTGTGTGTGTGTGTGTGTGTGTGTGTGTGTGTGTGTGTGTGTGTGTGTGTGTGTGTGTGTGTGTGTGTGTGTGTGTGTGTGTGAGAGAGAGAGAGAGAGAGAGCAAAAGAGAGAGAGAGGGTTAGAGACAGAGCTACCAATCCATATAAAATACTATGTCACTATGTAATATCAATAGAGTAAATAACTTACAAAATCAATTACAGTTTTGATTTCTGTCTTTAATTAAAAAAAAAAAAAGAAACATTTCAAAACCAAATTGCCATACCAATTGTTAGGAGTATCTCACGGGTAACAGACAACAATTTCCCGCAATTTTAAGCCCCACAAGTGAAAAGGACGGCAGGCTGATGCCCCATCCTGTTAAGTGACACTGTGAGAAATCAGACTGACTAAGCAGCGTGCATATTCGTTCAGCCAACATGTCAGAACAGAATTACCTTCGCTAAACAAGACAGATAAAGCCATTACAAAGAGTCAGGTTTGTCATGCTATCATGTAAGATACCCGGGATCAAGCAGGACATGCACAGATATATGTAGCAGAACTGTATTTTGATATAAGCTGTAAAAGATACAACAAAATATCCTTGAAATTTGCAATTAACAGGGGCTGTGCGAAGGTGAAAACCTGCCACATATACTATTAATACATCAGGTTTCAGGGTATAAACACATCTTTCTACTGGTATCAGGCAGCACACCAAGGGCACACATTTATTTTTTTGTAAAAAGAAGAAAGAAAAAAAGAGCCACACTCTTCAAAGTGGAACAAACAGAATTATTCAAGAGATAGCAGCCATGTGCTCAAGTATAGCGTAGATAATTCTACTTCTAAAAAACACACAATGGACTCATGCTATGGTACAGTTCTTGGTGCTTGGTGCAGAAATGATGCCTCGGTATGAGGCAGGAGGAGAGAAAGATGGAGAGATATGGAGAGCAGCAAGTATCACCCACGATACTAGAAGTGATTAATGCACTAATACAAAACTGCAGATGTGGGGATGTCTCTCATCCGTTCTTGTCCTCTCTGTTCCTTTTATTCTCAGCACAAACTCGACACATCCATAGAGGGCTTCTTTTATCTACTTAAAAAAACTTTGCAGTCCTGTCACATCTCCCACCCCCTCAGCATGTTTTCCTCACTAAAGTGCGCCCTGTTAGCGCTCACATACATCTCCTTCAGTGTCAAAGGAAATTGAGCACGAGAAGGTTTTTAGGATCATTCATAATGCAAACATATACATGGATAGCAAAAGATCCCCATCCAGGCCTTTTTCTTTTTTGCATATTCTGCTTTCTAATCACATTTATTGAGAAAATGCATACTTGAGAATAAACTGTGAAATTGTGAGAACTGTCCAGCATATTCTGAGTAAATATGAGGTCTTTGAGTCCTCGCTTTCTGAATTACACACGATGATTAGCCTGAGGCAATCTGTGCTCACACAGCTGGCAATGAAAATATTTTCGTTCCCCATCCACTGACATCTACAGAATATTAAATAAAAATTGTAATAGAATCTTAATACCTACAAATTCAGTGAATGTTCCAGGTTACCAAATTTGAATAGACTCTTAAAATGTCAATGATTGTCCAAAGAATTGGCATAATGTTTTTTATAATTTGTTTTCAGGGGAATAAATCAACAAATTTTATTAACTGCCAGTATTCGTTTCCTACAGACAGGCTTTTCATGCTATTCATGATCACAATTAATTCATTTACTGCCATAAATCACTAAATGTGCAGTAATGTGATTAATGAAACTGCTACACTCGTATTTAAATACATCCAGATAAATGACGATACAAGAAAGAAAAAAAAAATGCAAAACGTGTATATGTGCTACATCCAATGCCAAGAGAAGGGCAATAAAAGGTCAATTAGAAAACTTCCCACCCCAAAACATCCCCCATCAACCCAATGCCAACATGAATTTAGTCTGTGGGATGAAGGTGTAAACTCCGCTTGCAGTCTGCCACCTGCACCAACAGAAGCGAGCATATGGGAGGATTTGAATAAGAGAGGAGGAAGTGTGCACAGAAAGGGACGGATAAGATTGGATGGTCTTGGAAGTGTGGGTGAATAAAGAAAAAGGAGGAAAATTCTTGAATTTGATGCCACATATTATGTCAACCAAAATGCTCAATTGTCATAATGCAAGTATCATTACTCCAATTTGTAAATCCAAATATGTCTTTAGGAATTTAGCAGATTTATCAAGTAAAATGTGCAACTTTTGTCTGCTTCCAGCTGAAACGGATGAAGTGAAATCACACTGATTTAATCTCTGTGGGTTGGATATATCAGAGGGCAGGTGAATATTTTATCCTCAAAGTTGGAAAATTAAACATAAAGTTTGACAAGGACCACATTGTAATGGCTTGACTACTGGATGAGTGAGAGCATTTCAAAACTGCTGCTCCTGTCGAGTGTTCAGAGTCTGCAAGTGGTGAGCATTGATCAAAAGTGGTCAAAGGAAGGAGAAATTGTGAAGCAGTGAGGGCAGCGGCCAAGGTTTAGTGAAACTATAACTCAAACTTCTGGAGAAATACTGTTGGTTAGAAAGTGCATCCACAGTGCATGATCGGTGTACATCACTTAAAGAAGCAAAGGAAAAACAAGTCATGAGAAACTACAGAAACCATTGGTCAACAACAAACAACAAATCCACTGCTCCACTTTGATTTTCTCTGGCGGCCCCTGAGCTATGACATTTTGACTGCTAATGTGTTACCTGGTACCAACACCATAGCTTTTGAAGCTGGGGCTTTCAATATGTGGAAGATCAGCTCTCCGAGTTCACCCAAAGCCAAAAAAAGATTTGATGAAAGGACTAGATGTTTCAGTCCCTAGTATTGCACCACTCCTGATTCCACGGGGAATTGTTGGAACAGGCTGCTATAGGCTTTAACCGCAGGACACATTGTCAGTTGTGCGCCTCAGCGTCATCGGGTGTTTCGGCCATTTATCACAATACACCCTCTGCTGAGGCAGGCCCACCTCAGGTTGCAATAAGCAATGACAAGTTTAACTCTTCTTCTGATACGTTGATACTTCTTGAGATATCTGATACGTCTTTCTACATAGCCTGCACCTTTTGCAACTGTTACATTCATATATTTCCACTAAAGTGAGCTTAGCAGTCAATGAATCCTTATTAAACTTACAATAAATGATATTGTAATGTGTGCCTTAATCAAAC
Source organism: Blennius ocellaris (assembly GCF_963422515.1). Classification (NCBI taxonomy): domain Eukaryota; kingdom Metazoa; phylum Chordata; class Actinopteri; order Blenniiformes; family Blenniidae; genus Blennius; species Blennius ocellaris. The sequence continues at coordinate 20,816,249 of NC_137650.1, read as the reverse complement.
AATTGATATAATTCACCTCCATTTCTGTCTGACATCTTTCAAAAAAGATATAAATACCTTTTGCTTCGAAAATATTAGTTTCATTAATATATTATTATATATCATATATATGCCATATTAGTGTAGAACCTTTGTGCCTGTGGCTGTCATATTTTCAAGCAGCAACGAAAGCCTTAAAAAAAAGACGGACATTTTTTTTTTCCAATAGTCATGCAAAGGACAAATACTTGAACCATTGTGTGCTTGATGAACCAAGCTATTGGGTGGTTGATGTATTCATCATATTGTATCTTCAGTGGAGATTCAGCTATATTATCCTCTTTTGCCTCCTCAACCTTCTCCAACCAGCACACCGTAACCGCAGACCTAATTTCCACACTGATTTCTTCCTCTCTGCAGCGAGCACTATCTCTCAGCTACCAAGACACAGACATGACACTGCTGGGGCTCCTGCTGCTCCACTCCTATTATACACGGTCTCTCCTTTTGCTTTGAGCTGTTTTTGTTCTCTTATGTGCAGAAAATGGTAAACAAGAGGGCATAATTCAATAGTGAGCTGGATGTAACCCCCGAGAGCACAAAAACACATTTGAGGAAGTCTGGTCAACTCTTTCTAAGCAAGTGAACCACAAGTGCCTCCTGTGTTTTGGCTGTTGATGGCAGACAACAGGATGCAACTGCTGCTTTGAGCTGTTGTTCTATTAAAATTACACATGAAACCAGTCGGAACATATTTTTTTTCACATTTGCTTTCCATATTTTATTTCATGTTTTCATATTTAATTTCATTTACACTTGTCCGTCTGTATGAATGCGTCACGCCTGTGCAGGGCTGCAGGAGGAGAGCGGAGAGTTGAAGCGACGCCACCGATGCTGAGGTGACATTACGGATAGAAGGGAGGCTGTCACACAAGCAGCGCTATGCCGTTCATTTATTTATTTGATTTCAGAGGGAGCAAACGGCGCAGCAGGATAGACACACATCAGCTGTCTGGACTGGAGCCCAGCGGACTCTTAACCCTGCAATAACACAGACACGTGTACACAATATTAAAATTAATACAAGTTGTTTATTCAGACATTCACGAATTCTCATTCGTTTTCTCCATTACATGCATATTTTTTGCAAATATGTTTTTTGCATTTTATGCTGGGGGTTTACATTTATTTTACAAAAAAAAAAGCATAATTAAAGCCACACTTGCTCTGATATAAAGCAGCACTGGGAACGCTCACACATCAAGAAGGAAAGTCAAACTATTTACTTTAAGATTACAGCCTGACACTTTATGTGTTGGACCTAGTGTGACCTCCATAGGGATTTCACATTAATAGTTATGGTTACAGATGTTTGTATCCAAAGGCCAGAAAAGCGTTATCAGTGCTCATGATATGCTTTTAATTTGAACAGAAAAGAAATATGGCGTGTTTTTCCTTAAACATAAGCCTGTAATTCTCAGTATTGTTGTATTTAAGGTAATTCACGTTGATTTAGTTCTCAATAGTTACAACTAACTGTTTATTTCAATAGATGAATTTTTGATTTTAAAGTCAGATTTTAAGATTCTAAGTTACATGTTACATGTAATGAACCATTCTGGGAAGGACATGAAACAGCCTCCAGAATCACGTCTTCTGAGTTCTACACATTTTCACTCATAACATATTACAGAGTCTGCTCAGTGTGATTTCGGTAATCTTCTTTTACTGTCACACTACATTTGAGAAATATCTTGCAGTATCACTTCATGTCAGTGGGCAATGTGCAGCGAATGCAGCACAAGCTTGCTTGCAAGTATTTCTTCACATTGCACTACAAGGCAAATATCAATGGCTTCTTTCAGACTGTTTTCTACATGAACTTTGATGTGATTTCTCGCGAAAATTCAACAGTGGGAAATTGTCTAGCTTTATTGCAGAAATCTGCGAGTACTTTCTGGTTCATTATTGCTCTTTATATGTAGAAAAGTTTTATCAGGAAAGCAGCAGCATGCTGGCGTCAATAGCTTCTCATTTTTCCTTGATAACGCGATATATAAGAGAAGCTCAGTGAAAAAAAAAGCTGGCCCTGGCTGACTCAGGGGAAGATGAGAACCCTCCCGCCACCTGTTTCTCTCTTTCTTCCCCCACTCCTCCCTCCTTCCTGCATTCTGTCTCTTCCTCCAGATGAAAGCCGGCCCATCCACCGACAGTACAGCTCTTTGTCACTTTTGGCCTGACATGCCGACACATTGACTTTTGTCCTGTTCCGGACCGGGACACTGCAGTCATGGATTGTGTTGTTGCAGTCTTTCCACTCCTGTTACGGCTTACCAAGGCTTTTCTCCACTGCCCTTGTCTCCGTGTCTCAGTGAGCTTAATTTAGATTTACGTAATTTGATGATGCTCTTGAGAGTTATGCTGATTTTTTGAAGATGAGGCAAAAATGCCTTTTTGACCAGGTAAAGCAAAAGCAGTTGACATATGGAATAATATGAAGCAGATGACCCTATTATCACACATTACACACTATACAAAGCCCAGCACTAAATATTACATTATATTCTTCCTGTGCGTGTCGACATGGTGCATTAGGATAATGTTCCTATTGAGTGTCTCGATGTCACTTGCATGATAGAAGCCTCTGGAGTGCAATAATTCAGAGCTTTTAGCAAACTTTTTAGGAGACTGAAAATGAGGTCTCTTCTCTCTCCTATCAGAGATCATGTGCTTGCTCACACACACTGCTGTGCACAAATGGGAGACATAGAGGCCAAATTAAATAACTTCTGGTTGATGTGAGTCCAAAAAGGAGCTGCTCCATTATAATGAATGCAGGCAAAGATTGGTCAAAACAAACAATAAACATGTCTTTAAATTTGACTTAAGTTATTTTTGCAGCTGCAGACAGCTTTCAGAATTAAAGATGATGGGATGACCTCAACCCCATTCAACAGGTTGTGAGTGCTGTTCGTCTCAGAGTGACCAAGTCAAACACGCTGCGGTTGAAAGGGATGCCGTCCCACAGCAGTGTGTGAGCAGGCTGGTGATGAACCCCATGAGGAAGAGGTGCCAGGCTGTAATGCTCTTCCACGGGATACCGAGGCTCCTTTTTTCAAAAATTTGCAAAATGTTCAGAAACCAATATGTCTTTTTCTTCTGACCAAAGACTCGGAAATTATTTCATAGACGTAACCCTCATACTTAATAACTGCTGTTCATCTCACAAATTCCTGTTCTTTACCAATGTGGCACCATTTAAAACGTGAATGATTTAAAATTGTTTCAGATTTATTGCAAGGAAGGAAGCGTGCTTGTAAGAAAGAAATAAACACCTCTCCTGACTTTTGTGCACAGTTTAAAATGTGTACAAAATGTGTTATCGATATAGAAACAAGTACATACGGCATAGAGACTGGTTATTAAGTGGTCAATGAAGTGATCTGAGCTGGTTGTTGTTTCTTAATCCTGCACTTAAACACCTAAAATCAAATATGAACGCAATGATCCATATGCACAATCAATAACGCAACAATATTCAAGACTCAATCGTGAAGTCTGTCAAAGAACAAACACAATTTTTAAAACATTGCGCTTCCTTTTCAGGTTCACAATTTTATCTCTGGCACCGAACCAACTAAATCAATGTTTCATGTATTTCTAGCTTTGATGAAAGATCTTCTTAGGAAGCAGGGATTTTTGGGAGTGTGATGACTGAGTGGTCCTTTTGATATTAATTTTAAATGTACTTCTTCTTAGCATTACCACCAGAGCAGCGGAATAAAATATGAAGCCATTTTATACTTCCAGAGGGAGATGGTAAATTACGAGTGGTTACTGTTCCGACTTAACTCTTTGCATGAAAGGAGTGGGACACTTTTAATATAACGACCTCACAGTACAGACAACTTCGAAAACATTCAACTCTGCACAAGACTCCATTGAAAAACTCGACTTCTCACTAATGTTGGTTAGCTGTAAACAGTGCTCATTTAAAACCCATGACTGGGCTGTGCAGGAAAAGCTTTTTCATTTCAGTCCTCGATGTTTTAAATGAAATATGTGCATGAAATATATTTTTCGGATTAGTCCAACAAATTCAACAATTTCATTTGAGAACAAAACTGTCAAAAAAAAAAAAAGGATAGAAAAGTTTTTACAGGTTTCTGCACTTTCTTAAAGTATTTTTTTCCTGATGACTTCTTATTTTCCTCCTGTACATTCAAACACAAATATATGTCACTCCTAGTCATTTCTTCCTTAAACAAGGCTCAATGCTTCGGTGTATTTCAACCCTTTCAGTTACGGTGAAAGGATGACAGGCGTCAAAGCTGACAGTGCAATTGAAAAATTAAAGTGAGTTCAAGTGATATTAGTTGAAGTTTAAGGATTTTTATTTTTGGAATCGAACCAGAAAGTCCTGGAATTCGACACAACAAAAATGGTGAAACCTTGAAAAGGCATAATGTGAAGTGAAAAATAAATGTTCAATCTTTACTTTTGTAGTTTTGTACATTTCAGAATATAGTTTTTGTTTTTTGTTTTTTAACCTTTACGCAAGTTGAATCAGTATTATACTATGTAAGTCTTTCTCAGGCAAGTATCTGGATTTCTTCTTAAGAAAATGAATAATTCTGGGAACTCTGTTTTAACACAAGATTCCGCTTAAAACAAATTAATTGAACAAACAAATCACTGTAGAATCAAAAAGTTTAAAATCATTGTATCATGTAATTGGGGAAAAAGTATTAGTATCTTGAAGGTTTTAAGAGAATTATCCAAAATATCTTCATTAAGTGTTGAGTGATTCATTGAAAATGCAATGAATGAAAACTCCAAGTACCATTGCTAATGTGCTGCAGTTTATAGTCTCACTGAAACTTGTGACCTAAACTACCCCATGTGAGCTAAATATCAGTCATGTATCAATAATAACTTTTTATTATCCAATGAAATAATTCTAAACATAAACACATTTATAAAAACCTGCACTTCAGGTTCATCTCAATGTAAATAAAATAATATTTCTGGATGAATAAATTTGTAATGATGTCGTCATGAAAATAGCAAAGGCCCAGTAAATGTTATCAGTATATTTGAATTTATTCGATATTTACACCTGTGGGTTTGCTGAAGGGAGTTATTGATTATATGTTGAAAGTTGATATAAAGATGGTCCATTTATCTAAAATGGATGTTTCTCGAATCAGAAGCCGACTGGCTGGGCAAATAAAAGAGGATGTACATTTACTCAAAATAATACTTTAACTGCTCATTACAGATCAGTGTAACATACCCTTATGAGAGTGTTTGAGGGTAAAATCTTCCTCTGATGCAAGAATCGATTAGTTGAACCAAACTGGGGAAGACAAGTTGACTCAAAGTCAGAAGCCCAAAGTGTCTCCGTGAGCAATCATCAAGTAAAACCTTTTAGACAGAATAACACTGAAATGAGAAGCAACACTGGTATGTGAACTTTAGGAAGAAAGCAAAGATAATCAGATGTCTTACCTTGTACCTTGAGACTCAACACATGTAATTCAATAACTATGTTGTCAACAATGTTCTTACAAATTCTATATTCATCATCAAGATTAAACGCATTACCCACAGTGCAATGTGAAAAAGGCAACATTTGTTCATCTAATATTAACTTAACAAATTAACCACATTGGAAATCTTGATTTGCATCTAATCGATCGTCAAAACATTGAACACATTGCTGCGTCTCCACTTTCTTAGCCTTGGCACAACTGACTGCACACACATTTATTGCATGTGTGTTTTGGAGAGAGAAAGGAGGGACGGATCACACTGGAGCTCATGTCCGTCTCCCGGGGCTGAACATATCAGAGCAAGCATGGGGACGAGTGTGGGAGTTTAGCTGCATGCCGCGGGCTGTGATGGGACTTGGGATTAGAGGAGCCATTTTGACATGGCAGACTGTCAAGAGGGGGCATCTGACAGTGGCACAGCTGTTTTTGTGAGGCGACATACAAAGTGAGCAAGAGCAGGAAGTTACCCCCACCAACACATTTCAGCGACCGAATGTGAGCACGAGTGCTCAACAATAACTTTCCATGAGATTTTGTATGAAGAGATAATTATCTACTGTCAAGTTTAACCATTTAGTTCCTATTTTCTCACCAGAGTATATATTGAATATAAGTGCCTTCACAACCCTATCCTGATAAAACAAACAGATATGTAGAGGAGATGCTGTAAGATGCCCAATTGTGTCATTCTTACCAATGAAAATGCATCTGGCAAAGAGTCTCCACATCCTGCTCTTGAGAAGGTTAAAAGCTGAAAATGTTGGCAGCCACTGCTTCGGCTACCAACAATGAGTATATTTTAAGAGGTTATATTGTTTTGCAGTCTTAATTAGTGAGATGAGTAGAAAGTATCCAAATGTTCCAGCTGAACTGTTTTGGAGTCCATTCAAAGACCTAAATTGTGCTTGAGTAAACATAAATTCTAACACTATTATCAGGAAGACCTTTCCAGCTTTCTTGAGAGTTCAGTTTGCACTGTCACTATGGTGGTGAACACAAGCAACAAGATCAGTACTAGAATTAGTCTGCACCTGCATAGTCACTTGTGTGAGAGGCCGAGGCCTGTGGTCTACGATTTAAAATAACATCCCATCGCAGCACGAGAGGCTGGTCACCCGTGTCAACCTCTCGACTACTCTATTCTGGAGTCACTGTTGAGAAGATCACATGTCTGTGCCTCAGACCGAATAATTGGACCCTCAGAGAGACTTCAGAGGAAGTCAAAGCTCATCCTGCTAGAGTTACAGTAGACCTGCTCACTGCTGGACGGCCTGACCGAATCACCTGCACAATAAGTGCTCAGTGTTCATGCAGAACGTAGAGATGCTGTATGACATTTTGAACATGTTATGTTCACAAATAGAGAGAGAGAGAGAGAGAGAGAGAGAGAGAGAGAGAGAGAGAGAGAGAGAGAGAGAGAGAGAGAGAGAGAGAGAGAGAGAGAGAGAGAGAGAGAGAGAGAGAGAGAGAGAGAGAGTTTTCACTCTGGTTCCTATTCATTTCACGCTCACAATGACATTTTAACATAGGACCAGAGGATGTAAATGAAACACGAGCTGGACATCTGCTGTGACATGTCTCTACAGCAAACCTCTGCCCTGTGTTGCATGCAACGTAATGCATGATGGATCACTTAGGGGGATTTTTTTGGCCAACTAAGAACTCATTGATAACCTATAAATATATTAAGGAGTCAAAACGGCTGCATCCTGTTTATTGAACGATTACAGCTCTTTGGTCCATGCTGTGTTCACACTCCTTTCCATCCATCCGTCTTCTAAACCACTTTATCTCATTCAGTGTCTATAAGAGGTGGAGCTGATCACAGCTGACTGATACATCCTGCACAGGTCACCAGTCCAGCACAGGGCAAACACAATGAGACAGTCACACATACTCACATTCAAATGCAGGGTCTGTTTCAGCGTGACCAGTTTATACACACTCTAAAGAATGATTAGGTCAGCTGGGGGACCGTGATAAATATTTCTTTATGTCAATTAAAAAAAAAAAACATCCACTTTTTCATTGATCTCTGCTGTTGAAACCTGACTTGACATTCGTCTGTGCGTCACCAGTTTTGGAGACAATGGTAAAGAATAGCAACCAGCGAAGTAAAGTAATGAATAAACATCAACAGCTCATTATCCTTTCGACTGGGTGTGCTGAATGCACAACAGTTTTCTCTTGGCTTTTATTTCTTTTCTAGACTTTCTACAGAAAATAATCCACACAGAACCTAATTAAAGTCAGCCGTGAACCTCTAAAAGGTCTCATTTGTTTACGGTATCAATATTAATTAACCCAAACCATTCTACTAATAGGTCATCCATGGTAAATTTCTATGCAGTGTTTTGCTCGTGGAGTTTTTCCACCAGTTTCATTAAGGTAAAGTCTAACACAGTTATTGGAGGTGTTGAGTACAGTGACTGAAGCTGCCACAGTCATACATAATTCATGCTTTGTATGTCAAACTAAATTGCCTCTCAAGCGTATTAACATAAACAGGATGCAAAAGCAGTCGGTGCACAATGCTTGTAACAAAGACACTGGGTCAATTTGCCAAAGTGAAAAATTCAGTAATTTTTTCAGAAAAAGGAAATCCTCAGCCTGACCTTCATCACACATTCAAAGAAGAGTTAAATAACCAGACCCAAAACCAAAACAGACCACCTTTGTTATCATGTAATTAGAGTGAAGCGCATGAATAACGTCACACAGAAAAGATGATAACGACAATGAATATATCCATGAGGAGCAACCTGAACCTCTACCTTTGAGTCTGAGCGGATTCACTCAGTATTTGTTGACTTCAGAGAAGAGGAGGTCAGCTGAGGCACGAGGACGGTGGAGGGAGGAGGACAATGGGGGATAACAAGGTGGGATAAGCCTGTTAAGCCTCTGGGATCCCCTCTGAAACCCACACTGAAGTCAAGCACAAGAATGTCAAAATCTATGTAATGCAATCACAATGCACTATAATCTGGGGTCAATACAACAACAGGCCACAAAGAAACACCTTCATGTAGCCTCTGTGTTTGAAGGATTGGAGGATTTTGGAGGGTTTCTGAATGAAAGTTTTCAAATACATGTATGCAAGATGGAACAGTTTATACCATCACTTAATATTTACATAATTAATAGGAGTGAATTAAATGCCACTAGTAATCAATAAAGTAACTCACACTAACATTATTTTCTATTTCTATTTCTAGGTTTAGGTTTGGATGGATGGATGGATGGATGGATGGATGGATGGATGGATGGATGGAATATCTACAGTTACAAATAATAGTTGAACAAAGCTAATTTTCAATATGTCCAGGAGTTATAAGAAATTGAAATAGGACTTTACAACATTTCATTGCATTTTATAGACAAGATTCATTATTAGTGGTCCCAGAAAAGATCTCGTTCATGCATTTCTACAGCTACAAACATCCCACACTGGAAGATACTACTCGGTCTACCCGAATCATGCAATTATCCGACATAAAATATTAAATATGCAATCTTTTCATCTTATAAAGACAGAATGAATGAACTATGAAAACTAGCTCCTCCGTGCTGGTGATAATATAACCATAACATGGCTGCACAATTCAGAGTTCTGTGTGTGTCAATATCAGGTCAGTGACACATGTCTGAGTGACAACTCAGACATGAGTTTGAAGATTGACACTGGTCAATCTTCACATCCCAACGAGCCGACATTCAACCTTGACTCTCCACACAGCCGAAACAAACAAAGAGATCAGCGCCGACTCCAGCGGGCAGCATGATGGATGAGCTTTCAAGCAAAGGCCTTGGCTGCATCCTCAATTCACCACAACACAGCAGGACTCACAGTGTCACATTGCAGCTGCTGCTGCTGCAATGGCGGCCTCATAAGATCATTCTGACAAACACTGACAAGTCGGCAAAAATGCTAATTTTGTCCATATTTCCTTCAGTGCTGGCGTACCAATTCGTTAAGTATCCTGCTGTGAATATAACATCATTATTGTAGGGCATCCTCTCAGACACATGGAAACATAATAATTGATCAGCCACAATATCAAAACCAGTGGCATTTGAAGTGAATAACAGTGGATATTTTGTTAAGATGGCACTTATCAGGGTGTCATATTAATTTGATCTTTTTTTCAATAAGTGGATCACCTCCAATTTTTACATGCCCCCCCCACCCCGCCCCACCCACTTTGCATCTGAATTGATGAGGCTAAAATAGTCACAAACGTAAGCAACACAATATATTCAAAGCCCACTTCAGCACCATAGACCTATCGGAGCAGTCGTGGTCCAAAATGTAATTCCCACCACTGCCAGCAGTGTTCCTGGATGATCCGTTTAATGTATACATCTGTTCCTCTCTGCTGAAGTATGCAGTGCTGCATGATTTCTCCATGTCAACGATTCATCACGTGCAATAAACGCCACCTATTTTATATGAAGTCCATCAGAGGTAAATTGGAAAAGCCTGTGTTTGATAACGGAGTTGATAGCAATGTTTGCAGTATGATTATCTGAGAGGGTGAATATCTGTGGAAGTTAAACCCGAGAAAGAGAACAAATAGAAACATTTAGATTACCTCAAAACAGATAAAATTTTGGGCCACACCGACAAGCTCTTCCCTCAGTCCCCTCAAGGTGACCCCAGATTGAGAACCATTAAATCAGAAAGTCATGGAGTAAATAAATTGATGATCATATCAGATCATATCTGGCTTTCTCTTCCTGTTCAGTAACCTTTCCTAATTCCAGTCTTGTGATTTTCCACAGTTGTGTTACAAATGTCTGCATATTAATTCTAATGAATACTGTTTTTGAATTATGGAAATCACCATTAAAAATCTATTTTTGTTACATCTGCATCTGCATTTATGGGGTTTTCCTGCACCGCATAAATCACCTGATGTAAGCTGTTTAAGAAAAGACTATCAGTGACGGTACTGCCAGGCTCACTGATTTGCTTGGGAAGTTTTAAGCTTGTCTATACAGTAATATCCCACAGAAGAGTTAGTGCAACGCAAAGTAATAAAATATTTTTATGGTGGCGATGAAAAGAAGGAGTCAGAACACATGGTGCATTACAGCAGAGGCGTTGCTGGTCCACAGCCACGGACCAAAAGCACTTACATGGGCGTCTAAGCGGAACCCTGGAAAAAAATGGAAGAACAGGGACAAATTTCTTCAATTGTGCATATCCATTGATATTCTGGAGAAGGTTGGTAATTACACTGAAGCTTCAACCTGAATCGACAGGACACCTTCACTTTCACTAAATGAGGCTGAATTGTCTTGGCAGCACAAAGAGGGTCCTTGTACTTTTGGTAAAGTGGTTTTAATGCCAACAGTGATCGCTACAGTATATGACACATTGTGAGATCTGTTATGCAAAAGTTTTGATTTACGCGACTTTGGCTTCAAACAGTAATGAGAAACATCTGCTTTTCGGCCTCCTGGCTCCGAGTTCACTGCATTGTTGAAAATAATATGCAGCTGTAACTGCAGACTGGTGTGAAAAATCATATTTTTTCAACACTGACTTAGCAATTAAATAATATAAGAGTGATTATATAACATTGTTTCAGCTGAGTGAAAATACAAACATCTAATTACGCTGGGTAATTACGAGAACAGTTGAGAAAACAAAGAGCTTCGAGTAGGCATTTTCAGTGCTAATAGATGTGAAGACTTTAGAACCATATATTCTAAGGATATTTTATATATGATACTGTGACACCCTGTGACAGACTGGCAACCTGTCGAGGGTGGATCCTGGGCGAGCTAGGATCAGCCCCAGCGCCCCGCAACCCCAAACAAGATCAGCGGTATAGAAGTTGGATGGATGGATCTTATATAAGTGAATTGAAAATTGAGGAAAGAAAAGGGGAGATTTTGTTTAACAGCAGAGCCAGAGGAGAGAACCGACAATGAATAAAGGACGCAATGCTGCAGGAAGTTGGAAAATGTATTTCCAATCTGCAAAAGTAATATTCAGACAGAGTGATTTGCAATAATGAGAAAAAACAGTTTAGAAAAAAAACTGTTTTTAAAATTGGACACAAAAATAATGCCAGTGCCGTGACATCTTATACAAACAGAGAAGGGCCACTTTTTGCTACATAAATCCAACAATGGTTTTATTTTTATTTTTTTACGTTGTTGTAGCAGTGACTGTGGAAATATCAGTCTGTAGATAGATTGTTAAGATTTGTGAGTAGTGTTGTGCAATCTGAGGTGAAAAGGGCAGAACAAGCCATCCTCTGATATATCTTTTTATGGTATTTTTTTAATCTAATTTCCACACATTCTCTCATTTCACCTTAAGCAGAGGAACATAAGAGGAAATATCTTATTATTAAACTTCTTTAAAATAAATCTAATGGTGGAGAAGCTTCGGAAATGTCTCTCAGCAAAATAACAGCAACCATCTACTAAATGTGAGTCGATTTTCACCTTCATCTCAAAAGTTATAAGTACACATCATAAAAAATAAACAATGTAATTGGTTTTAAGTGCTGTAGATCACATTGCATGTGGAAAATGATCTATTACCATCAATTCCCTCCAGTGTTTTTTGCTTTGTGGCGATCATGCATGAAATTCCATATTCATGAAGGCAGTGAGTGTAAGACACAGTTCCACTGTGAAATGCATTCAGTTTGAAAACATTTAATGAATATTTTCAGTTCATATTGGGTTTGAATGTGTCTTCCTCAAGTTCGCATTGCAAGATGCTTTATAAGGATGGTCAGATCAGATCAATTGTTCTTAAAAGCCTTTCAATGAGCAAAAAATAACTTTTTTGACAGGAAATAGTTAAAAAGCTTTTAATTTAGAAGTGATTGCAAAAGCAAATCTCCATAACCTGACCCACATACAGCAATTATTATGGTGTTTAGAAGAGAATAGAATAGAATAGAATAGAATAGAATAGAATAGAATAGAATAGAAATACCTACATTTCCATCCTGATCAAATCATTAATTTCTTAGACGGACGACAATATGAAGTTTGAAACTTTTGGTTTTGAATGAAAGAATCCCTTTGTTCAAAAGTCCCACTGTTTAGTGTTTACATGAAACACAATCTGTACTGACACAGTAGACATCAAGTGGAGTGACAGTAGATAATACTTTTATAGTGGATCAAACAACGCAGTGGGCTCTGCCACCCAGAGGAGCCATATGGTCTGACTCTCCAATGATTTGAAAGGGAAGGTGTGTGAGGCTGAGATTGGGAGGACCACAGTTCTACAGTTCTTTTTAAGTACATGATGGAAAACGCAAATTGCATGTTTTGTATGAGGAAGTTAATTGACTGAAACCATTTGCTGTGAACAGAAGAGGTTCATCTTTTTAGAGACCACTTTGGAAACACTGTATGAAGCCCACTGGAGTCATTTGCAAGTGTGTGCATACACTTCACGAGCGTGTGATGTTTACAAGTATAATGGATGTGGGGGGCATGTAGTTCACGATATATTATCGGCTGATTTTTTTATAAATAGGTAAATGCAGATCGGAATGTGCGTTAGTGAAGAGATTTAAAAAGACAAAAGACAACTTCATCAAATGATAAAAGGGGTTGTGTGGGGGTTTCAACTGAAAAGCATCCAAAATACATTTCGACTAATAACAAAAACCTGAGGAAAAAAGGTAAGGTCATCTGCTATGGCTATCTTCTTTCATTCTTTTTTTTTTTAACCAATTCTCATTCTAATCTCTGCCCATCGTTCACTCGCAATGACACATTGTAGTGCTGCAGATTTATTCCAGAGTTTAACTGTGGGCAGACGGATACTATTAAAAGGATTGACACCCCCATGGGAGCCATCTTTTCAGGAATGCTTTATCCAGCCCGGCTGGGTCATCTGTTTTGAGCAGGTTTCTTTTTGAGTGAGGAAATGAGGAAATAGGACAGATCAGCATCAAAATGGTAACATTTGTCTGGCGTGCATCTCTAGTGTCGTATACAAACCTGTAAAATGTTTGCTTTCTCAGTGTGACTTTGTGAATATTATGATAGTAACTGGAAGCAATGACACAATATATGATTTTTTGTGTTTGTTTTGTTTTGGGGGTTTTTTCGTGTCATATCTTTTCCATTCACTTTGACTAGTTTTTTTTTTGTTGTTATTTGAAATCTATCCTGTCTGCTTATTAATCTGCGACTATTTTCCTTTATCAAAGACAAACATGACAGCGTGCCTTCGGGTTTTGATACATGATATTAAATATCAAACCCTGCTCAGCGGGTGAAACTATTTAATGTTTCTTGCTATCATTTTAAATCTAATTTCCAAAAAGTGTCTGTCTCTTCGTATCAACCCGAAGCTGCAGTTCTTGGCCCTCCTTCCTTGCACATGTACTCCTTAAATTGGATATCCTGTCATTCTTATAATCTGATCTTATACAATTCCCTGTTCCCTACTATGACAACATGTATTATCCTCCACATAATGGGAAACATTCCTGTCTTATAATGACACCCAATGTCGAGGAGAGGCCTGCTTCCAAAGTGGCCTTAACATTACTGAGATATATGTACACCATGAGGTATCATGATCTAATCCTGCAGACACCCTCGTGACCTTGATTAGTCATCTATAACCATGCTGGAGGCAACAAAACACCGCCGAGCCAGAGAGACACTGTCACATAAAGCTGCATTTCATTCACAACACACCACAGCTAAAGCTGTTTATTCAGTTTGCGTGTTTGTCTAGTGGAAGAAAAATGGAAGCTTTTAGGTTTGAAATGCAATTATTGACCTGTAGCTCGCCTGTAGAATATATGAAATGTCGCGCTATACTGCCCTTTCTTGTTTTGAAATGACAGAATGCACACATTTCATACTATGCAAGATATTGACTCGACTAATACAGTAGCTCCATTATTTTAAAACTATTAATATTAAAACCAAAGCACCGCTCCCACTCGGCATCAGAGTACACATTTCTGAGAGTAGCAAATCAACCCCCCCACTACCACCACCACCACCACATACGCAGTGAATGTGCACAAAGAAGACCATTCTTCATGAGAAACAAAGCCATATGATGCCCTATTAAATACAAATGGGCATATAGTAGATATATGAATAATATATAAACATCATCAAATATCAATTAGAAATCATATGTAAAAATCCATTGTACAGGATTTAATTTCTCCCAAAGATTTTGAAATCTCATCTGTGGACAAGTTGTCCGGGGTTGCAGTTTTGTGGACGAGTTATCCTACAATCCATACACACACACACACACACACACACACACACACACACACACACACACACACACACACACACACACACACACACACACACACACACACACACACACACACACACACACACACACACAAATGTAGTAGAACAGTATCTGAGAGTGTAGCAAAGGAATATGAAGAGAAATTGACTCTGAAATGCACATAAACAAACGAGATACCTGTAAAACCGATATGTATGAGCAGGAGTGTGTGTGATCGTCTCCTTGTGAGTGTTTGTGTGTGCCAAAGATTGAATTATCTATGGCCAGTGGGGCAAAACACTGAGACTAACCCAAGAATGAATTGGTCTGTGGGGAACAACCTGTGTCATTTTAATAAATAAGAGGTGACATCAGAGCATTAAAGTGAGGATATAAATCAAATAAACTGTATGGATTTATGAATAATCATAAAATTGAGTAAATTCAATTAGGTGCTCTCCGTGATGAAAACCGACACATCTTAATGTTTTATCTTTACATCACTGTCAGTACACTTAAATTTCAGCACCCGGGGTGTCATAACATGCTCTAATTTGGTTCCTTGAAGTCACTCCAGGTACCTGAAAACGTGATAAGAGTAACTATAAGGAGAAAAGTGTCTCTATATTCTGTCAGGACATTTTTAAAGTTTTAGGACAGCTTGATTACTGATTAATGGGATAGGCTTCTGAAACTGTTGAACTTTTCATTTAATGCTCTCTGAGTTCAGGAAACTTGATGCTTCACTGATGCTGTCATCTCCCACAGCAAGTCGGCTGCCTCCACTCCCAACCTGCTTTGCTGAAGCTGGAAATCAGAGAGCCAGTTCCTGCATCAGTGATGTGACGGGGATTTAAAATCAAAGACTTCTCTATCAGCTGTGAGTAGGACAGCAATGTTTCAGGGTCAGAAACAAACCTTGCTGTGCCTCGGAGTGGGGACCTCACAGGAGGGCGTCTCATGCACACAGTGGGTACTGAGCCGCATCTACACTGATGCACTGGTATTTGTTTCTATGAATAAAACAAGTAGTTTCACTCTAACTGTGGTGATTATGTATTTCAAGGGTGTAGACAAATAATAATGTACATATTTACATATGTTGATATATTCACAATTATATACAGTTTCTGTATAAATGCAGCCAATTATCATATGTATACCCACCCATAGTCATACCACACACACACACAAACAAACATTAAATATGTCTGAAAAGCAGTAGGAAGATGCAACTAGATACTATAAAGAGATAAAATGATTTTTTTTTTAAAGATGTTAAAAAAACATTGCATTACATTGCCTCTGAAGTTTCAATTTGTTACAACAGATAAAAAGAATATTGCAAAACATCCCTTTGTAGTCTCATTATTGTGATGGAATTCTGCGAGAGGATGAAAATTGATTAATTATCTTTGCACAGTCCCAGTTTCTATATAATCCAATTACACTAAACAAAGGAAGTCCTACTCAGATTTACATGACAATAAGCACATGCTCATATACATCAGGTCATGAAAGCTCTGGGATGAAAACGGGGTCATAGGCCAACAATAAGCCATTCATAGGTACAGATACATGTACAACAAAGTTTTATGTTCTTTAACCATGCTCTTTCAGATCATCTTTGGAGTTTTATTTTTTTTATTTTTTTTACAATTGCATAAAAGTGGCTTGAAATGACTATATGCCCTGTAACACCCAATGTTGTGGAGCATTTGTGAAGAAAAAAATCTCCACATTTACTGGATACATACTGTAGATCAGGCGACTATTCAAGAAAACAAACCAAAGACCAAAACATAACATCCACTCATTCAACCTGCATGTGTCTTGCATATTCATGCCTTGAATGTGTGACCTGCATAAGCAAACCGACAAAGTAAATGGTGCAAACAAAGACCCAGACTGATCAAAACAAAATACCACATCAGCATTATTAATTTGAGCTTCACTATTCCACAGATTTCAGTCGTTGTAACATGTGTTCGGTTTTGGTTGCCTGAGCTGTGGTCCCAGGTTTCTAAAGCCTCAACACTCTGAATCAACAATGTGCAATCCTGCAGTCATGAAAAGATGATTGACGAGAAGTCCACGATTAATCACAGTACAGATCTATACAGCCCATCTCCTGCACTGCTTATCCTGTTCAGGGTCACATTGTGCATGGAGCCTATCCCACTTCACTATGGGTGAGGGCAGGACAGGTCACCAGACCATCACAAGACAAACACAGAGACAACCACACACTCACATTCACACCTCGGGGAAATTTCGGGTCACAAATTAACCTCACATGCATGTTCTTGGACGGTGGGAGAAAACCCACGCATGTGCAGAGAGAAATTGCAAACTCCACACAGACAAGCCTGGCCTGGAATCAAATCCATTACATGCTCACTATAAAGCAAGATTGCTAAGACGCACCACTCTGCAGTCCCAGTTATTAACAATTGAGGTTAGAAAAACAACAGTATTTTTACTTATTGCCTGAGCTAACTGTACTTAACTTAGTACAATTTCATAAAGTAAACTCAGTTGTACATATTTCAGTGTTCTGAGGTGTGAATTTGTGAATATATTACATCAAAAAAACAAATTTTCCATTTCCATTCCATTCCAACTTCCACTTGCTTTCCCTGATCTCACTTTAACCTTGCCTCAAAAGCCCCTGTCTTCTGTATACAGGAGCACGTTCCTGCAGTATTTTCCCCCAGTGGACATTTTGCTGTATTGCACCAGAGAAATGCTTGAAATCTTCAATGAGTATCCTGAACAACTGTGTTCCTACAGTTTATATTCTGCCAGATGTAATCAATCAAAAATACAACAATGTAAAATATATCACACTTTAGCACGTGGTGTAAATAATGTGGGTTTTAACTGCAATGGGGAAGTTCCTGTCCAGAGGAGAACATCCCTAAATATTCCAGAGTATTGTGTCTGTCATACCATCTTCTGCCGGGGTCCGGGGTGATGCAGTGTGATGAACAGTGGCCCTGTGCAGAGCAGCATGCTGTATTATACTGTGTGACCCAATAAATCACGGAGCCCACTGTCCTGTCTCAACCAGCAGCAATGGAGCCAAGGCTTCATCTGCCATCAGCCTCCACCCAACGGCCAAAACACAGAGGGACACAGGAGGGAGGAACAAAAGGACACCGAGGTATAGCAAAGAGACTGGGGGAAATATGGAGGTAGTGCAAAGCACACACTCACACTCACATTCACACAAACACAGTCACAATATTCCCTTATTGCACTGAACTATACAAGTGATAAAGGGAGGCAGATGGTCCACGATACTAATTAGAAACCCATTTGGCTTTCCTATCATTGCATCTATGTGTTGGGGAAGTGCTGCCTGCTTTATTGACGGTTGTGAAGGTGAAAAAAAAATCTGTAGAACTTTTGACTTTCTGAAAGATCTGACAGAATCCGACTTAGAAGAGCCCGGGGGAGGGATTAAAACAGAGACGGATAGCATTGAATGTTCTTTTACCCACTGAATGATTGCCAAGTCTAATACATTTCTAATTACATGATAATTCGTTCTGCCATTCGAGCCATTTCATCTCTTTCGCTTAAGCTCTTGTGTAATGTTCAACATACATCCAAACAACAGCATCACACGCACAGTAAAAGCAGATGGCTTTGCTATGTAAATAAAACTTTCTTCTTATTTAAAAAAAAAAAAAAAGAATTTTATCAGTCCATGGCGAGGTTGTGTGTTGACTTTTCAGTTAGTCACCGTTTCGCGAAGACAGCCTCCATCACAGCTAAATGCATATTACGCAGAGAGGAAAAAGTACACGGCTGAAGCCCGGCTGGGGAAAAAAACAGCAACCAAAAAAGCAAGTTAAGGTAAATGCACGACCACGTCAGACATGTATTTCAAGGCAGCCTGACATGTTTACCCACAACATAATTAACTGGTTGGCTATAAAGGGCTGCAATGAGCTGAAACCAGGGAAATAAAACAGGAAGACGATGTCCTCCTCCGTGTGCTCCTCAAAACCCAGAGCTCATGCACACAGGTCATCAGCCCAAGGGTGAGTCATTTTTTTCATTCATGCCAATTCTTTAGAGTTACTTTAACACTAAGCATCTTAACAGCTTTGAAAAGGCAAATTCATAATCTAGACAGTTTTGTGGGGGTTTTTTTTAATGCGTGGGAGAATGAAGCTTCCCTCACAGGGCTTAAAGCATATCGTACCCCACCACCCCAAATCACTTACACTGTACGTGCTGAAATAATTCATGATTTTACCCTCGACGTATTTGTTTTTGTCTTACTTTTTGTGTTAGGAATTCAAGGGAAAAAGATTCCGTTGCTTGAAGGCATTTCCTGTTGCCCCAAAATTTCCCCCACCTTTGTGTACACACACACAGACACACACACACACACACACAGAAGAGTCACACTGAACGCACTAAAGCCACTGATCGAGATAAAGAGACGAAAAACAGAAAACTTCAAAATCCTGAGCCATGCAAAAGAAGAGAAGGGCAGAGTCAGGTGCATTAAAAGAATGCTGCCAAACTACAGAGACTGTCACAGTCATTCGATGCACGTTAACAGTCATTTTATGAGTTTAAAAAAAAAAACAACAAAAAAAAAAACAGACTGCAATGCAAATAGGAAATGGCTTTCAATCTTACTCTCATGTCCTCTTTTCAATGAATTCCTAAGCAGAAAGTGATGACTGGCAACTGCTCAGGAATAGCATCTCATACACAGAGGTCCATGAGGTTAACCCCTGTCAAAACCAAGCTGTCAGCACTCATAAGCAACACACAGTGTTGTGCTTTCTGGAGTACACACAGCTGACGTCACAAGAGGGCATTTGATTGTGGAGGGACTCAAAGAAGCCTTTGCAAAGCTCGCTCTTCTTGGTGTCCTCGAGCAGCTGCTCAGGATGATTTCAGTAGCCAGTAATAAGAAAGCAATAAGCCCAACAAGAGATTCTGCAAGTTAATTAAAGATCAATCTAACCGCATGAAAAAGCTTCATCTCTGCCGCATCCTGCGCTACCCTGACTGGCGAGAGGTCTTTTGGTGGAAAATGTCACTGTTGGACAAAAATGATGGTTGCTATAGAAACCACATGTTGTACTGCCACCACACATTAGGAAAGGAAGCCATGGGGATGTTTTTCAATTTAAGTAAACCTTTGACTCACATCTGCACACAAACACAACACGACTGGATATCTGTTTTTATACTGAAAGATAAACTCGGATTTCATTTTCTTCGACATAAACATACAAGCACAAAGACAAGACAACCTGACCTCAGGACAACGGACATGTTTTAATTTTTAAAAATGAATTTGTTGATTCTCTCTCTCTTGAGAGCAAACTATGTGATAACAATCATTTTGATGAAAGTTTCAAAAAACTAATTCAAGCACAATTCTATGTTTCACTAGTACAGACTTAATTTAACTTTAATCAGTTTGGATGGATTTTTAAAAGACTGAACTTTCACCTGAATGGAGACTCTGGTAAGATGTTGCTTTATGCTCTTTTCTGGTCACGTTATGTGCATGCTCCTTTTTGAAGCACTGATCCCAGCTTTAGTTTACTCCTTGTGAAGCTCCAGCAATTCCTTGAAATTGTCCAACAATCCTCTCAAGGCTTCCCTGTTGCTTGTGCACCTTCTCCTCCCTCACACACGTCCTTAGACTCAACTTTTCAAGAATACGCTTCAAACCATCACTCTATGAACCATCCACCCATTGACAACCATCGCCTGTGTCTTTTAGTGGAATTTTGCATTGCATACATTGGAAAGTTGAGCGATGTCTTATGAATGAATGAATGAATGAATGAATGGTTATCTGATCCATTCATATGGGATTATGAGGGTTGTGGCCATGTATCAGCTGAGCAACCAGTTGTAGCAGTTTAAAAAGTTGGAGGACATTGCGGCAAATCTGTTTACCTGCTTTGGATGTAAAACCGTAAAATGAAAGCCGACAGTCTGCACTTGAAGCAAACTTTGACTGTTTCATTTGACACCAAATATGGTACTGCTAAGAGGCTGAATGTAAAAAAAAAAAAAAAAAAGAAATGCGTCAATGTCAAAGTATTTTGGAACATGTAGTATTTATTTAGGCAACCGTTTATGCCATTACTAATTAGTGGCTCTCTAATACATCCAAAGCATGTATCCCATTTACAAGCAATAAAACAACTATGGAAGATGGATAAAGTATATGTGAAATAAATGAGAAAATATAACCTTGTGACTATTGACAAAGAAGCATGCATCCTGTTTCTTTGTTGCTGAGCTGAAGAGGATCCATTGTGGGTTTTTTTTTTTTTTTTTTTGGTAAAGACGTTGTGACACAGTCATTCCTGCTTGTATGGAGTTCAAATTGAGCATTTTAAATTGTCCTCTATTCAAAGACATGAATTTACGAATATATCTTAATGCACTACGGCTGTATGAGTTTGTATTTATACTGAGGCAATTGTGACGGTAAGGAAAACTCGGTTTCACGGCCTGGTAACACCGCTACGATGTGGCATAAAGACTCTTGTAAACACCCTTTAAGCCCGTGTGGAAAAATCACAAAATCCGACAGTCATTTTTAGTGAACCAGGTATTACATTTTCACAAAGCCGTGCAGGTTGAGAGCAGCTTCTTTTGAATGTGATGTTGGGGACTCCTAAAACTAAACATGTACTTCTGTCAACAAATATGTACGGTACAGCTCAGGTGCTGCTGTGCTTGTATGTTTAAGAATGGATGTGCTGACTGTGGGAAGGGGGTAGGGGGGGGGGGGGGTAGGGAGGGGGGGAGGGAGGCTGCTACTGTAGCAGTGCATCAGCAGAGGTGAGACCACAGAAACTACATCACAGTTTGCAGGCTGGGAAAGGGTGACTGAGCCAGTGTCGGTTAGGCACCTGCAAAGAGCATTTTGTATTGTGCTGCTGGTGGTCACAGTGAGAGTTTCACAACCATCTGTTCTGACATGGCGTAAGAAGATCATGTGAGAGAGGTAAAACCGGGTGAAGCAGCCACATCAGTGCACCTGCAGAGATCGTCTCTTTGCAGTCCAACGGTTTCCTCCAAACACGGATAGCTAAAGGGCAGCTGAGGTGGACCAACCTTAACCCAGCTGTTTCTAATGCCGCCAGAGACAAAAAAAAAAAAAAGAGTCGGCAATTGTTTGAGTGTCATTAGTGCTGACCCAGATGCTCTGAAACAGAGTGTCCTGTGACTGCACTGCAAACCAAGAATTACTACCTACAGCTCATTACGAACCTTTGTCTCATGAATGCAGGACAAATGAGATGCAGGCAGAGGGACAAAGGAGGGGAAGCTGTGCAGGTCGGACTGTGAGACAATGTTGAGTCTGAGAACTGGCTTTTGCTGAGTCCCGGTTCCAGAGATGAATCAGGGGACTCTGTAGTCTGTGCAGTGCAATCTGATCAGGAAGACAAAGGATCAGACTGGCTTCGGGCTCAGGTGAAAATATAAGTAGGTGAGAGAGAGTTACATCACATAAAAGCAGTGCAGAATCAACAGCACTGTATTTTTTCAGTGTGGTCAGTAACCTTTCCTCATGACAGCATTTGTGGACATCTTCCTTGACAACAAAGCAATGACAACATGCTACAGCATTTGCCCATGGTTTGTAAGTGCAAGTTTTTTTTGTTTTTTTTCCCCCCATCCCGGAGATGTGATTTTGCAGGAGACGCATCCCAGCACCGCTCCATTCACTTTGCCAGTGAATCACGCGCCCGGCAGCGAATAAGCGGATTACAAAACGCTGTCTGTGTAAAACAAAAGATCCCATTTTCCAGCCTGCGTGTTGTTATTCCTCCACGGATGGATGTCAGTGAAAGAGGTTAATGCAACAAATATGAAATCTGAGCGTGTGTGTGCGTGTGTGTGTGTGTGTGTTGTGTGTGTGTTGTGTGTGCGTTTGAGACCACAGAGACCTGAACCCGGTGTGCGGTGCGCTCTGCTTACCCTCTGCGGCCAAAGCGCACCGGGCAAGAAGTGAAAGCACCGCCACAGACAGCAGACAGCGTGCGAGCATCCCCGCTGCTCCTCCGGCTCCCGACCCGGTCCTCAAACACCTCCCCTCTCCTCCGGCATCCGTCCTCTGCGACGAGCTCCCGCTGGGCTCCGCTCCGCCGGCACCTGGCGCCCCGGGGTGACGGCTCCTCACACCGGGAGACATATCCAGTGGATAAGTTGCTGAAGTTTCGCTCGTAAATAATACATCGGATCGATCCCCGTGCGTGAACGGTAAACACGGCCGTCCGTCCCGCGGTCTCGTCGTGTGTCCAGGGCTGGATCACAGAGGGAGGGAGGGAGGGGGGGGTGGAGGGTTGGGTGGGGTGGAGGGGGGACGGAAGGGAAGCGGCGGTGGAGGGAAATTAAAGAAATGCGCCCTATCGCTCCGCTGCGCTCGGTCCACCCATCATCGTCACCATCATCCTCATCATCACCAGCTTCTCCTCCGTGTGGCGCAGGGCGGCGCGCACACGGTGCCAAAGGATTGACATTTAGCTGTTGGTGGTAACCTGCCTCGTGCAGTTTCAGGAGGATGACACACATCCAGGTGTGCTCATGTGGCACTTAAAGCCACATGTCGATCAGGCTCTGCTGCCGCTGGGAGGATCGATTTGGGGTTTTCGGTTTCTTCGTTTGTTTCTTTGTCTGTCTGTCTGTTCGTTTGTTTGTTTGTCCTTCCTCTTAGTCAAAGTGAGTAAATTAGTCTCTCGTGTAAATGGTCTTCAGTCTGCAGGACGACCTCTGCTGGGGATACCAACGTCACGTGAGCTCCACTGCAGACAGGTGAACTGGTCAATCTGGACTTGTTCACTTTCATTAAGGATTAATATTTAAAAGTGCACATGGCACTAACAGATATGTAATCTCTATCCTCAGGTCCCCTTGTAAACCCCCGCCTGAATATCTATTATTTGTCTACATCAGGGGGCTGTTGTACCTCAGCACCTCCACAGGATGTCAGCACAGGCCCAGAAAAGATCCCTCACTTTAATAAATGAGCTGATGAAGGCTCCTTGTTAAGGACCTTTAAGGATCCACAGTATTTGGGCTGCGCCACGAATTGAACTTTAGAGTCTACTCTGTGCAAAATGAGCTTTGTTATTGTGTGGTTAGTGTGTTTAGTTCATCTCGTTGCCTTCTTATTAAGATTGGAAATGCCCCCTTGGTGACAATGGTTTCTTTAACATTTGGCTCTTGAATTAATTTAATAACAGTTCCAGAGAACCAAGAAACTCAAGTGGTACAAAACAAGAACAGCACTAAGTCAGCATGATCAACCATCACATGATATGATTTTTATCTTACAAATACTTCTACACTTTATCATTATTATTATTATTATTATTATTATTTACTTGACCGTGCATATCCCGCATGTCAATCATAGCATGTGGGCTTCTTCAAAAATGTTGAGTTGATCAAATTCAGACAAAGTGCAGGTCATGGACGTTGGGAAGTAAAGGTTCTGTCTGTAACTGTTTTGGGGACCTTCCTAAACACTACAGGACCGACCTGGTACTTCATTGGTGAAGTTTATAGTTTGAGCCAGATAGTTTTACAAATGTGTGTAAAATATCAGTCAAAATTGAAAATGCCATAAATGATATTAGTGTTGCTCTTCACTACACACATACAGCTGAAATATGACATACAGCAGTAAAAGTATGTTGTTTTTAAATGAAGAGACACATTTCAATCTGTCTTATTCAGGTTTTTAGAACCTGTGGTGATATTATACACTTTCATCAGATGCTACATAGGAAGAATAATTGTTTTTCCAAGACGCACTGGAAACATATTTCTGCCTTTGTTTAATCGTTTCATCTCTTGAGTTTATCATCTGCATGCAGAAGATTAAAAGGAGCCATTAAATGACACCCAAAAATGTAATCTTTTGTACCGATTGATGAATCCTTACTTTATCAAACTATCTGATCCAAGCGTCTCAGGAGTGAAACAGCTGTTTATAATTATCCAACGACACCATTTTCTCCCATTACATGTTAAAGGTCCCCATAAACCACAACAGTACAAAAATGAACCGCCTGTTTGACATTTAGGCAATATTAATGGAGTTGTTGGGTCCTATCTCATACGGGCCACAAGATGAAGAAGGAAGAAGAGGCAGTTGATGAATGTGAATATTGGAAGAACAGACCAAGTTTTGAAGAACTGCTTCAATAGATTTTTTTAATTCAAAGTGAATCTTAACAATACACCATAAAATCTTATTTTGACACTCACCAAAAGAGTCACCTGGAAAACCCGCTTAATGTGACAAAGTAGAGAAGGCTTGGTCACACCTAAATCACTGAGAACTAGAGAGGAAACACTATCGCAAACTGTAAAGAGACATCACATCCATAGAGTTAGTTTTCCCAGTCCTCATACTGTAAATATTGCACAGTGCAATTGCTACATGGCAAACTAGTGTAGCATAAAATAAAAAAGCAAATGAAACAAAAAGGAAAAAGGAAAAGAAAAAAAACAACAAAAAAAACCAAAGCCACGAAAAATCTACAGGTATTAAAACAGTAACAGTTCAGATTTCATAATCAAGTCTATTTGATGAGTAATCAAAGCAGATGATTCCATAACTTGCAGTGTGAATTAACTCTGAAATTGATACAGATGACCAGAACATAAGAGCTTAAGTCAAAACAAGCCTCATTAAATCAAATAAGAGTTACACAGTAGCACATTTAGACCAATACAGACCCTGAATTAAGATCTCTAAAGAATAATACCGCAGCAGAGGATTTTTATCTTCTGATAATAAAATCATGATTTTAATAGTAGTATTTTACAGATGACAGTTTTATCTGTTAAATGTTAAAAGAATCCTCAAAAAAAGTTATCCATAAACCAACATGTCAATTGTGTGAAGAAGAAGAAGAAAAAAAAAAACAGTTTTAAGATTTCTCTCCTCTTGCATCCATTTCTTTTTCCTTAACAAGTATGGGAGAGTTTATGCAGGCGCATTGCTGGTGAATACCTTTGAAAGAATCAAAACACAGATTACATCTCACATGCTTATTACTGGGGAACTATTTCAAGCACTAATCTGCCGAGTTCATGCCTTTTTCTATCCCAAAGATATAGTTGACTATGATCAGTTAAGCATACAGGTAAGGAAAAAAAAAAAAGAAAAAACGAAGAAGACGCTATTAAACATACGACCACGCCAGTGTCAGTGTTTGAATGTGGAGCATTGCACTCAATGACTGACAGAGAAGCGACAGTAATCTCCTCGACAAAGTAATTTTCCTTCCAGAACGCAGAACAAACTTCTCTTGAGACTATTCCCGGACATAAAGCGTGTCTTCTCTGTTTTCAAAAAAGGCCAATGTCGTCCGCCGTGCTCTGGTTAATCTCCCACTCAGCCCTAACTTGCATGGTAGAAAAGCCGCTCCGAGCCGGGCAGCTTGTAGGCAGACAAAGTGAAGCAACTCAGGTGTGCATGCAAGCAAATGTAAAGCATGGAGATTATCTAAGAACACTTGGTGGTGCAATGACCGCACAATGTAAAGTATTGCATCTGCTGTTCAGCCAGAGTGACTATCCAAAGATCGTTGTGTCATATCATAAGTGTATGCGTGTGCGTGTGTGTGTGCGTGCGCGTGTGTTTGTTGTCATAGAGAGGCTTTGGTGGCGACTGTCAGAAAGGAGATAAAAACCACCGCCATGTTGTACGTGTCTACAGAGCCACACTCTCTGGAATGACACTGAGATGAAGTCCTATATCTTGTCTAATTCTTGGTGGAGCGGCAATAACGAGACTCACTACACGTTTGCGAACTGTCACTGGATTCTATGTCTTCCTCCCCGAATAAGCTGCGAGGAATCGCTGTCACCAATTCACACTTTCCTAAATCTCAAGGCACATACACAGTGCTGCTCACACTGTCTCAATTTTGATAAAGGACACATAACAATGGCCACGCTTGATTTTTTTTTTGTTGTTGTCTTTTTCTTTGCACTGACAAAACATCATTTTGACAGGAGACACTCATAAAGGGGAGAGCGATCTGAACACAAGGCAGTTTTGAATATCCGAGTGTGTAACTGATATTCTAGCCAGATATAACATTGAACAGATAAAAATGATTGCGATAAATACTTGCTCAAATCAAAACAAGTTGTAAAGCATTTTTTTTGGGGGGGGGGGGGGGCAGACAGAAACATTGGGCTGTAATCTTTGTGGACAGTCTATATAACCAAAACCCTTACAAGCCTCACAACCTGCTTAAGTGCTTAGTGGCAAGTGTGTTTGTGTGTGACGGGTGGGGACATTACAGAAGCTTTCCAATGGACAGAATGTTTTTTTTTTTTTTTTTTTTTCCTGGCATCTCACAGTGCTCCTGTAACTCGCCTATAGAGTACTGGTAGTTTACCATAAACGTACAATGAGAAAGTTAAATCAATCCTGCAAGCTACAGCATCAGATGTGTACAAAACGTCAATATGAAATCATACAAAAAAAAAAATAATTAAGTTACATCGATACATCATTTATATGCAGTGACGAGCCCGAAAGGTTAATAAGGATAAAATACTGATGCAAAAAACACGCAACCCGAGAAACAACAAATGCAACTAATGTTCATCATCAGCAGTACAGTAGTTACAATGACACTCCAAATATGAACGCAAAAACACAAAAATCAAAACCACTTCTAGTTCAGATAATTAGGGACCTATACAAAAATAGCAACGCTAGGTTTAAACTCAGAGAGAAATCACCTAATTTCACAGCTATTGAAGTGGCAATCATCATATAGCAGCTTATCTATGATACATTCAAGAAAGAAATGATACGACTTATTAATTGCCCAATAAGCTAGACAAAACCTCAGCTGTTTTTATTCTTTTTTTTTTTTCTCCATCTTTTGATTACGACTTTTTTTTTGTTTGTTTGTTTTAATCTAACCCCATTCTACGACTAGAGTATAACTGAGGTCTATGCGAACAGAATAGCTACCTTGCTCGAGAAATGAATTACAGTCTTTGGTGCTGCACAAGCAACTTCATTTGAAAATCAAAGACGAAAAACGAAAACCAAAATAAAACCAAAAACAAAGTTACACACAAAACTAGTAATATGAACAGAAAAAAATGCACACACAGCATATCTACATATATATAGACTGGTGCTACCATCATATATATGTATATATCCTCCCTGACGGAATGTATAAAATAAGCAGTCGACACCGATAAGCCTTAAGCCTTTAACAAATGGTATAATGTAAAGGGAAAAGTTAACTTTGTCACACATGCATAAATGAGAGAATTGCACACAATTAACTCACACCTTATCAAGCATCTGTACTAAATAGTCTAGCTCTATAATATATATCCATATATGTGTGTATATCAAATACTGCATGGTTTGCTCAGGCTTAGAAGATTCCATACCGTGAATTAATTTGCATTTTTTCCTTACCTAATCAAAGCCATGCCGACCACACTTCTAAACATCTAAAAAAACAAACAAAAACAAAGTGAAAACACTCAAAATGAATATTCGAAGACAAAAAAACAAAGGAAAGAAAAAAAAAATCAACAACTATTTAGATTGTATTGCAGTTTCAAACAGTACAAATACTGTTAGTAGTAAGAGTTTCACTAAATAGAAAGTGATTATCAAATATTAAGCAATACTCAGTACTTGCACTTTGTACACTAGTTCATTCGGGAACTGAAGAATGAAAGAGGAAAAAAAAAACGGTTTTAATGAAACAGCAGGCATTCGCAACAGCAAAGCATGCTGTTCTTCTTGAAAGAACAGAAAAGGTAACTCACTGAACACACTGAATTCTACACCGACTCCAAAGAATAAGCACCGCTATCCGCGATACATCACATCCATGCAGGCTATGCATGGACATATACACATGTGCATATATATACTCACACATAGGATGCATCGACTGATTGGAATTTCAAGTGCTGCAGTCCAGTACATTAATATTCATGTATATAGTCATATATAAGTAGTAACATTAACAACCTCAAATATGTAAGGCACTATGGCTGGGGACAGTTATACAATGCAGCGAGTCTTGTGACACAAACAATAAGAGCAACGTCTATGCATCTTTCCGTTTACATTTTTGCTCATGCAAGACCACATGCAGCGTGAAGAACAACCCTATTTAAATTGGTTAATTGACTTGACATTGCTAACACCAAAGGACACCAAAAAGGTACAAATACTTCAAACGCAGTACAACGTACACCGTGGACAACATGTGCATCTGTTGATCTAGAGCTAAGACTGGGATGGCTTTACAAATATGGATGTGTCTTGCACATGTAAGAAGGCAATATAGAAAAATAGCTGGGATCAGGGGTGCAAAGTCTAACTATTCAACAACACCCCAATTATTTACCTGTCTTGAGGAGTATTCGTAGAAGATCCAATGCAAAGGTATATCAAATGTGCAAAACACATTAAGTGTGAGTTTAACTACTCATTCATTCTTTCATTCAATCATTCATACATTTTTTTTCCTTCTTAATTTTTGCCAAATCATCTCCATCATTGGAACTCTTTTCTTTTTTTCTTTTTTCATTTTTTTTTTTTAAAGCTTGAAGTTCAATTACACTCAAGTCTACATGATTCAAAAAATAGCTTGCTTTATCTGTGGTTGTGCCATGGTTTCCGGAAATGAAAACCATGTAGTTTGTGGTGTAAGATCGATTTCGCACTGCTCATTTAGCCCTCAGGTGGTATGAAGGGTACCTGAGCAGACACGGTCAGATGTAAGGGTACTGGTTTATTTTGGTAGGGCTGAGAGGGAAGCTGCCGTAGGCAGGCGAGGCGATGTAGGAGTGCGGGGGAAACAGGGGCTTGAATTGGCCTTGGGGGTGCAAGGTGGGGGAGGGCAGGAGCCGTGGGTTGATGCCCACTGCGACCTGATGCACGATGCCTGCCGGGTGGGAGATGCTGTAGGCGGGCTGCAGGACCGGGCGCGAGGCCCCAGGAGACGCCAGGAGGTGGGCCACAGGCGCGGCCGTGACCAAAGGACCAGACGGAGGGTACGACAGTAACGGGGGCTGGGAGTGAGGGTGCCCTCCAAGGTGTGGGTGGGGGCCCGTATTGTGGTTTGGGCTGCTGTGAGAGAGCGTGAATGTGTGCCCGTGCATGGTCGGAGGGATGTAGGCCTGTGGCCTCCGGTGGGCAAAATTGCCGTTCCATTCCTGATGGCAGGAACCGAAATGTTGTACCTGAAAAAGACATGAAGAGCAAGTTAGCAGCACACAGTATAGTCTTTCATGCGCCTGTGTCCATGTTCCTAATTGCCCCATCAGTCATTAAACATGTCATCCTGACAGTTGTTTCCTCCTTTGAAATCCTGTTAAATGTAAGACAGTCAAATACCTTCCCGTTCTGCACAAAGAGACAACATACAAGTACAAACTGAGAACCGTGCTCTCGGCCACTGCTCTGCGAAATAAAGGAAAAAGGAAATATTTGCCATTCAAATGGGTTATCTATCATTTAAATGCCGCGAGGTGCACTCAACCACCGAGAATGACGACTTTGTTACAGTGTGGCAGCTTTTTTAGGCGCTTCCTATTCAAAAACACAGATATGCACAACAACACACGTGATATCCCAGGACATCAGACTCCGTGAAACTCCTAAGCACACCAGAATTGCATCTGTTTGAATTTGTCTTTGTGTTCTTTTCTCACAGTTTTTCAGCCATGTCTTTTCTCACTGTCATCTTGCGACTAATTCAATTCAAAATTATGTAATACAAATATTAAATTCTCAGTCTTTCATGATCATTTTCATTGTCTGAACTAAAGGATTCTACTCTGGTTCACTTTGTCTGCACCCATTGCACCAAAGATGTAAACAAAAGCCTGTCATGACATGTATTATGCAAAGGAATGTTCTTCATGTCTTGAACAATACGGTGCACTAGACAATGCAAATTCTTGGTGTGCTTTCTTTTCTTTTCTTTTTTTTAAACCAGCTAAGAGTTCATCAACCTTTATAACGTGTGAAAGAATCGACACTGGTAAATATTTCTTAAAAACACTAAGAACAACTGTGTGGAGACAAGCGTTTCAAATCCTTGTATAGACATTTTAGGGATCTTTGGTCTCTGCTGTGCTCGAACGTCAACTGAACACAAACAGAGAACTTTCCAAATACCAGAGTTTGATTTAGATGTACTCTCAACTGAAGAAAAAGCATAAACCCCAAATTGGCATAATCCATACAAGTTTTAGTGACAAAGCTCAGCTCGTCCTTTGTTCAGACAGGAAGTGCAGGTGATTAGTTGGCCATACAATCACTCCACTGGCACAATGCACCATCACATTCATATCACGAATTCAACTACGTTAAAATTGCTGAAATATACATATACATGACTGAGAGTACTCACCTGCCCAAAGCCAATAGGCTGCTGTTGCTGAGGCTGGAATGCAGGGGTGAGTTTCTGCGGCCTGTTGAGGAGTGGAGTAGAGTGGTGATGCTGTCGACCAAGAATGCCTCGTCCTTTGGATAGGCATGAAGACTCCAAGACTGAAGGAGGGGGTTTTGTATAAGAGGACAAAGAAGAGGATATAATATAAGTGTAAACACACAAAAAAAAGGCTTATCTCATCGGAATGAACAGGTGAATAAAACTGAGCCAGTGATTGTATCAGCTACAATCACGGAAATGACAACATTTGTGGCAGGAGACTGTGGGTTCATCGCTGATCACTTGCACACTTTCAAACATGGTGGTATCCATCACCTGATTTAGACAAGTTATAAATAGATGTGTTTTGGGGACCAGGGAGGGGTTTGTAACCAAGCCCGTTCATAGAGCTTAAAGCACAGTCAGAGCATCAGCTATAAATACACTTTGCAGCACTAGAATAGGAAGCCGTGCCCTTTTATGTGGGGCTTTAGTTGCAATAGAATGAAGGTTGAGGGAGTGAGGGTGCCTGTGACATGAAAGGCAATCTGACTCTGTATGATTTTCTCTGAGGATTTACAGTTGAACCCTCAACTTTAAAAGACCTATAAAAAGGCCACTCATAAATGAGTGCCGTCGCTCAATGTCCCCCGACCACAGCTGTTATAAAGCCCACATGTGGCATGCGTAACCAGTATAAGCAACCGAAAATAAAATATGCCTCAAACATTAATGTGTCAAGACAGCCAAAAGAAAAAAGAAAAAAAAACCTTCTGGCTAACATCAAATGTTTGGGATATTTCATTCAGGGCAGTGAAAAGATTCATAAGAATTACACATGTCGTATGTAGCTTTAAGAAGTGCATATTCACACAAATACAGGAGATATCAGAGTCAGCCTGGAGCCAAAGTCAGAAGTGGTGACAGCAAACAGGTATACACTCCAGCGATCAAACCACATACGCTGAGGCGTGGAACCCATAATCACCTGCGAGAACCTCTGTGGCCTACAAAAACAGAGTAATCCCAGGCCATGTGACCTGTGAAGCAGACAGCAGCAGTGGTGACTCGATCTTTTGAGTTAGTTTGACATCTTTACGCTCTTCCGAGTCATGTCAGCGGGTGTTACCACCAGTGGGGTTCAGATCAACAGGACCAATAAGGTAGAAACAATCACCTGTAATCTGCACACACTTATAAAGGGTCATTCGTCTAAGATCTATTTTTTCACATGTGCAGTTTTACCTATGTTGCCGGGTGCTTCGTTGGCAGCGGGGTTGTTGTTGTTGTTGTTCTGCACTCGCATCGGAGGTACCACAACCGTACGAACTGTTGGCTTGCTGGGCTCGGTCTCCGGGGCGACGCACGCAACACGGGGCTCACAGTTCTGGTTGTTGTCAGCAATGTAGCGCCGCTCCGTGAAGGGACTGTTGTTGTGACCGTGTGAGGCAGGTGAGCTGTCCACTGTGTCACAACCACTCTCCTGCTCGTCTTCCGACATGCTGAAAGTAGAAAAAACGATCATGGAGGAGACTTACATTTCGCCTTTTTCGTAGAATAGCAATGCAAAAAAAAAAAAAAGATAATGATTTGCATTCACCATTCTGAAATATAATACCCTTAACCAGTGGTGGCTGGTGATAAATCTGTACGGCGGGGCTCTTCCTTATTATTCGATTTCTGCCAATGTTGCCAACTTAATACAGTCCGTTTATAAACCACATTACAACAATCTTGCCTTTTTTAGATTAAGCGATGCCCCCAGTGATGAAATATTATAGTTCTTGTATTATAGCTTGTGAATAAAGAGCACTTATTAAGATTCATTAGTATACTAATGAATATAGTATTATACTTCATTAGTCCCCTTTAGAAAATGAATGTGTTTTGCGGCTGGTTTACTTGAAATGAGTCCCAGTTTAGGGAAAACAAAAGGTATATCAGGTATAGTTTCAAACAACACACCAAATCATCTTTCAAAGCATTTTCCAATACTTTGAAAGAAACCTAAAAAAAAAAAAGAAGTGCAAAATAAAGAGCTTGTTTTTAAGCTCTTAGAGTCATGCATTAATAAATATGAGCATATCTAAACATTTATAAACTTTAACAAACCTGGACACCTTTGATCAATTCTGAACACATTTCTGGTTGTGTGCATTTAGAAAAAAAAAACAACTATACTGGAGTTCTATTGTCCAGCCGCCACTGCCCTTTACACTTCATAATGTTACCTGTTGGGGTGCTTGCATGGTGAGGTGCTGGACTGGGCTGAGGCTGAGGAGCTGGTACTGAGTGTACTGTCTGGACTACTGAGTGAACACACTCTCTCCATGCTGACCGTGCTCTGACATGCCTCACATTCTGCACTGCCCTTACACCTGCAGGCACCAATGGCAAGTCGTTACGTAACCATATTCTTTTTAAGAATTAAAGTGTAAATCGTCCCACAAGGCAACCGATGGCCAATACTCACTCTCCCAGTGAGTGCCTCTGTGCACTCTCCTCCTCGTCGCTGCTGATGCTGATGACACTAACGGTCGGGCTGGCGAGGTCAGAGATCACCATGGCCTGCCGCTGCTCCTGCGACACAGAAAGCTCCTCACAGTCCGGCTCCACTTTACAGCAGTTCTTGTCATCCTCCTGCACACGATCTGCTCCCTGCCCCTCTCCAGCAGCGTGACCTTCCTCTGGACATCTGGCTGCCTCCTCTACCTCATCCACATTCTTTGCTGTGTCGGCCATCTTTGGGGATTGACATACTAAATTTTGGATGTTCGTGTTTTGGGAGAAATTGCTGGTCCTGGAAAATAGAGTGAAATGTCATTTTTAGTGAAGGAAAAATCACCTTTCAGCACATGTTAAGGTGCTCTTGAATTAATACAGGAAATCCACATGAACATACCTAT
Source organism: Blennius ocellaris (assembly GCF_963422515.1). Taxonomy (NCBI): domain Eukaryota; kingdom Metazoa; phylum Chordata; class Actinopteri; order Blenniiformes; family Blenniidae; genus Blennius; species Blennius ocellaris. The sequence goes on along the minus strand of NC_137650.1, from coordinate 20,782,084 downwards.
TCATGCAAGGCTTTGCTCTCTTGTTGGCAGCTGGCTGAGGCCACACCACATGTGCAATGCCTATGTTGATTGGCTGGTGGGTGGACATGGTCATTTGGTTGGTTAAGAATGGCTGAGGGTGTGCAATCATGGAGCTGTAATGGTTACCATGGGGACGCACTTTCCTGCAATAAGAAAACCGAACAGTGCAAATTGAGCCAAAAGCCTTCAGCACCATTAGTGACAAATAGGCAGAGGTCAAAGGGACACGTATGACTCATAGATCATTAACATTCAGGGGAGCAGGCGTGCTCTATTAAAGCAATGCAGCTATTCTCACACTCTGAAACTAAACATACTAACGCACAACAACAAATATTGAGTAATCTAACACAATATAACTACAATTCTCTGAATTCAAGCGTTTCCACTTTTGTTCAGTAACTGGTTCACAGCTCTCAAATTCATTGACATCCCACGATCCCACAGATACGAGACATCCTCATCATCTGGAGCAAGTGGGACTTGAAAAAAACCAAACATTTTACTCCAGTCTAATCAAAACCACAACATCACACACTACATTTCAATCATAATACAGTAGTAAAAGTAGAGCTTTCAAAAATAATGGCCGGCTCCCAGCACAGGGACCTTCGGGGTCAGTAAGAGTGTCAATATGCTTATATTCAGCAGGTATATTTAGCTGTGCAGCAACCCCCCTCAAAATAGACAGCATTTCTTACCCCCAGTCACCCAATCTCTGCGAGCCTGCTACAGTGTCAGATGCCAAAGTGGTCGTTGGTGGAGGCACTGATGTCACCTGCTGCCAAGCGGGCACCAAGATCTGCTGTGCACGGCTCGACCAGGCCTGTCAGAATGACGAGAAGAAAAGCAGCTGCATCAGTGAATTCTTTTGAAGTTCATTTCGGTTTTCTATGTTCTGCCCAACAGAATTCAGCTCAGCTTTTTTTATATATCAGTGTTTGTTGTTGTGTCATTGTAACCAACACAAGGGACCTTCCAACTGAATGCATGCAAGCCCCTTACCTGTGTGATGACGCCAGGTCTGATCTGTATGGGCTGGATTGATGGTGCTTGAGTGACGAGAGGCACAGATGCCTCCATTCGAACAGAGTAGCCTGCTGGTTTGGCTGTGTTGGGTGGGATGCCTGCAGGGGGCAGTGGAGGGTATTTTGTTTTTGAATATTCAGTTTCATCACTCAAAAGAATTGATGGAAAAAGTGCAACAAAGACTTAAATGTTCTACCTTGAATGGTCGGGGGGCACAGAATAAGGGCCTGCTGAAATGACTCATTGCATCCAAACTGACTGCTTTGTGTCTGCAGTGGAATCCCAGGATGCATCACTGAGGGTGCAGATGGACCTAGTCCCTGTAAAAGAATAAATATCACTTAACAGGGCTTGCTTGATCTGTAATAAGATTTGGTTTGTATACATCTTATAACTCCGAGACTGGTTCTGATATTCTAATATAAAATAAATAAAAACAACCCCCCCCAACCAGTCTTCTGCAGTTCACAATCACATTTGCGCCAAAATTACACAAAAATAATAAAGCCCTACCATGTAAGGAAAGTTGAAATTATCTTGAAAAACGGAGCAAGAAACATACAGTCATTGCACATTTTTACTAACAATTCTATAGTCCTTAAATATAATTTAAAGAAGTCGATCTAATAATGAACGTTAATATGAGCAATTACATTAAGAAGACAGCAGGTGGCGACATTCCTGTCAAAACAAGCTTGTTTTTCAGTTAGAATAGACTGCACAGAGAGACCAAGAGCATAGTCTGTTAGATTAAGAAAAATCTGCATAATCAGTGAAAGGACAGAGGTTCACTTGTCATTGATCACTACTGTAACCATCACAGAAAAATCTCCAATTTCAGAGTGTTCAATCAGGACATATTCAAGGTCTACTTATTAACTAATCAAATCCATGAAAAAAGTCCAACTCAATAGCTGAAAAACTGCAAGCAGATAGCTACCTTTGTGAAACCGTAGATTAATCCAATATCACCAAGGTTGCATTTGTTTTAAAAGTGCAATAGACATTAGTTTATTAACTTGCTCTTTGAGGCAGGCCTGGGGGATAAACAGCTGAGCATGTGCTTCAGCACTCATGCAGTGCTCGTGCCTGGGTATAATCACATTTACTGGATAACGAGAACTAGGGTCATATTGTTCTTCTACAGCTCCTGCATGCAGCCCAACCCCCATACACACCATGGCAAGCACAAAGCAGGCTTTCAAATAGGAAATACTTAAAAAACGAAACAAAAAAAAACAGTTTCCTGTAAAAATTCTCAAGATGTAAATCATTCTCTACAAATATAGCAAACAAATCGGTATGCTTTTATCCGATTCAGTGGTGAAAGGATTTAGGAACGCCTAACAATACATTTTCAAGAACATTTGGGACGTGTTGTCACCGTGACTTAAAAATGTCATCTATAATCATTTGCCAGGTGTCATACTCAGTAAAATTGTTTCTGAGCAGTTGTTTTGCATTGTAAAGATCCAAAGCCCCCCCCCCCCCCCCCCCCCACAAAAAAAAAGGTCAGTTCCTCTTTTTTCCTCAGCAACAACAATGATTTGCACTGCTGCATGACCTCAGAAACATGATGTGATTTTGTTGCCATGACAGCAGTGGTAGGACGCAACAAGACGGGCAAGTTGGCATACAAAAAGGCAATAAAGCAAGGAAATTGTTTACATGATCTGCTTTGACAAAAGTAAATGGATGGAAGAACACACTGTGCGACAAAAACCTGTTCTGATCTATTTTTATCAATAAATGCTTCAGGCAAAAGCCAAATAAATAAATAAATACATTTGCTTTTATGCGATCATTTTAATTTCTTCAAAATGTTTTATTATCCCAAAACAAATGATCATTACGCACAGGTTTATCATACACATGCATTGCATGGTGCTACAAATTGATAATTGACTTACTTGAGCGTGGACTGCGGTCATCTTGCTGAAAGGGTGGTTGGCTGAGGCAGCAGCGGTTGTAGTTACAGGTCTGACGAACGGACCTTTGTTTCTGTTGGCAGCCTCATATGCAGTGGGACGCGTCCAACAAACATCCATGATGTGGAAACATGACTTCACACTACGGAGAAGAGGAGCGACATGGAGGTGTTCAGGTTTACGTTGGAGATTCAAGGTGACAACATGCCTGGGAACCTGTTGAAAGAAAGTGAACCCACTGGTTGCTGTGGGGAAAATCAAGCAAATGCTGCATCGTCACAAATGGGTGGCTGAGGGCTTCGGCAGGGGCAATCCTCTCCTCTGCATCAATCAACAGCATCTTCTTCAGCAGGCCCACAAACTCTCGACGGTCTGCCTTCTCTGCCACCAAGTCACACCCTTCCAGATTCATCATCAGGTTCACCTGGAAAACAGACGTTTAAGACGACTTCTCGAGATCATCTTATATATATATATATATATATCGGTTTTTTTTAAAGATTATAATAAAATTATTTGGCAATTCAAAATTAAACATTTAATAAAGAAAATATATTCTCACATTTGAGGTTAATAAAAGTGCGTCAAACTGTACGACAATTTATTACTCAAAATGATGAGCCAATAATAATAAACATGATCAATATCAATTTAATTTAACTGCAGATACATGAACCATTAGTTATCAGATCGAACACAAATCCAAATAAATATCTAAACACTTCAGTGTGATTAGAATGATGTGATGTGATCTGAATGAAATCTCCTGTTTATGATGCCATCAGAGGATTGTTTGACACCGTCAAATCTTTGTGCTCACGTTATGTCTGTTATGTAATGTAACGTGACACTGCACGGAAGCGGTTAAGTCTTATCTCTTCCTGGTCATAGTCTGGACAAGGACAATGTTTATGTGGAGGCCGTTTCAAAAGCAAACCTCAAAAGAAACCCGACAAGCTTGAATGATCTAGAAACAAATTCGTCTTCTATACAGACAGGCCCTCGCGGTAAAGTGGATGTGGAATGCTGTGTGCACAAGCAGTGGAAAGCAGGATGGTGTTGTCTTTGCATTTCATCCAGGTGAGAGGAAAGACATTTAGCCGTCTCTCTGAGTGACTCAGTCAGTACAAGAACTCATTCAATTGCTCTGTGGAACCAGGGGATTGGTCCACTGACTGAATCCAATGATATTCTTGATACATATAAAGTAAATTCAGTGTTAATTTAAACAAGACAATCTCATCGCTCAGTCAGAAGGAATGTAAGCAGATTGTCCATGTAAGTACAGGTACATGGAATCTGAAGAACATCAGCCTGTGGTGTACTTTCAGTGACTGAAACCTGAGCCTTAATTTCTTGTCTCAAGTTGAGTAACATAAACTTCCTCTTAATTTTTTTTATTTAAAGCCACTCCTTTGTTCAACAACCTAGGTTCTCTCTACTTTCTTTATACAGCTGTCAGTTGTGTTTCCTCTTTCAAAGACCTCATAGGCTATAACATCCAAGCATTTACTGCCAAGCTTCCTCTGAACTCCCATTTAGTACATTGTGGTCCAAGCAGCAGAACATACGTGCGCTATGTCATCCAAACAGCTGAAGATGTACTTCCTTGCTTCCTTTGACTTCATTCCCGTCTCCGTCTCATGCTCATCTGTTGACTGTAGAATAAGACAATGTTTTGTGAGGAGATGTCTGTATTTGGTGGTTGTTGCACTCAATAATGGTATGATTTCTTTCAAAGTGATGTTTCCATAATCTGGCTCATTCATGCCGAGAGGAATAAAGAAAACCCTTCTATTTACTATTTCAGGCATGAAAATGGTGAATACAATATGTCTTCTTAATGATAACATTTCTCCACCATTGTTGCTTGTTTGAAACCTACAAACATGCAACAATGTTTTTATTCTTGTCGTAACTTTCACGACTATAGTGGTTTCATACCAGTATGCCACATCAGATTCATGGTGTAAATGACCATTGTAAACATGACACATTCCACCTGTGCAAATACACCTAATCTGCAAATCTGCGTAATCAATGAAACAATAATCACAGATGTTACACAAGCTGCCCTTCATGTCAGGAAATGTTCAGTATCAAAGTTTGCTTGTTAGCAAAGGACCTACAAAAATCCAAGCAGTAAGAAAAGAAACTGTCGCAAGTACTGTAAATGTGTGTGGCCAAAGGGCCGCACAGTCACAAAACTGCAGAAGGAATGTCCAATGTATATTTCAGTGTTATCGAAAAGTATCAATAATAAATTAGAAATACCAGTGCTTGTGATTTCACGGTTTATGAATTACAAATAATTTATAAGTCAAACTGCCGACTTAAACATAACACATATACACACACATACACACGCACATATATATATGAAATCTAGATCAGGATTAGATCCCTTTTAAGTTTTGTCAGTAACAGAGAGACGATTAAAAATAGAATAAAAAATGGGAATGTGACAATGTATCGTGGACGACTTGTATAAACAAATCTGTTCATGAGAATGCGTCTTGCATGAGGCTCAATGTTTAACCACAAGGAATGAAATACGTTTGGCCTGAGCTATAGCAGACCTGTGATTATTTACCTTTAATTTAAACAAGGATAAGGTTAAGCTGTAAAATAGGCAATAATAGCATTCCTCATATCTGAAGTGTGTGAAGATGACATACCTTTAGTCTCCATACTGCATAAGGGGAGTCGGACTCTTTGCAAAAGAACCGAGTTGTTTTTGTCCCTGCGTTCAACAAATGTTCTCCAGGAAAACCTTGTGTCTGAGAAATGTAGCGAATCTGTTGGAGAAAAGAAGAGGGGGGGAGGGGGAGCAAAGAAAACATTTACTCAATGGACCGAATAACCTACCGTAGTAGCCATTGAAATAAACACGTTTTAGCAAATCTATTGTGTGACAAACTTTTCTGAATCTGTATTTACCATGAACGTGTCAGTGCGACAAAGAAAGGTGCTTTTCTACTTGACCAAGACGAACACCTCTGTAGCACTCTTAAGCATTAATGATCAATTACAAGGTTATCCACAATGACATCGCAGTATCACGTCTCTCATAGTTGCTGTGCGTGGATGTGTGCATCGCAGGAACAGCTGCCAAGACCTTAAAGATGGCACATCTCTGTGAAATGCCTACCCCCCTCTCAAAAAAAAAAAAAAAAACCCCAGCACTGAGCATAGCCTGCACTGATGATCGCTGAAAGATGTCGGGGTCTGTTTGTGCCAACTCTGATAACAAGGCTCTCCTATGGTCTCAATGCCAAATGCTTTTCTGTGCCACGACGCCTGTCAGTCACAGGCTGCGGGGCAGAGAACGCCGTACACAGGTTTATGAGAGGAGAGCAGTGAGAAGCCTGGCTGACGTCAATCACACCCGAGTGTAAAGAACAACAATCATTAGAGATTCAGTGCGGCGAAGAGAGAGCAAAGAGTGACACAGAGAAAGATGGGAATTGTTGACACATTTTCATATATATAGCATTTAACGGAATGAAATAGCATTAACTTAACAATCAGTGAGACGTGGAAAGACACAAGAGGCAAACATGCACGTACGCAACTTATTGTCTTTTGTTGAACTATAAACACTGTCTGCTTGTGTGGTTTTCCAATGCCATGCGTTTGTTGGGATTAGCTCTTCCCTTAACTCTTGTTTTCAACGGGCTGATTTCAGTGTCTCATTTAGTTTAGTTTAGATTGCAAAGAATTCAGTATGGTCAACACCATAACCAACTCTAAATTCAGACTTTTTACCCTCGACAGTTCACTGCATGAATTCCCTTTATTTTTCCTCCCCACCATACACTGTTGCCGTGCTGCAGTTCCACAACGCCACATAAACAGCCAGACTCAAAAAAACGGCGCCAGTGTGTGTGGATGGAAAAATTCTTCTGACGGGAAAAACCCTTATTTTTCCTTGAAGGCGTGTCACCGCAGAAAGCTCACAAACCAGTGAGATCACCAGCGCTCAGCTTCACAAAACGACTATCTAGCGAGCCCAGACCTGCTGGAGAGAAGGCACGAAGCAAAATGTGCCATTATTCAATGGCAGCCCAAGGTAGCAGTATATGCTTTTAAAGACGCATTTCAACACAATTCCTCAGCATAATAAGTATCTGTAACCCCCACCCCGACTCATGCACGTCTGTGGCACAAACAAATCATTCCCATTTGAGACACTAAAGTACAATTTGTACCAGCTTACAAACAGAACTAATTCCTTCTGCAGCCTTGACACTTCTCACTGCCTCTAACCCGAATGGTTTAATACTTTCTCTGACCTGACCTTATCCTCTTACTCTTGTAAATTCTTAGGGTTAACAGCTAGGCAAAGGCCAATTGAAGAAAAAAAAAAAAAAAAACAGGATCAAGCAAGCACAGTTTCCTTCCTATCTGCAATTCAATTCACACCAACAGTTTGACTTGCACAGTGTTGAAAAAACTCCCGACAGAAAGCATCAAAAGGACAATAACACAGGTTAGAAAATGACTAGCGTGTGAGTAAGAGTGACGTCATTTTGACTAATCATGGGCAACACTAACAACTTTCTGACTGTAGTGGGACGTTTGTCACAACAGAGACACCTCATGTGCAAGTGAAGTGAATGACTCGAAGGGAATGAGGTAAGAAGAGGAGGGGTGCAAGAAGGAACGAAGTGGGGAGGAGCCAGAGTTATAAATATAATATGCTGTGTGGGTTGCAACAAGACCCCATGCAGAAAGACAAGAAGAAAAGAGGGGACGGAGGTGTGCATGCGGCTCAGTCAACACCAGCCAAATCAACCTGTGACCCCTGCATGATACCTCACACCAGTCGTCAGCTGCTTCGCTACTTGCTTAGTCTGGTGGTGGCACTCTACCCTCAATCGTTATTACAGCTGTAATCTGTTATGAAGATCGAAGAAAAATCATCGAGAATTCTTGGGAAATAACTTAAAAGCGGCATATGTTGGGATACCCAGCTCTTTTAAGTGGTCCATATGGGCAGGTTGTTTATTAAATAAGGCTGAATGAATCACTCTCCCGCTGAAGGTGATTCGTGATGAAAATTACAGAGGAACCGACGACGACATAACTGGATAAAAAAAAAACATTAAATCCTCAATTACATTACATATTGGTGTACAAAGTCACAAGGGCTGTTATCAAAGATTAAAAAAAGACTCAAACTATTTCAGGTGGACCAGGAGAGGCCAGGCAGTCAGCAACTACAGTACCAAACAAGTAGAATAATTAGAGGATGACTTTTAGATACAAGAGCAAAACAGCTAACATCATAAGTAAAGAACTGTCATGGGCAATTTCGAATTCATCATATTATTGAATCTGTTGATTTTAATTGCATCATAATTACGATTTATCTTTTATCGCTGCTGTGATCCAATTGAATTTCTATTATTAGTACTATGATTATTACACTGTGAGCTGCTGGACACCTTGCATCCCCCCCCCCCCCCCCCCCTGGGAGTTGAATGGAGTATTTTCTTCTCTACTTTCTACTATTCTACAATTGGTGTGTCCGGATACCTACCACATTTTAGATTCTAGCTTCCATTCCACTCCTAATCTTACTTTTTTATTTCATAGTTTCTTATACTCCCCATCTCTGCCAGCCTGTGCCTCCCCAGCTATCCCCTCATCACCTATTCAAGTCTAAGTAGCCCACGCCAAATGAAGGAGGTCCCTCCCAGATATCTCTAAAGCGGCTTTGCAGCGAGCTGACTGGCTCCTACAAAAAACAGATTTATCATATTTAGACTGGTGCTGCTGCACTCAAGTCGGATCTCTTTCGGAGGTGTTGAGTTATTTCTCCTGTCTCAGTCCTGTGGAGAGTGAAAAATGATGCTAGGACATAAAAATATCTCGGTATGAGTGCAGTGGGGTGGAGTGGTGTAATGCGGGGTGCTGCATGGGGCAGAGAAGAATCTGACTGAGGCTCAGTTGGCAGGCTTTGAGCAGATAGGGCCCCGGGGCAGGGAAAAGCCGCTCAACATAAGCCCAGATCAGTCTACTCCTGGGAAGACACAGTCAGGGCTCCACGGGGAGGGGAAGGCATCCAGCAGCTTTTAATAGATAGACTATCAATCACAAAAATATGCCCTTCTGCTCACCATCATGGACACCAACTGATACAATCCTTGGGGCCTCGATGCCATCAAGAAAACAGCATATACAGCACTTTTTTCCCCCTGTGCAGCCCTAATGCCATCACTAGTTTCCTTTCAATGCATAATTGTACTGTTGTCCTATATCTCAAAGGACTCCTCTCCCTTTTAACCCTGCAGCCATACAATACAAAAATCTGTTTGGTACCAATGGAAGAGCATGATGGTGAAATCTCACAAAGGCTTTTTCTTCTCTGTGACGTGTTGCATTCTTGCAGAAGCTTCAAACCATCTGTCGTAAAGTCTGCAGATGAATGCCCCACTATGTATTTTACTCTACACTGCCCTCAATTTGAGAACTTCATCCAAAAATGCAGTGGATTCGGCATTATACAAACTTGAGCAGTGAATAACCTGAAGGCCAGTCTGTAATAGAAAGCTGAATGGCACTGCAGGCATATACAAACCCAACGAACTCTGTGGGCTGCTTTGATCTGAAAGTATAGGGAATAATGGCAAAATAGGAATGAAAACTAAAGGCGAAAACAACAGAGTGTAGACGGCCATGAGTTATGTGACGAGTTAATGATGGGTGAAAGGCAAATGCTAGGGAAGAAACCGATGGAAGGAATACAAAGAGGGGAGGCCCATTTAAAACTGAAGTCCTCGAGAAAATTGTTTACATGTGGGGTTGGTAAAGAGTAGATGATGAGTCAGAGAAGGTAAAAGTACAATGTAGGAGATCTTAGATGGAATTTGAAAGGTTGGCAGCAGGCACACAGGAGGGATGGAGGAGGCAGGCCTCCTCTCAAGCGTTGAGGGCCGAGCCAACGGCTGTTTCAACTTTGGTAGTGAGAAAACGGTTGTTTACCTGGTCATACTCCAGGGCCCCGGGGTAAAGAGGCCAGCCCAGGAAAAGCTCAGCTATCACGCAGCCCAGGGACCACATATCTATGGCTTCACAAAACGGCAATCCCAAAATAATCTCTGGAGCCCTGTGGAGCAAACAACAAACAAACGTTAGTATACGGTGGCACACTCCACATATTTAAGATTGATGCATTTATTACTCCTGATTGAATATAAACATATTTATCATCTTTGAATAAAACAGAATTCAAAAAAGAAACAAATCATAACTTCTCATTTCAGAAAGCCAGCTAGCTCTAGAACACAAGCTTCCTGTTTCGCAGACAATGACAATTTTATGTCAAAATAACGTCTTGGATTTCACTCGTGACTCTGCTCACACATGTACTTTTTTTGGGGGTTGTTTTTTTTTAGCTCTGTGAAAAGAGTCTGATGTCTTGAACAAACAAACATCAATTCCTAGCACTGTCATGCATTTCCAGATGATGGCTTGTCATATGGGATTTTGTGGTACATGTGGAACAGGGCCAAGTGTCTTTGTAAAGAATGTGTTGTGCGTGTACTGGATTCGCCAACCGTCAGCAAGCTGCGCTAGTGGGTTAGCAGGTCAGCCAGGCGGGGATCAGAGCTTTGACGGGCTGGATCTGCTCTAGGCCGATAGAAAATAAGAAGCGCAGTCACTACTTCTTTGCCTACTTGCTGGCGCGCCGTTACCCTTTCATAGTAACACATCAAAGCAAAAGTATCGTGGTGACGCAGACCTGTCAGCACCAATATAAGTAAGACACTCTGATGGTCAGGAAGTGTGTGTTTGGGACACACTGGAAAGCCATTAAACTCAGAGCATTGACGACATGAAGTGTTCAGAGCTTGACACAGGACCTCCAGCCCATTAAAATCAATAGGACACCAGGATTTCACATGAAATCTAAATATTTGTTTTTATATGTGTATGGAAACATATGTTAAGAACCCATTGGGTTCTAATAAGGACAATGTGGCAAGACACGTGTGTTGCCTCCTACTTTATGTATAGCGATAGATAATTCCAGAATAATGTCAACCGTTTGTTTAACCAACAATGGCATAAGATATATACTGGAAACATGTTGGGATATTTATTTCACCATCAAATATATCTTTACTGCTTACAAACATGACAGAAGTGCTCAGAATAACTCAGCCCTAAGATTATACTGGTGAGAAACTTGAGTCATGGGGATTCATTTCACTTCCGCTCAGCAAGCACAGGAGACATGCCCTCATGGAACAATCCAGAGGACTGAAATAATGTAAAGAGTGCCTGAAGATCCGATGTCCAGACATTCTGCTCAAGTGCTATACCAAGTTTGCTGTTCGACAGAACCCTACATACCAACTAAGGCAACCGTGCACTTTCAAACTGGAGCTATTTCAGGGGCTCCAGCTGACTGGTTCCCCCATGACGTCTCTGGAGCCATATGGGATTAAAGCATGCAGGACGTAAAGAGTGCAACAGTAAAGCCAAGACCTGCTAAATGAAGATTTAGACCAATGTATTACTTTGCAAAAACAATTGCAAGGAACAGCTGCTGCAAGAGTCGACGCAGCATCACAAAAGCGAGCAGGTAGGTATGCCAACTGTTTCACCATTAAGCACATGACCTATTTGTAAGGAAAATGTTTTGCTGTTTCAAGCCACTTGTCAATACATTATTGCTCAAGGACAAAATCAAATTTAAGAGGCAATACTGCAATCTAAAATGGATGCTTTTGTTCCCAGAATATCCACAGCAGCAGCCAGTTGGTGAATCATTTTACACTCAACCTGATCAGGCAATATAATCACAGGCACATCTTTATTCATCGATAAGCTGATTTGATGAACAAACCTCTAAAACTGATCTCTAAATTACCTGTTAATATTGTGATATAAATGTGGTTTGCTGCATTTTGTTTTTTCCAATGAGAAACACAATGTGTCAGCATGGACTGACTGAATGTAGTAGCATGTCAAATAACAGCATGACACATCTCTGAGATAGCCCTGGGCAGTCACGTACAATCTGCAGTATAGACGAATGCCTCAACCAAGACAAACATGTTAATAAAAGCAGGTGCCTTTGGTCGTCACGGATATCAAACACTACACGGACATCAAGAAAATACAGAGCAGTGTTTTTGTGCATTATTTCATGTTTTTTCCCTTCTTTGTTTGCCACAGATTCCGCAAAATATTGCCTTGGAATACAGCTGGATTGTGTTATTTTCATTATACTGTATGTCTTTTGTTATTTTTATTTTAGTTTTTTTTTTTTAATTCAAACAACAATAACAGAGCTTCATTTGCAAAGGCAAAGCGAAATGAAATGAAGACAGTAAAACATAGGATGACAGGGGTCTATCTTTCGTGCTGGGTGTGGAGATCGGGGGCTAAGTGGGAGTTGCTATGGTTGCATGGCTCCAGCTCTATCAACGCAACACATGCCTCGCTGTCGTTCTATGAAACCAAACCTGTTTTCCATTCTGAGGATATGACGTAAATGCTGATGGGCCTGCGAATGCACGAGAAGCTGATGCCTCGTGATTCTTCAGTGCCACATGTGAGATCCCCATGAGGAACAGACACAACAGAACGCAAGGTGACATGCAACTATCCTGCCTCAGGGATAGTGAATGATGCACTACGGCATCAGATGACACAAAAGAATAATCACACACAAACACTGAATGAACAGCTGTGATGTCAAAAATAAGACACAACCCCAAACGCAAATGCCATTTTATACGCTATGTTCCCAGCCCTCATAAGCAGCCCCTGAAGATACGAGGATTGTTACGAAGCCAGCTGAAGTAGTTCAACCGAACAAAGTACAAACAGATCAATGCTCCGTGACCAGACATCTTCTTAAATGCAGCCAAGCTGGCGTGCCGCAAACGTTTAAAAGTGAAACATGTTTATCCTCAAACCAAAAGGTAAAAAGGTTCACATTAGGTGTGTTGACAGATGCCACTGCACCGCTTGAAAATGAATGACTGGGTGAGGCGCAAGTTGTTCTTTCTTCTCTCCCAGCTCAAAGGTTTCCACCGACGCACCGTGTTATCAGTGAAACACACCTTTAAAAGGTAGTAATAGAGAACAGGACATACTTTCTGCACCTGCCAAAACCACTGCGAGACTTCTTCTTTTTTTTTTTTTTTTTAACCCCAAATTTAATCTCGTTTATTTCTAGCTTTGCAATATTTCTATCAGTGTTTATCAAAAAAAAATAAAAAATACAACCTCACAAAGTTCATTATTGATTTTCTATAAACTATTTTGTTCAATGGATTTTGTGCAACATTTAACTTTTGGATCCAGCAAGGTCACAATAGGACAAGGAAGGACTGAATTAAAACATTTTCTGCTCGGTTGTCTTTATGAAAACAAACCCGAACATGAAACGCTGAGCACAGCAGCCACCGCAGGCCTCACACAAGCGCGCAACGGTGCCAAATCTACTCTGCCCACACCGCAGGTACAACATTCAGCAACAATTTCTAAATGAAACTCAACCCGGCTTTAGCAACAGCAGGATGGTCTCTCTATATTTAACCGCTCCTTTGTTGATGGGCTTTGATCGATGAAAACAAGATCCTGGTCAGTTGGTGACGTTGCCTCGGAACAGCTGTTTCCCTTCAGTCCGTTCACCGCTTCCCTTCCTCTCGCTGCTCGACTCTCAGTGACAAAGGTGGTATAGTGCAAGGCAACACTTTGTTGAACTAACACAACCCTGATCCATGACAGATTTACAAAGCTCGTGGCATACTGGTGGTCAACCCTATCGCTTACCCAGAAGTGTGGACGAACATGTCAATCATTATACTCATGCAGGACCTTCTATCATGAAATCCCATCAGGTTGTGGACTCATAGGAAAATGTGTGTCCTTCACATAGCCTGCATTTTCATGTGTTCTTAATTTATAAATTCACTGAGCTGTTTCTTTTCTTCTTTTTTTTTTCAATCTCCAGCTGGTGTAGAGACGAAGCAATAATATTTTCCAAAGTGCTGAATGAGCTCTCGCTAAACCAAACAACACAGTGCCAAGGATCTCCCCATCCTCATAGTAAGATCAACAGCGTTGCAGCAGTGAAGAAAACCCACTGTGGTGGAGTTTCATAATGTGCTCGAGTGAGAATTGCAATTTAACTAAAAAAAAAAAAAAAAAGTGAAAGGGTGTGTTTCTTTAAGCTTTGCAAAACACACACATTTTTTTTGGTTGTACTTCTGTTTACGCAAATCTTTTCAACACAGGACATGGCAGAAAAAGAGAAATTAACTCCATCGCCATGTCTTATTCATAGCCATTATCTCACACTCCAGAAATAGTCCTCTGATCCACCCTGCTCCGTCTGAACCCAGTGTAAAGTGGCATCAAACTCGCTTGGAGAGAACCACAAATAAGGGTGTCACGTTGGTGGAGGAGGAGGAGGGCAATTTTTTCCTGGAGCTAAATCTTTCTGACACAGAATTTCATTTCGGCTGCACTGCCATTTGCGTGTGTGTAACCACAAAAAAAATAAATATATATATATATATATGACAACAAAGTTACTCCATGATGGAAGAATGGAGCCTTACTGAACGCCTCTTCCAGGAACAGTAATTCCACACAGTCACAGTGCATCCTGCATTATTCAGTGGAACACATAGGGAGTGCAGCCAAGGGCGGATGGAGCACTTGCACTCTGATCTGCCCATACCTTAGATTAGAGATACAAGATTTAAGACATGTTTCACAGATGTAAGCTCCTCAATGTGCTGACATGGAGTCAGTATTTATGAAAGCTTCTTTTTTTTTTTTTTTTTTTTTTTTTAAAGGAAAACAAAAACATTGAGCAGTGTTAGTTCTCTGTTGCATTTTATTCTAAAAGCATGGTGCTCAATCGAGGCCAAAAGGTCTGTTCATTTGAGGGGGAATGTGATTTTAAAAAATTGGACCTGAAACTGAATGTTCAAGGTCAGATCTTTCATTTTGTGAGAAAAAAAAAATACTGTATTCAAAATCTAAAATAAGTTTATGAAAAAATATTTTTCCCTATTTAACCCTTGTGTGGCATTGGGGGAAAAAACGTCCACTTGGAGTAATTTTTCCTCTTAATTTGACTATAACTTTCACTGTATTGGCTCAAATGGCATGATTTTTGCTGAGGAAGCTTACTTTTACATGCAATTTAAAAATTTGATTTTAAATTTTTCCCTCGGTCAATAATGCACTGTCGGCAAAAAAACTTCCTTATGTGGCGTTGGTGGCTGTTTTCATCCACTAACTTTGACCCCTGTAAAAATATATCAGATAAATATTTCTTCAAAATTTTTTCACATAAATCTGTTAATCAACTTCAGTCCTGATCAAAACTACCAAATATTAAAAAAAAATTTAAAAAATGAACCCTTTAAATGCCCATTTAGAAGATGAAGGCACTGAAATGGGAAAAAATACACACAAAATGACTCATTTTCAAAATAAAATGTGATCGGATATTGGATTCTTTTTACATGTTATTACAGTCTTGGATATATCAAAGGTTAGTAATGTAATTATCTTTGAAGCATATTTAGTTTTTGTGCAAAATCAGTTTAAAAAAAAAACTCCCTGTTGTGGCGTTGGTGGCTGTTTTCATCCACTCACTTTACAGCTGTAAAAACATATCAGATACATATTTTTTTTCCGATTTTTTTACACAAATCTGTTAATAAACCTCAGTCCTGATACCACAAAGTATTACTTTTTTTAAATTAACCTTTTAAATGCCAATTTAGAAGATAAAGTCACGGATATGGGAAAAATACACATGAAATTACCCATTTTCAATATAAAGTGATTGAACATAGGAAATTCTTTATTTTTTTTATCTTACATTACAAACATTATGAACTTTTGTGCAGCAGCAGGGATTCAGTCCTTCCAGCAGGACTTGCAGCATGTGATCTGGTGCACTTTGCATGTGTGCCCTCCACAACGGCTGCATGTGTCCACTTCTTTTTCACCCTTTGCACAAGATGCAGGCCCCCCTCTTCCCTCCTGACCTGCTGGTGGCTGCTGATGGCTCTGGCTCTTCTTCTGGTTCTGCTGGGGCAGCTGCAGCAACCTGCATTTCTCACCAGTGCGGCAGTAACTGCTGCTCGAGGAAGATGCTCTCTCCTCAACACTGCTGGAGACACCAGAGCGTTGCCCAGCTCTTCTAAGAAAAGCCTCCTCTTGTAGTGTTTTCCCTCATTCCACGAGGGATCCACCGCCAGGAAGATAACCAATGCAATAGGCTGAGACCTCAACTATGTTGAACAATGACGCCTGGGGCCACCGATTGGTCTTCCTTTTGACGCTGTAGGTGCCGACAAGCTAAAAAGATAATCGAAGAAGAAAACAATAAGTCCTGATTTCAAAACGGGAAATAGCTGCACATGGCATATGGAAACTTCATCAAAACTAAAAAATATATATCTTTTACAAGCACAGAAATTCAGTAGAAAGCTAACAGCAATAGGATGCATGTGGTAAATATGTATTGGCACATACCTTATCTTGATTGTCAACCCTGTCTTTGCAGCGGTTGTAGGCGACGACAATCTGGCTTCTGCTTTGAGCCCTCCGTCAGCGCTGGCTCCTGGTGTCTTGTGCTCAGCAGGATGGCATTTCTGCCTTGTTTCAGAACATAGCTCACAGCTGTGTTGTTCTTGGTGAAGCCAGACACGGAGGAGAGAGCACCTCCACCTTTCACCTGCACAAGGTTGGGTGGCAGCTCCGGCTTGTTCTTTCTCACAGTTCTAACCAAGGCCAATTTCCTCTTCAGGAGCTCCTGGGCAAGTGGGTAGGTGGTAAAAAAAGTCGAGGGTGGAGCAAAGTCAGCATCGGACTCTCCTGAGGTGGTGGTGTCTGAGGAGGATGACTCTTCACTCTCCATTATAAGATCCAGGGCCTCTCTTGCACTGAATTTCCTCTTCATGTTTCTCCTGCTCTTCTCACTAGCAAATGGCCAGCAGAACTTATGCACGCGCTGAAATAGACTTACCTTGTTTATGTTTATGTTTGGCCCAGGTCAACTCTGTGAAATCTGAGTGCCAAGGGACCTCTTCTCAAGATGAAAAGGCCACCTGGCCAGCACTTTGTTTTTGTTTACTCTATGTAGACTCTGTGTAGCTCCGAGAACTTGGGTGCATGTTTACATTTTTTAGCTATATCAAGGTCAGTGCACAAAGGTCACACACACACACACACACACACACACACACACACACACACACACACACACACACACACACACACACACACACACACACACACACACACACACACACACACACACACACACACACACACACACACACACACACACACACACACACACACACACACACACACAGAGACACACAGACAATGGGTGATTTTGTGTGTATTTTTCCCATATCAGTGCCTTTATCTTCTAAATTGGTATTTAAATGGTTCATTTAAAAAAACATAATAATTTTTGGTAGTTTTGATCAGGACTGAAGTTGATTAACAGATTTATGCAAAAAAAATGGAAAAAAAATATTTATCTGATGTATTTTTACAGCTGTAAAGTGAGTGGATGAAAACAGCCACCAACGCCACATAAGGGAGTTTTTTGGAAAATCAGATTTTGCACAAAAACTAAATATGCTTTAAAGATAATTACATTACTAATCTTTGACATAGCCAAGACTGTAATAACATGTAAAAAAGATCCAATATCCGATCACATTTTATATTGAAAATGAGTCATTTTGTGTGTATCTTTTCCCATTTCAGTGCCTTCATCTTCTAAATGGGCATTTAAAGGGTTAATTTTGAATTTATTTTTTTTAATATTTGGTAGTTTTGAGCAGGACTGAAGTTGATTAACAGATTTATGCAAAAAAATGTTGAAGAAATATTTACCTGATATATTTATATAGGGGTCAAAGTTAGTGGATGAAAACAGCCACCAACGCCACATAAGGGAGTTTTTTTGAAAATCTGATTTTGCACAAAAACTAAATATGCTTTAAAGATAATTACATTACTAATCTTTGACATAGCCAAGACTATAATAACATGTAAAAAAGATCCAATATCCGATCACATTTTATATTGAAAATGAGTCATTTTGTGTGTATTTTTTCCCATTTCAGTGCCATCATCTTCTAAATGGGCATTTAAAGGGTTAATTTTGAATTTATTTATTTTAATATTTGGTAGTTTTGAGCAGGACTGAAGTTGATTAACAGATTTATGCAAAATTTTTTTGAAGAAATATTTATCTGATATATTTATATAGGGGTCAAAGTTAGTGGATGAAAACAGCCACCAACGCCACATAAGGAAGTTTTTTTGAAAATCTGATTTTGCACAAAAACTAAATATGCTTTAAAGATAATTACATTACTAACCTTTGACATAGCCAAGACTGTAATAACATGTAAAAGAATTCCGATGTCCGATCACATTTTATATAAAAAATAGATAATAATGCGTGTATTTTTCCCATATCAGTGCCTTTCTTTTCTAAATTGGCATTTAAAGGGTTAATTTTTACTATTTTAAAAAATAAATTTGGTAGTTTTGATTAGGACTGAGGTTGATTAACAGATTTATGCAAAAAAAAATTCCAAAGTTTTTTTGCCAATATATTTTTACAGCAGTCAAAGTTAGTGGATGAAAACAGCCACCAACGCCACATAAGGGAGTTTTTTTGAAAAGCTGATGCTGCACAAAAACTAAATATGCTTCAAAGTCAGTTGCATTACTAATCTTTGACATATCCAAGACCGTGATAACATGTAATACATTTCTTGTCTCTGATCATTTATTATATTGAAAAGAGGTAATTTTGTGTTTTTCCCCTCCCAAAATCAGTGACTTCATCTTCTTACTGGGCATTTAAAGGGTTAATTTTTACTATTTAAAAAAAAAAATTGGTAGTTTTGATCAGGACTGAGGTTGATTAACAGATTTATGCAAAAAAAATTTGAAAAAAATATTCTTCTGATATAATTTTACGGCTGTCAAAGTTAGTGGCTGAAAACAGCCACTAACGCCACATAAGGAAGTTTTTTTGAACGCCACACAAGGGTTAAATATAATTTTGATTCCACTTTAGAATTCTTAAAATAATCTATTTTCACTGGTGATATTTTTTTCAGTTGCGAGTTTAATGTTGCCAGATTAGGGTCGTATTGTATTAACATTCGAATCCTGTTTTGAGTTTTCCTCTTTTTTTTTTTTCACCTTCAAAACATTCTTTCACTTTCAGATCATATTTTTTTCCAAGGTTCACAATTTTGGCCCCATTCCGGCGTGGGGGGAGGTGATGACTTTGACTGAGTAGGGCCGGGATTGTGAGAGACACCATAGCAAAGAAAGCTCAGGACTTTCCTTAATCATGTTGCCTTCAGAAACAGATAAGAGATAGAACTCAATACTCTACACACTGTATTCACCTGATGGCAGTAAATGAAGTTGAGCTGAGGAATCAGATCACTATTACAGGCGATTTTGGACAATTCTTAGCAATTACTAACGCATGAAAACTGTAAAGTATTCCAGATTAAGTTTCCCATTTCCACACAACACTGTGAACGCAGCCCAGCATCACGGATTACAGTCGTCCTCATCGGGCCAATCTGCTGGCGCGCAGGTAAAAAATTCTCATTTTTGTAGAAAAAGCACAGTGGACATTATCCAAAGTATGGTAATGCAGGGTCACATTCAGGAAGACGTTTTTAGGAGTCAATGCGGTAAGTAGCCATGAGCTTTGCATGAACTTGCTTTATGCTATTAGCTCTTGTGAATGTCGTCATTGCATTACGACACTTCGGATCATTTACATTGCATTAATATAATTTCTACTGTACCTTTTCTCCAAAAAGAAGCATTTCCGCGGTAATCCATGTGGTAATACTGTGATGCCTCCAAAGTCTTATGTTGAGACATTGATCAAACCTTGAACATTCAGTTTCAGATTAAATTTTTTCAATTACCTTGTTTTCTTCAAAGAAGCAAACCTATTGTTCTGCATTTAGCTCCTGCTTCTTGACTGTACTCATTATAAAAAAGAACCTATCTCTCCTGGTTTCTGAAATCATATATGGACATTTTAAACAACAAAAAAAAGATTATATTTGCAATAGGGTTTTTTTTATGTTCATTCAAATAATAATCCAACAACAAACCATTACCTACACTTTTGTTGGTCTGGCATTCACCAACGCAGGCGAGAGCGATCACAAATGTACATCCTTGGGACTAAAAATAACTATATGTTATGGCTTGCTACGTGGCCCTACACACTCGGAAAAACATCACATGAAGTGCCTGGACATTTCACCCAAGTGAAATTACTTTCAACATTATGTGCTCTCAGACGTTCTTCAATAGAACATTTGTCCGTCGGTAACTTAACAAGAAACAGAAATTGAAACCCTCACAATTCAAACAGGTATTGCAATTATCAGGCATTTTTTGATCAGTAGTTTTCTGGGGTTTTTTTTAGGACAGGGTGTTAACAGCACTGCAGCTTAAAACCCGAAGTTAAAACCCAAAGTACCATTTGAACATATTTGATGCAACACAGGAACAAAAACTGTGCACCTTTAGTAATTCCTCCTATTTAAACATGTTCACAAACAAAATCAGCTCCGACTAGAAGTATGAAGCAAACATGCGACACCAATTTGCCTAATAAAGAGTTAGACTGAAGTAATTAGCATCCGAGAATGTGTGTATTTCCATCTCAAGATATAAAGATCAGTGCTCCCATTTCAGATCCAACAGTAAGTAAGGACAAAGTCTTGACAAAATTCGTGGGGCTTGCATCAAAGCGTCCTGAAGTGACACTGCAAGCTGCAGAACTCATTTTTAGTGCATAACTTGGGCGTTTCCTAACCGGCAGACTGAATACTAGTGCCAGCTGTTTAAGCCACAAGAATACCCAGAAATACTCATTACGAACTGGCCTGAAACACGTTCATAGGCGTGTTTTCAGGGTGAAACTAATGCACTCGTCCAAGACCAAATATTTCATACATGCACAGGAAACATTTGTTCCCCCTGAACTGGATCTGAAGCCAAACCACATATACAAAGAACTTTTTTTTTTTTTTTTACCATCGTTCTGATCTGCTTGAAACCTTTATTTCAGCCATATTTATTTCAACACTGACAATTTTGAAAAGATTTTATAAAAACAACATTCTGTGCGAAACGTGCATTTTAAAACAATACGGCTTAACGCAGCAGCCGCTTGTCATGAATTATTCCTGACAAGAAACAGGAGACCGATGTGTGCCTAAAGTGGCCCTTGAACGAGACTCTTTTAACAGACAAAAAAGTACCGCTCGTGTCTAAACAAATCACTTGAGAATGAATCGTGAAAAATACATTTACATAATTGCAAACTGATGGATAGTAAACTGAATTGATGACAGAAATGAAGCCGTCAGTCTCACATTGGACCGGTAAGATCTCTGGTTTAGCTGACTGTGCAAAACCAAGGTGGCAAATTACAAATGGCCACAGGCCAAAGCCTTGTAAATTGTGGAGGCGGGAAGTGTATCTGTCAGACATATTGGTTGCAGTGGGTGATAGATTTGAAGCGTCCCCACGCAGATATTTCGTGCCGAGCACCAGACCAAACACACACATACACACATTGACATATGAAAATCAAAACAGCTGACAGTGAGCTGGTTGACCTTGAACGAGCAAGTCAGAGCTTGCTAGTATTTCAAGCTGTCCTTATTTCATCCTGGCTGCCTATGTGTTTCACCATCTATAGAAGTCAAAGCACACTGGCCGCTGTCCCATGAGCTATTTTAAGCAGCCCTCCACTCGGATGCTCAGCATCGCTGCTGCCTCGCAGTATGTCTTTGCATACTCCTGTCACTGAACAGCACAAAACCGGGGAGGCACATTTTTTTTTTTTTTTTTTACAACTCTTTACTGGGGAGAAGGTGGACAAAGACAAATCAAAAGACACTGTGTGGAGGATAAATGTAATCAATGAAGGAACTATCATATATATATGATAATATATGATATATTTAACTTGCAGTCCAGTCCGCAAGAGATTATTTTCTCCTTTCAATAACCCGATTGCATCTGCAAATGCAAGATGGACAAAAATAACCGTACCTTCAATCGGAGACTAAACTGAGTCTAAATCAATAAGGGAAGAGCTGCGTGTGTGTGTGTGTGAGGGTCCATTTACCACATAGTCCCCAACTTATCTGGGTTCTGAAGTAATGGGAGACTTGACACCTTTACATTTCTTAAGCAACTGCTACTTCAATATTTATGTTTAAAGCACGGTTATGATGTGATTAAGACTTGCTGCAGTTTTTATTGAGGTTAAATGATCTGTCAATGGAAAGGATAAATATGTGACCATGAAAAAAAGCCAACTAAAAAACTAAAACCTTTGTATTGAAATAAACATATTTCAGTTACTTGGTTAACCAAAGCAAACAGTGGGTCCATTTCTTTAATAAACAGACATTCACATTAAACCGGAACAAATTTGAAACAAGCAGCACATCTCCTAATAAGTACTGACGAAACAGGAAGTTGATATAGTTCTTTTTTTAAACTTCAACTTGCAGTGACAAACCAATAAGAGTTGAACAGCTGACGAGGCTAAAGTTAACCCCCATAAATTGATAGAGAAAAATGTGTCAAATGAAAGAGAAAAGTTGGTGACGCTAAAACATAATCGTTTTCTCACACGCGTGATTATCACTCACTTTATTAGTTGAGTGTGCATAGTTGGCATTGGTCCACTGGCAATGATTTTACTGCTTTACTGCAGGTGGATGAATTCAGACTATACAGACGAGTCACATTGACTCAGATTTAACAGATTTAACAAATCTTCACTCAGGAGGCCAACATATAATGAAAACAACCTGATTTTAAGTCCCTACATGATCCAAACCTGCAGAAATCCAAACTGAAGTCAGACAGATCTTTCCATGTGACAGTAACCAGGCGAAGAGAACATAACAGATGAAAATATAAAATTGATGATACAGTATGTCTTAAACTTCGCTAGTAAAAAACATCCCAGAAGCCTAAAGCCCTGATAAACGGCAGTTCTTTCTGTTCAGTTTTAAATATCCTTTAAACAAACTGAAGACTTTCAGGGAGTGACAGTTTTGAACAGATAATCTTTGTAGTGACATTATTATTTTACTATTTCTCTGGCACAATGCTCAATAATTCTTTTGCAAATGATGGGTAATGAGACAGACCTTTACTATCATTCTGCACTTCCAAGGTAGGAATAGAATCTTCAAGTGTCGTTTTAAAATACAACACCATGCAAGACATGTGAGAAATTGCAGGCCACCAAAAAGAATGAGGCTGACGGAGCTGACGGAGCTGACAAAGTAGCGGACGCACCGCACCGCTCAGTTCTTCCACCACAAAAGAGCAACGTATGACAGTTTCTATTTTAAGCAACTTCCTGAAATAACATGTACTCATGCCAACATAACAGCATTCACAAAATCGCTGGACGATTGCATGGATAAAAGGACGACGTAAAGAAAAATAAGTGAAGTGACGTTCACTATTCTTTCTCGCTTTAAAAGAAACTTTGACAAGGAAAAGGTGGAAGCCAGGGGCGTTTCCTAGACATAAGGCTCTACTGGGCCACAGGCCCCGAACATAGCGGCCAACCGGGAAAACTCCTGGTCATCCCGATGGCCGTTACGTCGCTGATACCCGGGCACAGCTAATCTATACTGGACCACGTGCCTGAGTAAAAAGGGTCTGGCAGCACTGGTTAAAGTGAATCTATTTTCCTAAAGTTTTCTGCAAGTTAAAAGTAGACAATAAACACTCAATTCGAGTTCATTCAATGGTAAAGATTATTATTTCACTGCCACTTCGGTGGAATGGACTATTATCCCGAATGGGGATTATGAATTACATTTTCCCAGAAACTGAGGCAAAAATAGTCAGTGGCACATATATCCTTCACTCTCCTTTGTCAATGGATCCTCCGATATTAAAGACACAAGTAGAAAAACTCAAAGAGAGAAATTCTGCTTAATTTGCTTGGTAGGTCACAAACATCAGGTCTCATTTCCATGGAGCACGATCATCACCTATTGAGACAACTAAGAAAAAACTACATTTCATCTTCTGCAAAGGAGAACCATAAACTATTATACATTAACCCACAAGGGAGTGGCGGCTTAGAGGTTACAGCAGCTTGAAGCAAGATTGCGACTGGAAAGATATCCAATGTAAATATAACAACATACATCCTCACCTTTGCTCATGAACTTTGGGTAATGACATTGTAACAGGCCTCACTCTTCATGGTAAAAGTGACGAGAGACTCAAAGTTGAGCCACGACTCCTACACATGCAGAGGTAAACCAGCTGAGATGGTTCAGGCGTCTGATTAGGATGCCTGAAGGTTTCCTTCCATTCAGAGGTCTACCAGGCACATCCCACTGAGGGGAGGCCCTGAGGTCGGCTCCGGACCCGCCGGGGAGATTACGTCTCTCGTTTTTGTGTGGAGAGGCTCGGGGTGTTCTCGGAAGCACTGAAGCAAGTTGCAGCGGACAGTGAAGTCGAGGTTCCTTTGCACTCCACACTTTCACTGTGACCCAATGTGAACTGAGCAAGAAAGGACTCCTTATTCCTGGCATTTTAAAGGGGTGTTTTCTTTTTGATAAATGTCGGCTTGTTATATGGATCTGAGCCACAAGTATTTTGTTCTTAGTTTTATATGTTTTTTTTCACTTAGTCAAAGCAAAAATTCTGTAACACACACACACACACACCCACGCCACAATTAAACCCATGTGTATGTGCATTTAATGAGGCTTCATATACAGTTAGAATAGATTGTGATCAGAGTACAAGAAAACTGCAATATTCAGGTTATATATGCAAGCAAGTAGATTAAAAAAACAACATACATTTTTTTTTTTTTAAATCATATATACTAAAAGACACCTAATTTTTATGCATTTACAAAAAAAGTATTCTATTTTAGCTTTGGTTTTTCTGTAATGTCTGTTCGAGGGCCGCAGCTTAAGCAGAAGATGACCTGGATTTTACCTGGATTTAATCAAACCCCTGACATGGACAGAGCTTGCAGCTTAATGCATTATCATTTGTTTATATGTGCGATGTTCATGCGGCGCATGAGACATCGGTTTAAACCAGCCACTAAAAGACAAGCACACCCATTATGTGAAACTGAAGGTTGAAACGCACGTTGTTATTATCAACACTGTTGCTAAACTTGGCTTCATTCGTCTTTTTTCCCCTCCAGTAAACAACACATACGACTTTTGGCTTAACTTGAAAAACGAGAACACGTCACCATGTGCAGGAACAGAGCAGCTTTACTATTTGTTATGTACATACTGCTGTGTGCGTTTCCATCCATGCGTGAAAGGTTTACTCTTCATAAAACACACAAAAATGGACCAAACTCCTTGCAAACTATTTAAATCTTAGAATATTTTAGTAAATTAAAAAAATGGCTTCCTTGATAGCCTATCTTTTTTGTTTGTACTTAACAGGCGCCGTTCATATTACTGGAAGGTACAACCCAAACAGTGAACTGGGTCATTCCTGACTTAGGCAACAGCTCATACCATTTCAGGGCTGTTTTTTTAATCAAACCAAAGTACTCCTAACATAATGCCAAGGATAATTTGTGCTGCCTGTTTTCCAAGAGCGTGTCCAAGATCACTGCAAACAGAGCTGTCCTGTTAACATCAACAAAAAGGACATTACTTGCTGCCACGTCATAAAACAGAACTAGAAACTGCCGACCTTTCAACTGTTCACATAATTGGGGGGGGTTTTTTATATGCAATTTTAACATACATTAATAAAAAACAACATCTCCAAGGCAGCTCTACCGTCCAAACCTGATGTTGGCTAGATGTTAGTTAGTTAATCATTCATTTCTATTTGTTTTCTTTTTCCAGAACACAATTACAGTTCCCAGGCACCGAGAACACAAAAGGTCACTCTGTAGTCTGCTGGTAAACACTGCAGGGTCGCATTTTTTTTCAGGGTTTATGGTATGTGGCTTCTAAACACACAGGATGTTGTGCAGTATGGGAGACATTTCCTTGTTTTGGTATGAGGAAGGACATTTTGAAACGACAGTGAGCACATTCTGAGCACCAGCAGTCTGAAAACACTTTGAAACTCAGTAGACTGAAAATATGCTTCAGAGTAAATTGTATGCAACTTTTTTTTGCCCTTCGTTTTTGTACTCACCTATAGTACCGAGACTGGAGGTACGTGGAACACACTGCTTTGGACACATGACTGGCTGAGCCAAAGTCAATCACCTTCACCCTGTAGGGTTGCCTCACTGGGTCCACCAGCATTATGTTCTCAGGCTTGAGGTCTGCATGAATCAGACCCATGCTCTTCAGCTTCTTCAGAGCTGTGGCCACCTGCTGGAGCACAGGTCTGATCACTTTCAGGGGCAGCGGGCTGAACTTGTTCTGCTTCAGGAAGTCGTACAGGTTCTGCTCGAGCATCTCGAATACCAGGCAGGTGTGGCTGCGGTGCTGGAAGCATTCGAAGGCCCGCACCAGGTTGTGCTCATCTGCGTTCTCCCCACTCAGACGAGCGAGGATGCCAACTTCAATTTGTCCCTGCCGTGCATATGAAGGGTGGTTCTTCAAGATCTTCACAGCCACAACCTCCCCTGTTCCCCTCTTCCAGCACTTTACAACCTGGCCAAATGTGCCTCGTCCCAGGAAATCCAGCACTTCGTAAGTATTCTTCATGGAACACAAGACTTCGTGTTGCACTACCTGATAGTCCCCATCTCCTCCTCCGGCTCCTCCGGCTGCGCCTACGCCCCCATGCCCCACACCCGGTTTGGTGGGGCCCCCTCCAGCCCCCACAGCCGCAGGCCCCGCCACGGCCGCATTTCCCACATTCGTCGTTTGCAACATGGCAGGCAACATTGACAGTTCCTCCACAATCTGCATGGTGCTTCCTCGGTTATCCAGCTCCTCACTTTTACGTTTCAGCCCACATCGCTGAGAGCTGTCAGCTGAGTTCAAACCTCCACAGTTCTCTTCTCCGTCGCCCTCTTCCTGCTCGACTCCCTCTCCTCCACCACTGCAGCCCTCTCCCCTTCCCCCTGCTCCTGCCCCTGTTGCTCCACTGCTGCTCCCACTTGCTATGTCTGTCTGCCGCCGCTGCTGCTGCTGCTGCTGCTGCTCCCTGTCCTGTGAGCGGACAACCCCTGCCTCCTGTCGCCGCAAGGCCACAAACGGGCCGGGTCCGACTCCTCCGCCTCCTCTTTTGCCGGGTTGTTGTCTCTGTACGCCACGCACCACCACCGTCTGCACCGGGTACTCTTTTCCTCCACGTATTTTTAGGCCCACTGCCAAGTCTCGATTTACAAA